>NW_022107431.1:99068778-99078527 GCF_000313985.2 Echinops telfairi | reverse complement strand
CCATCATCATATATACATATATTTACATATGTACATGCCTGTATTTAGGTCTCTATGTATGCCCTTTGCCTCCTACTTCTTTCCTCTATTTTCTTTTACTTTCATCTCATCCCACTATCATGCTCAGCCTTCATTTGGGTTTCAGTAATTCTTCTCAGTTACATTGCCCTTGATCACTCCCTACCAGGCATCCCACTCCTCCTTGCCACTGGTTTTGAATCACTCATTTTTCCCTTGTCCCTGGGTTGGTTAAACACCACTTCCCTTCCCCACATCCCCCTCTCCCATCCCCCCCGCCCCCCAACCATCAGTCCCGTTGTTTTCTACTCCACATTGCTTATTCAGCCTACAAAGATGCCTTTTAAAATATGCTGAGAGCCTTGAATTTTATCCAGAGTTGTTTACAAGTAAATGAAAGAAATGCAGTAAGGACACAAGCTTTAGAGGAAATGCTGCACTTCCCTATGGGAAGACAAGAAGCTATACAATCATACGTGAATCTGTTCTTAAAAGGTGTACCTCTACTGGCCCAGCCATGTCTGTCCCAGTAACATGTGCTCCCCAAAGGCAAAAGTTATGTTCTCCCTTGGGTAGCAGTTTGTATACAACACTCTGCACATCCCCCATATGTTCTGATCTGTGGTTGAGAAACTCATACCAAGGCATCAATTCAGTTACAGGTGGTCATTCACTCCTATGCACCAAGCTCCCTGAACCTGAAGAGAAGATGAGAGGTTTTAAAATATACAGGGGGCCCTGGCTATGTCCCAAGTTTGTCTTGAGTAAAACAAGTTGTATCCAGAGTGCATTACTGATGTTCACAAAAAGTTAACATGATTTAGATTGTGTCAGGAAAATTGTGAAAGATTGGGTTTAGAAGATAAGTGAGTGTCTTTTTATTAGAATGCAGAGCATCACTTAGCTGACCCTGGGTTTTATAGGGTTTCGTGCCCTGGTGGTGTGATGGTTACACATTGGGCTGGTACCCACAAGATCAGCTGTTTGAAACCACCAGTCTCTCCTGGGGAGAAAGAGGAGGCTTTCTACTCGCGTACAGGGTTGCAGTATCAGAAACCCACAGGAGCTGTCCTCTCCTGTCATACAAGGTCACTACGAGTTGGAATCTACTCGATGGCAGTGAGTGTGATTTTGGTTTGATGTCTTTCCTTGTGTGACACAGCTATTTGAAAACTTTATACGCTGTGGAATTCTGATGAGGATGCAGATCCTTTTTGTAAACAGAGACAAATGCATTTTGTTTGATGGAGATGTCCTTATTTTCCCCTGAGGGAAGGAGCCCTGGGGCCCCTTGTCATTCTGGTTCCATTAATCTAGTGTGCCTTCCCCTTTACATTCTCATCATTGTTTTAAGTAACTGCTCACCATTTGCTCTCATGTAGATGATTTATAAAGGGAACAAAGAGCTCATGGGTTATAATGCTTATTTTGTGAACCAAGTTGTTATTTAACTAATAGGTGACTTCTGGGTCTAGTTTTGACTCAAAGTTGAAAGAGTATTTGAGGGCAAATAACTTAAGGATTCACCCAGTCTCAACCCGTGAGTATGGTGTGTGTGTGCGCGCGCGTTTCTAGAAACTTGAAGTGTTCTGTGCTACATTTCCCTCCCATTCTATCAGGGTACAATGATTATAGCCCTTGTCTGAAGGGCTGGTAGGGGCACCATCTCATCCGTCTGGCCTGGAGGAGAGTAGGTCATGGTTCGTGGAGACTGTTCGCCTGGTACGCTAGTCTCTTTGAGTCTTTAGTGTCCAGAGAACAGGTGTTTAAAGCTTCTGTTGGTTAGACCAAAATGATGAGTTATTTAAAGGTGAAACAACAGACAATAAATAATGGTTTGATGCTATTGATAACAAACAATGTGCTTTTTGTTTAAAACATAATAGAAAGAAAAATTTTAAACAGATCAATCAATTTTTAGACTTTTTCTAATTATTTTGGAGTTGGAAAATTAAGATGATAGCCAAAGTCTTAAGCACAAATTTTATGTATTTAAACCTCATTTCATTCCATAAAGAGTTTGAGTGAGCTAAAGACTTAGTAGTGTTATCAACAAGCTGGGAAGTGTTAGAATTCTGGTGTCAGAATGTTACCAGGGTTTTGAATAAGAACACTTGGAGAGCAAGCAGGGATTCTTAAGTTTTCCAAATCTTAAAGTTTTCAGTGACTCAATGGTAGACTAAATGTGATGGCTTAGCCACAAAATAACAACTAATTTTATTTCTTTCTGGTATTTTATACCTTGAAAATTGCTTGCATGTATTTTATTAATTATTATCTTCAAAGGTTTAAAAATTATTACCAGAATTATGCTACATGCAAATTTTTTATTATTTTCTATGCCATATCCAGACTCTTCTCATTATTTGATTCAACATCAGTTACTTAAGTACTTCAGAAATGTAGACCTTTCTTTTGTTTTTGTCTCTGCTCTGTTTGGCTTAGTGGCCTGGTCCCTCTCACTTAACTCTTATATTTAAAGGCAGGCAAGCAGCCCAGGGAGCCTGGTCTGAGCATGCAAGATGGAAAACTGCTTTTTTTCCATGAGTCCCAATACATCTGTGTGTGTGTGTGTGTGTGTGTGTGTGTGTACATTGTTACTGTTTTATTTTCCATATGCTTGCCCTTTATTTCATTTATGCCTTACCATCCCTCTGAGAAAGCCAAGGAGGTGTTGTTCCCACTAATACTTAAAGAACTTGAAGCTCAGAGAAATGAAGAGTGCTACTCTAGAAGGATTTGTCACGGGCAGCACTACTCCCTTTCTTAATCCTTTCATTCAGTTCCCACAAATAAAGAAAGGCAAAGGCTACTGAGGGTTTGCTTTTTGCCAGGGTTTCATTAATTCACTTTTTGTGTATTCATTTGGAAAATCATTATTGAGTGTTTGCCCTCTGCTAAGTACTTGCATGGCATAGAGACTAAAGAAACGAACAAGATAAGTGACATTTTCTACCTTAGATTTTTACAGTAGCTGAAAACACTATAAGTAGCCCAAGTTATTGAGTACTTTTTATATTCTTTTTAAGTCCATAAGCAATTTGTAGGGTGTTTTCAACAATTCTCTTCTGCCAATAAAGAAACGGAGGCACATAAAAGCATTAATAAACTAGTAATGTAATGTAATATGAGGCAATATGAAGGGGGTTAAACAGTTTATGGGAAAATTCCACTACCTTTTACTTCCAAATGCCCATGAACTTTTTGAAGCCCTTTATATGCCTGTGGCCTCAAAGAACCACAGAGATTAGCAGGGAGTTGGGAGAGAACAGGGCCTGGAGAAGGCTGCCGTGCTTGGTTAAGCAGACGGGCAGCAAACAGGAGGAAGGCCTTCCACAACTGCATTGAGACACAGCGGCTGCCATGATGGGCTCCAACACAAGACCGACTGCGAGGATGGGCGGGAGCAGGCCGTGTTTTGTTCTGTTGTACGCAGGGTCTCGGTGCGTGAAAACGATGCCAGAGCCCCTGCGAGCAACTAGATCTGATACTATCTTGTGAAAAGTTCAATGGAAAAGGGAGGGGAGCCACTGAAGTGTCATCGCTAAACCTTTGCAAACGATATGCTGCTTGTAGCAGAGTACAGGTAATAGCCCTGCCAATCTGAGACACACAGGTGTACTGATATGCCACAGAAGACCAAAGGTCAGCCTCTTATTTTTCAATCTCTGAACCATTTCAGTTCTGTCTTCCAGGAGATAGAATAGTGTCTTCAAGTGCTAAGAAACTCTGGTCTGCTGACATTGCCTCCTCCATTCTGGTTAGGGAGAGTCCAGCAGCTGAAATTTGCATAACTGCCAAGCAAAGTGTCCCCAGAGAGATAATTTTTTTTAAAGCAAGAACAAAGACTGCAGAAATTTCAGTAAATTGCATCAGATACATTTTAACAATAGCGAGACTGGCATTTTAGCAAAAGCCTTGTTTATATTCCTCATAAAAATTCACCATAAAAAAGTAATTGTATTTATCAGCAATAAACTTTTTCTCAGAAGAGCAGTTCACCCTGGCAAAACCTGAGCCTTGATCAGGCAGTGCTGAAATTAATGAGCTAAGTGGAAAAAACCAGGAAGAATCAAAGCACATATGATGAGAAAGAGTAGATTGAATCATGCATGAGAAATGGGAGTCTGGTCGCACACTGTACTGGGGTATTAGTACCTTGAGCTACCACGTGAAGAGCAGAGGTTGCTAACCATGACTAATGGGTTTCAAGCAAGATCGATTCAGATGTAACCACACGTTTATGGATCTTTAACAAGGTGTACCACAAAACGTGTTAGTTTAAGGGTACATTCTGTTGTGTGGTCTAAAAAGAGGACATAATAAATTAGACATGTATAAAAACTTAATGTACTTGGATTTGTCAATGTCTTTTTATAGACATCACTACAAGCACAATCTATAAAAAATAAGTTGAACACCATTAAAATGAAAGCTTCTCTATGAAATACAAAATTTAGAAAACAAAAACCAGACTGCAAAGACATATTTGCAAAACCCATCACTGGCAATTAATTTAAATTTCAAATAAGCAAAGAACCCTTAAAACTCAACAATAAGAAAATAAAAAATGTTTTTCAAAATGGGTAAAAGGTTTGAATAGGCACCTCTCCAAAGAAAATGTGCAGATGACAAACCTCTGAACAGATGCTCAACATGTGTAGTTCTTTAGGGAAAAGCTTTGTTGCCATGAAGTTCATGTCGACTCAGTCATGATCAAGTTAAAACAACAATGAGACACCACTGCACATCTATCAAAATTGTCTGAAATCCTAGACATGGATGTCACGGAATTCCAGTGACAATACAGAGAAACAGGAACTCTCATTCATTGCTGCTAGGAATGCAAAACAGTATGGCCCCATTTGGAAGACGGTCTGGCAGTTTCTTACAAAGTTAAATATGTACACATCATTCACTCTAGTAATCAGCTAACTAAATGAATTGAAGATGTTTAACCACACAAAAACCCGCAATTGAAACACACCAAGATGTTCTTTGATAGGTGTGTTAGGCAGGGTTCTTTAGAGAACCAAAACCAGGACACTTATTACCCCCCCCCTACACACACACACACACACACACACACACACACACACACAGCAATAAGGTACATAATGGCTAGTTAGTCCACACAGCAGTACAGAGGGCTCACTTCAACTCACTTTCCTGGAAGTTAATAACCCGGCAGTCCTTCAACTCATAGGGGCTGCCAGTCCAAGAACAAGGAAGCAGAAAGTGGAGTCTGCCCTCAGGCAAGACAGGTAGAGTCAGCTGGCAGGCAGCAAACAGCAGGGTAAGGCAGCAACAGTTAGCGCTGGGAGCTTAGCAAAGCAGGCCCCACAGGATCTTGAACTCAGGTGATGTACACACCAGCAGCCTGGTGAAGAAGGTCTTGAAGGAGCCTCAAGCTCTAGCAACACCATTCACTCGTTGGCTCAGCCCATACGTAGTGTAGCACATGGTTTAGGCACAGAACTAGCTCAAACAGCAGCATGCTGATCAGCTCACCCGGGAGGGAGAGAGACAGACGCTGGCCACAGAAAGTATTTATCTTGGTCACCCTGCCATCAAGCTGTGACCTGATTAAACTCCACCCACATGTTCCTATGGAGGCCTACCTGGCACAATAAACCCATCACAATAGGTGAATGTTGTTAACAAGCTATGGTTAATTTGCACAATGGATCATTTACTCAACAATTGAAAAAGAAATGAGCTATAATGCTACAAACAACAAAATAAAAAACCATAGAGAAATCTTAAAATGTAATGCTAAGTGAAAGAAGATAGGCTGAAAAATTACATATTATCTCACTGCCTATGTTTCCAGCAGCAAAAAAGAGGAAGGCCCTCACTGAGATGGATTGATACAGTGGCTGCAGCAATGGGCTTAAGCACAGGAGCAATTGTGAGTGTGATGCAGGACCAGGAAGCTTTTCCTTCTGTGGTGCATAGGGTCGCTATGGGTGGGAACCAACTTGATGGCAGCCAACAACATATCAATTATGATTCCAACTATGTGATATTTTGGAAACAGTTACTATGGAGACAGTGAATAAATTCATGGCTGTCAGGGCTTCAGGTGAAGGAAGGGGTGACTAACTGCCACGGTATTTTTAGGGAAGTGAACCTACTCTATGAGACTGTAATGGTGGACACACGGCAGTATGCACTTTCCAGAATTCACAGAACTGTACATCTCAAAAGAGAAAATCCCAATGTAAATTGTAGTAGAGCTTAAATTCTGAGCTCCTCTGTTTGCAGAAGGCTATCGATGACAGTGATAGCCATTTGCCGAGTCCTCACATGGATTAGTGTCACTTGAATTCCTTCTGATCATTAACCAAGGATGTAGATAATACAGCCATCAAGCAGAGTGAAGCCAGCCCAGGGAGGGGCAGTCTCTCTTGGAAACTTGCCTTGGTGTGTCCCTGAGGGAGATCTCCATATTGGGGCGGCATCACCATACGTCATGCCCTACCAGTTGATCACCTTCATCAGAAGACCTTGAGCCACTCTTGTAAGCTCTTCTATCTAACAACATATGTGTCCCAATCAGTGTCCTATTCATGCTCCTGTATTCTCACCTGGAATTGACGTCTTGATCTAGCAAGAGTCAGGATTTGTGCTGAGCTGCCTTTGTTCTGTACCTTATTTAACTAGTGCCCAGATTGCGAACCCTTGGATGCTATTATGACCTCATGCAAACAGCCTTCCTCATCGGGATGATGCGTCTGCGCCTTTGGGTCATCTCTATCGCTTTTGAAGACCGAATAACGGTTCTCCTTAAATTATACTTGTGTGTGGGGGGGTGTCTTTTTGGTACCCTCAAAGAAAACCATGGTCTTCAGTTAATAATATATCAATATTGGTTCACCAGGAAAGCAAGGCATTAATAATAGAAAAAACAATATGCAGGAGGAGTAGGGAGTATATGGAAACTGGCATTTTGGCACAATTTTCTCTAAACCAACAATTCTCTAAAAAGAAAGTCTACTACAGTAGTTAACTCATCCTGATTTTATATTAAAACTTAGGAAACATTATTTCCTGAAAAGATTTAAACATGAGTATCATAGAATATTAGGAAGGGAAAACAACATACGCAAAGACACAGAAGTGGAAGCGAGCAAGGTACCCCCAGTACAAGGAGTCAACCAAACAGGACAAATGCAAGAGGAGTGAGAGGTGGGAGGGGCTCTTCCATTTCCATATTCTGCTGTTCTGTGTCTTGAGCCAGAGAATGCAGGAGAAGAAGCCATGGTATTTTTCATTTACAGTCTGTAAAATGGGTAGGATAGTGGCTATCCTGTGTATTACAGTGGTTTAGAAGTAAATTGATGAAATAACAAAAAGATACAAAAGAGTTTTGAGAGTGTAAGAACCCCCAAGGTAAATTATAGCTGGTACCATAGAACAGGGATTCTCAAACTGTTCCCTCCCACTTCTTCGCATCAGCAGCAGTGTCTCCTGGAGCTTGTTAATAACAAGATATTTCTAGATCCACCTCAGATAAACTAATCCAGAATCTGGGGTTGGGACCGCACGACCTGTGTTTAAAGGAGTCTCCCTGGGGATGTTGATCCATGGGAAACTTAGAGAACATAGGTAGAGGAAGAGTTCTAGCAATTTGTTATGGGAAAATTTACAGCGATGTAATGTACTGTGACATGAGGAACCAGAACAATTTGTTGCGAAACCATTTTTTCCCTGTCCTCAAGCCTCTTCAATCCTCCTTTATCCATAGTTGCCTCTTTAGTATATTTTGTTGGTAAAGATTTAATCAAGAAGCGCTAACAGACATTTATTTTTACATCTAAAATTTAGAGAAATCAAAGGCAAGGAAGTTCAACTTTTGGCAGTTGTCTTATAGTTTGAAGAGTAAGAAATCCACAATTCAATCACATTGATTGAAAGTCGAATCCTTTGGAAATGCTCTTCCATTTGACATTAAAAAAATCTCTCTTTTTTATTTTCATTAATTGTTTTTTTGGGAAAAAAACTTCTGCCACATAGAGAACTTGTTAAAAAGAAAACATGTTAAGAAGCATGTTTGAATTTCCAAGATGTTGTCAAACCAAGCTGGTGAACATC
Source organism: Echinops telfairi (assembly GCF_000313985.2). Taxonomy (NCBI): domain Eukaryota; kingdom Metazoa; phylum Chordata; class Mammalia; order Afrosoricida; family Tenrecidae; genus Echinops; species Echinops telfairi. Next base: position 99,070,412 of record NW_022107431.1, on the reverse strand, counting down.
TTTCTTTGCTTGCTTCTTAATATAATGTAAATCCTGCACAGGAGGAGAATCAGTATGATCATTTTTAATGGCTTTTGCCAAGTTATAGTTGCATAAGATATTTACATTTCAGCCACTTAAAATAATCACTTCCTGCCTCAAAGCATTCTCTAAGTTGCTTCTGCAAATACATATTTTGAAAATGTTACTATAGTACCTCACAGTCTATCAGCTAGAAGAAATTATGTGTTAAAAGGGAAAGAATGCAAGAGAGCGGGTGCTAAATTTCTATTTTCAGAAGATAATTCTGAAGTTTGACCTTTTAAAAATATACATTTTAATAGTTTCCAATTGGAGCTATTTCAAACTAAAATGTCAAAGCATTACACATCCCCAAGTGATCCAAAAAGGGTACTTGGATTGCCTTTAATGCATTAGATGCCTGGTTAATCTCATGCCCTTGGTATGGACAATGATTCCTAAAATATGGTTTTTCCTTTGCTTTTATTTTACCACAGACTTTGAATAATTTGTGAGATATAGTAAAGGTAATGTACTGTATTTGATGAAACAAGTCTAACCATACACTAAGTCATAACAAAAATCGAACTCTTTAGAACACATAGGGTGGTGGGAGAAGGGGTGGATTGGTGGCATCTTGTTAAGGCTGTAGGCACAGGGAATATGAACATTCAGGAGAAAGACTGAATAATTCAGGCAAAAGCTTTCAAATCGATTTATTTATTCCCACCCCCCCTCAAATTTATTGTTTAATAAAGAAACTAGACTCAAACAACACTTCTCATCTGCAATGAAGAATACCCATGTGAAAACTCGCTTTGATAAAAAAACCCTTTCATTTCTCTTTCTGATTTCACATCTTACATGGCGTCTGGAGACAAATGCTACGTGGAGGGGGAGCTCCTCTTGGCATCTTGCCCCGATGACGCTGCAGCAACCCCAGCGCTTTCTGGGTTCTGCGGACCTGGACAGAAGGGCTGAGGATGGGCCAGTTTAAAATCCAGGGATAGCATCATCATTATGATGAATATCTATTCATATCCTCTTATCCATCCCTCTATTATGTAGCCTTCCATCTGGAGAGTGTCCCTCGGGTAGGGGAAGGAAGGATAATGGACAAAAGTCTATGTAGAAGGATGGAATGAGATTGCTTCAGAACGAGGACAGCTGAGATGGACAACCACATCGAGAAGATGTTAGCTTTCAATGGAGCCATCGCCAGGGATTGTGCTTTTATGACACTATTGAAACGGATTGATTGATGCACAGTAAGATATTACTCTGCAAAAACAAGTGATCTGGTAGCAATTTTAAACTTGCAGAATATATATGGGAGAGATTCTCTTGTTTTGGGTCAAATGCAAATAATAAGAGGCAATTTTAAAGTACAATGAATGGCCTGCATATTTGCCAATTTTGTCCCCTCCCCACTCCCACCAATATTGACAGCAGAGTGATTAGATAATAAGAACTCTGGGTTTATGCTGGCTGAGCAATGCTTAATGATGTTGTGCAAGCTCTGAGATGATTCTACCTCTCCTTGCTCACAGGTCACACCTTGTCTTTTTCTTTTTTTAAAAAAATCATTTTATAGGGGCTCATAAAACTCTTATCACAATCCATACACACATCAA
>NW_022107431.1:99064068-99067844 GCF_000313985.2 Echinops telfairi | reverse complement strand
GCTATATCTTTTGATAGCCGGGCACCATCAGCTTTCTTCACCACATTTGCTTATTCACCCGCTTTGTCTTCAGCGGTTGTGTCGGGAAGATGAACATCATAGAATGCCAATTTAATAGAAGAAAGTATTCTTGCGTTGCACACCTTGTCTTTTTCTAATGTGTGGTATTGACTCTTGATTGTATTTTCAAGATTTCTATACTCTCTGGAATTTAGCTGGGAATGGTCAAGGTAGAGGCACTGGTGGTCAGGAGACAGAGGCAGCAGGGCTCATTTTCCCCTTAGTGCTGTGCCTCAGGTGGCTGCTCCGGTCTCCTGCGTGGCTTCAGCTTCCAACAGATAGGTGATCCAATATTCCAGCTCTGTTTAGGTGGCCCTGATTTCTGAATTCAGGTAATACTTACTATTTTGTTCTTGTAGGGGTGGTGCTGATGAGTTAGTGTTGGACTGCTAATCACAATGTAGGTAGTTCAAACCCACCAGCTACTCACTGGGTGAAAGCTGAGGCTCTCTTACTCTCATAAAGATCCATATGTAAGTTCAGGGTAAAGTTGAAGAGAATGAAAACAAGTTCAGAAGAGCCAAAGGCAACCTTGAGTCTATCCTACTTGAATTTTGAGGACATGAAGCATTGAACACTAATGACAGAAGACCCGATGAGTCAGAGTTGAATAGAACATTTTAAAGGGCTGTTCGAGAAGACAAAGTCAAATATTATGGTAAAATGTGTGAAGATCTGGAATTAGAAAAAAACCAAAAAGAACCCACTCAGTATCTCTTACATTGAAAGAACTCAAGAAAAAATTCAAGCATCAAGTTGTAGTATTGAAAGATTCGAAGGACAAAATATTGAGTGATGCAGGGACCATCGGACTCTCACAGAAGGAATACCGTAGGCAAGTGTGCCAGAACGCAGTAGTTACATGTTGGGGAAGTGGAGAGCGGTGGACAAAGCCTGGCCGTGCGGGAGTCGTGTAGGCGTAGTAGTCAGCATTTTCTAGAGCACCCTTGCTGTGGAGCGGTGGTGGGGACGTAGAGCTTTCATCAAGATGATTCCTCCGGTGCCTTGCGCATTTTCAGAGACCCGGTCTAAGAACCTAATAATACAAGCGTGCCTGAAATGAGAGTGACACCCTTGCAGAGCAGCGTGGGCACGCAGAGGAGAAGCACAACTGGGGAAGGGGATCCAGATAGAATCAGAGCGGAGTTGTAAATACTAAGTCATTAGTGAAAGAAGATACAAAAGTAGATTCCATAAGCTCATTGAAAAGTATGTATATCTCAGTGACTGCATAGAAAAATTTTTATTTCTTCCAAAGTAATAGTTGAGTCACTCACACCAAATCCTTTTGTCTTCCTCATAAACACCACTTCTCTCTCTTGTTTATGCTGCTGTCTGGACAGTTTCACCTCTCCCACTTGATTGTCCACTGGCAGACGGGCGAAGTGGTGGAGAGCCAGCCTGAATACAGAGAAGACTGAGGCGGCTGTAGTTCTGGGTGTGCGAACCGTATATGATGCGGAGGCAAAAGGAAACATACGCTACCAGCAAAACCAAAAGTCACAGCTAAGCAACAACAACAAAACCCAAACCCGCTGCTAACAAGTAAATTTCTACTCATATGGACTCGAGAGCACAGAGTAGAAGGGCTCCTGAGAGTTTCATTACTTTCCGTCTTAAAGGACCAGACAGCCTCATCTTTCTCCCAAGAAGTGGCTGATGGGTTTGAACCACCAGCCTTTCAATTAGCAGCTCAGCAGCTAATGACAATGTCACCAGGGCTCTTAACCACCCTGTATATGGTTATCAAAATGTCTTCCCCCAATTTGAACCAAGTAGAAAAAGTAATAATAGTCTATTATCAAAAAGCACGACTCTCCGATGGAAGTTTCACGTTGTCCCATATGCTGGCACACCACTCTCAGCCCTCAAAGAGCCTCCTACAGAGGGTTGTGAGGTTTATGAGGGACCGATTAGAAAGGAGTAGCTTATTGGAAATGACTGTTCTCGCTGCACAATAACAATAACACACGGTTGAAAAAGAAACAAAAGTAACCTATCTTTATTGAGATGTTTTGTTTATCATGAGTGCTTGACTTTGATTTTATTTTTAGAAATATTACATTTAAATAGTCTCTGGATTGCTGGGGGTGCTGGTAGTTATGCATTGGGGTGCTAACCACAGGTCAGCAGTTCAAAGCCATCAGTTGCTCCGAGGGAGAAAAACGAGTCTTTCTGCTCCTGTAGAGTTCCAGTCTCAGAAACCCACAGGAGCAGCTCTATTTAGCCTGTCCTGTAGGGTCACGGTGAGTTGGAATTGACTGATAGCTGTGGGGTTGGCTTTGTGGATTGCTGAGTTTTCTGTGTCCCCCAATTCTACCCCATTACCTTTTGCCTCACTTGCCACACCCTAACTCTAGCCATGCTATGTGTTTCTCCAGGTCCCCCTGAGATTAGGTGGACAGGAAGCAAAGAAAGAAGAGGCCAGGTGGGTCTCGGTGGGAATTCATGAACGAATTTGAAAGACGAGGACATAAAAAGCTCATGAAACCAGGGGCAAATTGGGCTTGTCTTGGTGGCAAGGCCACTGGAGAAATAGATACAGATAGGAGTCTGCATAAACATATTTTAGTGCAGATCATGGATTTTTAAAGAAAATTTGAATTTGGGAAAATGGATTTAGAATAGGTAAGAATGATGGTTGTAATATAACCTGTCTTTGTCAAGAAAAATAGATATTAATAATAGAGGCTGAAATATACCTTTGCAGGGATGCTAAGAATGGCATAACATATAAAATTGGAACTCTTGCTCAGCCTGTTTCCTATGTTTCATGTTAACAACGGGGAGAGGAAAATGAGGCTCTGAGGAAGAAATGAATTGTTAAATTCATTCGTTTGCATGTGAAGACTGCAAAGTTAACACAAAATCATCCTCCAAATCAAGTCAACACACCTTCAATGATTCACATAAAAACCAGAGCATTTAATACCTTCAGTATTTGACAAAGCAAGGGAGAATATTGCACCAGAAATGAATCTTTTATTTACTTCAGAGAGCAGCATGGAAGGTACAGTTCAGGGAGAGGGACGTGTCTGATCAGAGCACCTGGGAGCAAATAAGGGGGAGGAAGAGAGAGTGGAGCACAACCTGGCCCACCAAGCCTTGAGGACGATTTCCCCGCTCAGAGCAGCCCTCACTGACCCATAGCCCTACAGGGGACAACACTGGAGACACAGTGTGGGAATTGTGCCTGACCTGACCCCACCACACCGAGGCAAAACACAAAGGGTGTGCAACAAACTAGCAAGGGGAGCAGAGCAATGAAGTCCCAAGGGAATACCAAAAAATACACTTTGGGGCCAGGGCATGGCACCCATCAGACTTGACTGGAAAACTCTCCTAAAGGTCAACAAACAGACTTTGAACTATTTACAGGCTTTTCTCTTTTTTTGTCATTGGTTTTGTTGTTGTTGTTTTGTTTCCATTTGTTGCTTTGTTTTGCTATGTCTTGTTTTTGTGTATATTATCTCTATAGGTCTATATAGATAAGATAGGCAGGATAAACAATCTGGAGGAGTAAACAATGGGACCTACGGTTCTGGGGGAACATGGGAGACGGGGAGTGGGGGAAAGGAAGTGGTCTTAACAAATCCAGGAACAAGGGAACAGCAAGTGATCCAAGATCAGTGGCAAGGAGGGTGTAAGAGGCCTGGTAGGGCTTGAACAAGGGCAATGTAACCAAGAGGAATTACTGAAACCCAAATGAAGGCTGA
>NW_022107431.1:99058792-99062926 GCF_000313985.2 Echinops telfairi | reverse complement strand
GAGGGGAGATATTGGACAGTGTAAGATATGACAAAATAATAATTTATGAATTATGAAGGGTTCATGAGGTGGGGGAGGGAGGGGGAACAATGAGGAGCTGATGTTAAGGGCTAAAGTAGAAGGCAAATGTTTTGAGAATGGTGAGGGCAACAATGCACAAATGTGCCTGACACAATGGATATATGTATGGATTGTGATAAGAATTGGAAGAGCCCCCAATAAAATGATTTTTAAAAAATAAGACATTTAGTTTTAGTGTCAAAAGACTTCACTCAAAGAGTAAAAAGAGAATCCACTGACCTGAGGGGGGAAAAAAACCAACATGATATAACAGACAAAGGACTAAACTCTAAAATCTATAGAAAAATACAATATCTCAATAAGAAAAAAGTAGTAATACAATTAAACAGTGGGCAAAGGACACAAACAGATACTTCACCAAAAATTGTACCCAAATGGCTAACAAACACCTGAAAAAAAAAAAAAGCTTTTTTAGCCATCTGGGAGATGCAAGCAAAACAATGATGAAATGCCTTACACCAATGATAATTCGTTAACAAAAAACCAGCAAATGTTGGAGAGGATGCAGAGATCAGAACTCGTATACACTGCTAGTGGGTCTGTAAATACATAAACCATTGTGGGAAGCATTGTGTCACTATATCAAATAACTGGAAATAGAAATCCCACACAAGCCAGCAATACCTCTGTTGGATGTATACTCTTTAGAAGCAAGAGCCATGCCACAAACAGATATATACATACCCATGTTCATCACCACAATAGTTGGAAACAGCCCAAATGCCCATCAGTAGAGGAATTAGTAAAGAAACGTTGGTAAGTGCACACAACGGAATATTGTGCATTGCTAGACAACAACGATGAAACCAAAACACCTGGTGACATGGACGAACCTGGAGAACGTCATGCTGAGTGAAGTTAGTCAATCACAAAAGGACAAATACCGTATGCGACCAGTGCTATCAGGACAAACAAAAGCAAGACAAAGACTTGCATTCTAGAAGGAACAAACTTTGGAAGTTACCAAGGGAGGAAGGGCTAAGGCAGGAAGATGAAGGCCGATAAGTGTCGTCGAGGGTGAGTGGCAGACTGGAGGTCCATGAGAGAGAGGAGAAGGCAGAGGTGGGGGTGATGAGTGATTTGAACTATTGAATGCAGACTTGGTGGCATGAAAGATACATCCCCCCCACCTAATGCACATGCCAAAAAAAAAAAAAAAAAAGGAACATCTAAATAGATTAGGAGACCTAGGCAGAAATTCACATGAGTTGCTCCGTTCAGTTCTAACAGTTTGGGAGCTGAAACACATTTCTAAGACAGCAGCACAAGTCGCATGCAGTGGGTAGCTGATAGCAGGAGATGCCAACACAGGTCACGGTGTAATTGTCATGCGCTTCTGCTCAAAGTGACAGGTGGCACCCTCCTTCTCCTCTTCACAATGAAAAGACCAGGAAAGTTGAATCTTTCCACAGCCTATGAACCTCAGAGAGGATTCGTGTGTCCAGACCACTCAGTAAACCAAAAGGAGTTTCCATTCCTTCGGCCTCTGTTTCTCTCCCTTGGCAATAAATGAGATTTTAAAAAATTAACGCCTCTCCCTGACTAGCAGGTAGGTTCTCTGTATTGTCAAATTAAGTAAAGCTCTTGCCAGAGCATGAAATTAACTTTGTGCTTTCTGAAACATTGAAACAAGTGCTAAAGCAATAATTTTAATAAAATGCTTAATAAATATTTCCTAATGTCTGCATTTCTAAAATCTGCCAAACTTCATTTATAGAGGAGCATTTGTAGGGAAAAAATTAATACAACTATTTGTACTTAACAGTTTGGTTGTGTTTTGTCTTGAGGAAGTATCCATTTAGGATTTAAGACAATTTATCTCTTCCGAATTTTGGACCAGATCTACATTCTGTAGAATGGCAAATTTCCAGTTACTTTGGGGGATTTACAGAAGAACGTGCAACAATTGGAGTCAGGCTTTCATTTGTTTACTTGGGACATTCTTGAGTAATCTTTCAGTAAATTTCTTTAACTTCGAAAGCCAGCGAGTCCTGGAAATGCTAAGCAAATTATGCATGTCCCTCTTGTTTAAGTGTCTTGTGTGTGTTAAACGTGGGTAAAGATCGTTGTACATGCTTCATGATATTCGAGAAGCAGAGTCAGAAATGTTTCAGCTGGGAATCCTGGGCAGTGGAGAGGAGGATGAAGGACCGGAGACGGAAAGTGGCAGAAAGAATTACATCGAAAGGGTTGACAGAGCCTTTTGATTGTGAGAGGGATTGCGTTTAATCGTGAGACCATGATGAGACGCCAGACCAGGCTAGAGAACTGGGAAGTCGCTCAGTTGAAAGTCGTACTAGGCGATGCATCCAAGAGAGTAACATGCCAATGCTGGGGACAGAGGGCTTCCTGGAGGAGAAGCCGGCACTGCAGCTTGAGCATTTCCCTGAGCAAATGCATTTAAAAGGGTACCATTCCATCAAGAACTGGGGGAGGCAAGAACACCTGACTCGCTCAGGGAAAAGGGAAAGGTAGAACTAAGAAAGGAACCAGGTCCGTTCTTCAAGTTGGAATGAGAAAAATTGCCACTGCAAACCTGTAATTTACTAACCTTCTTAGAAGTCTGAGCCCTGCGGTATAGTGGTTATGCATTGGGCTGATAACTGCAAGGTCAACAGTTCGAACCCACCAGCTGCTCCTTGGGAGAAAGGGCGTTCTACTCCCGTAAAGAGTTGTTGTTTGCTGTTGTTAGGTGCCATGGAGGCAGAGTGACCTGGTACACAACACACCAAAACACTGCCTGGTCCTGCACCACCCTGACGGCTGTTCCTGTGCTTGAGCCCATCGTTACGGCCATGGGGTCAATTCATCTTATCAAGGATCTTCCTCCTTTACGCTGCCCCTCTAGTTAGCTATCTCCAGGGACGGTCTCTCCTAACAACAGGCCCAAAGTCAGCGAAGCAAGTCTCGCCATCATCTCCTCTGAGGAGAACGCTGGCCGTACTTCTTCCAAGGCAGGACAGCCTATCGTTTTAGCAGGCCATGGTATTTCACTGTCCCCCCAGCACCGCAATTCAAATGCACCCATTCTTCTTCAGTCTTCCTTATGCAAAGCATGCAAGTTTGACGTGCAGGTGAGGCAATTGAAAGCATCATGGTTTGCCTTGCGTCAGGCTTGCCTCAACGTAACATTCTTGCTTTTCAGTACTCTGAAGAGGCCTTGGGCAGCAGACTTACCTTATGCAGCTTGTCTTGTGATCGCTTGACTGCTGCGTCCATGATGGACGGTGCTCGTGGAAGAGCTAGTCTTGGAAAGATGGTAGAGTTGATCTGGTAAACTCACAGGGGCAGTTCTGCCCTGTTCTATAGGGTTGCTGTGAGTTTGGCCTTTGGGTTTGTAAGATTATTCATCGTGACGTTCATGTTGCTTTGAAGGGATGGGCTCTCGCTTTCCTTTGGATACAAGAGTGCTAGTGGCAGACTACAGTCCCAAGAGGTGACACGCTCCATCTTCCTAGCGGTGACCGGGGGACTCATATGTTAACACGGAAGAAGGCCCCTCCTGAGAGCTCAGTTGGATTTCAAGCCAGGTGAAAACGTTCACTTCACGTCCCCTCAAGGATATTTTCTTCTGAGATAATGAGGAATTCAGTCATAATCAAAGAAAAATAATGAAATATTGCAAAACCCAAGTTCCACCCACCTTAAAAGAAGCCCTGGTGATGTAACTGAGCACCTGGCTGCTAACACACAAAGGCTGGTGGTTCAAACCCACCAGCAATTCAAAAGTGGGGGTTGTGGGGGGCGGGGTGGGGTAGGGGAAGAAAGCCTGTCAGAATCATTCACCACAACAGAGAAAATAGAACCTACTGGTTGACATGACTCTTCTTTGAATACCCTTAATTTTTAGTTAAGATATAAAAAAAAAGTATATCCAGAAAGGTTTTCTGATATTTAAGTCTGTCTGTCTGTCTGTCTGTCTGTCTGTCTGTCTATCTATCTATCTATCTATCTATCTATCTATCTATCTATCTATCTATTTATGTTTAATCATTTTACTGGGGGCTCATACAACTCTTATCATAACCCATCCATCCATCCATTGTGTCAAGC
>NW_022107431.1:99055754-99058020 GCF_000313985.2 Echinops telfairi | reverse complement strand
CTATCTTATCTAGATAGATCTGTAGAGATAATAACATGCACCAAAAAACAAGGCATAGCAAGACAGGTTACGAATGAGAACCCAGTGATGACAACAAAAAAGGAAACCATGACCCATAAAAGAATAAATTAATTAAAAGAAAAAGAGAAAATTTAAAAAAGAAATAAAAACCTGTAAATAGATCAAGATCTGATTTTTGACCTCTAGGTGTGTCCTCCAGTCAAGTCTGATGGGGTGCGATGCTCTGGCCCCACTGTCTATCCTTTACACTCCCTCGGGAGCTACCTGCTCTGCCCCCTCCCCCTGTTGCTCTGCCGCATGCCTTTAGTGTTTTGCTTCAGTGTTGCGGGGTCAGTCTGGGCCAGTCGCGACACTGAGTTTCCAGTGTTGTCCCCCATAGGGCCCTGGGCCAGCGAGGGATGGCGTGTCTCATAGAGGGATCAGCCATGTGGTCCGCTCTGTGCATTGGCTCTTCAGGGTGGGGCTATTGTCCTCCAGGCCTGGTGGGCCAGCATGTGCTCCACTCTCTCTTCCTCCCCATTCATTTTCTCCTGTGCTCTGATCAGACATGTCCCTCTTCCCGAGCTGCAGTTACAGCGCCGTCCTCTAAAGTAAATTCTTCTGGGGGGAGAGGCAGTTGTTCACATAGCTGGTATGGGGGCCGAGCCCTCCACTGGCTCCCCCAAATGTCTTAGTTTTAGTAGGTCCCAGTCATCTGTTTTGTCTTCTCCTCTGTGGGTTTCCTTTGTTATGTTTGGTAGTATGTCTATGCTCTGCAATAGGGCCCTTACATTTGTTCCTGTTTTCTCATTGATGATCTTTATAGATTTGATCCATCTTGTATGTAACTTGTATGTAACTAAAGACTCCCATCTCCACTTCAATTTTTTCCTCCTTTTTTTTAAGCCACTCAGACAAATATTAAATCTGAGGGGTAGGAATTTGGAGGTTTTTCTTTTTAAAGGCAATGAACCTTCAATCTCTCTTATTTTATTAAAGAGGCATATTCTTTATAGTTGTACAGCCCACCTCAAAAAATGAAATCAGTAATAATATCCTGTTAAAGCCCTCTCTTTTCCTGTTCTTCTATCCTTCCCTTCCTCTATAATTTCCTATCTCTCCCCTCTCCCTGTCCCTGCCTCCATCCTTGGTCTCCTTGTAGTCTTCAGTCAGCCTTTGGTGTAAAAACCACTTTTTCCCCCTTATAATAATGCAATTAAATATTTGTCTTTATAAGCTTAGCTAATTTTGCTAAGCGTAATATTCTCTAGTTTTGTTCATGTCTTGTTGTTTGTAAGAGTGTTCTCATTGCTTTTTATTGAGGCACAATATTCCATTATATGAATGTACCAAAGTTTGTTTATTCATTCTTCTATAATCAGAGTTTTTGATTCTTTCCATGTTTTTGATATTATGGAAATTTCTGGATTAAACACAAGTGTGCAATATGTTTGCTTGTGTTCCATTCTTTATTTCTTTGTGGTACATTCTCAGTAGAGAGATTGCTGGATCAAAAGGTAATTGTATTTGTATTTATTTATGGAAGCACCATACTGATGTTAATAATGGCTATATACATTGTGTGTGTATATCTATATATTTATATTGAATAAGAGAACTGATATGGCCATCTTTGGTTCCCATTCATTGGGGAATGCTTTCAATTTTTCTCTTGTTGTAAATTCTCCTACTTTACTTGTTCTTGGAAAAGTAGTGAGTCGGAGAAAAAGAGGAATAGCCTCAACCAGGAGGAGTGACCTAGTGACTGCAGCAGTGGTCTCAAACAAAGCAAGCAGTGTTTGTGAGGATGGTGCAGGACCAGACAGTGTTTATTACACTGCATGTAGAGTTGTTATGAGTTGAAACGTCCTCATTGGATTGCATAGGACAGAGTGGAGCGTCCCTAAAGCATTCCCAAAGCTATAATATTATGGAAGCAGACTTCCGCATCTTTTTCCTGAGGAGGGGCTGCTGGGTTCAAACCACTGACCTCTAGTTAGCTATTGAGTACTTCACCACCACACTACACAAGTCTCCTTTCAATGACTAGGAGTCTTTAATTTTGATTACTTTTTGTTTCTACCATAGGGCTCGGAGCCCTGTGGGTAGAGTGGTTATGCATGGGGCTGTGATCCAAAGGTCAGCAGTTTGAAACCACCACCCTCTCCTTGGGAGAAAGACTGGACTTTTTACTCCTGTCAAGAGTGACAGTCTTGGGAACTCACAGAGGCAGTTCTACCCTGTCCTGTATTGTCACGATGAGCTG
>NW_022107431.1:99031629-99055654 GCF_000313985.2 Echinops telfairi | reverse complement strand
GCTAAATTTCTATTTTCAGAAGATAATTCTGAAGTTTGACCTTTTAAAAATATACATTTTAATAGTTTCCAATTGGAGCTATTTCAAACTAAAATTTCAAAGCATTATTACACTGCATGTAGAGTTGTTATGAGTTGAAACGTCCTCATTGGATTGCATAGGACAGAGTGGAGCGTCCCTAAAGCATTCCCAAAGCTATAATATTATGGAAGCAGACTTCCGCATCTTTTTCCTGAGGAGGGGCTGCTGGGTTCAAACCACTGACCTCTAGTTAGCTATTGAGTACTTCACCACCACACTACACAAGTCTCCTTTCAATGACTAGGAGTCTTTAATTTTGATTACTTTTTGTTTCTACCATAGGGCTCGGAGCCCTGTGGGTAGAGTGGTTATGCATGGGGCTGTGATCCAAAGGTCAGCAGTTTGAAACCACCACCCTCTCCTTGGGAGAAAGACTGGACTTTTTACTCCTGTCAAGAGTGACAGTCTTGGGAACTCACAGAGGCAGTTCTACCCTGTCCTGTATTGTCACGATGAGCTGCACCTACGCGATGGCAGAGTTTATTATCACCATAGGAGAGCTGAAACGCCCCTTGCGCTTCATGAAAGAACTGCGTCTTCACGCCTCTGCACCAATGCGATTCTCTACAAGAAGACAGTGTTGACCCATCTTCCTCCCCGTCTCATGGTGGCCTTGTTTGCTCTTGCTTCCTCTCTGGGTTCAAACCATTTGCACAGTCAGGGCCTGCCACTCCAAAAGTGGGTCAAAGAGAAGAAACGCTTGTCAGCAGAGCTTACGTCTGATGTTACTCATGTAGTCAGTATCGGGGAATCCTTGTGGCTGTGAGCACCCCATATCCCCATTACTTGAGAAGTGGCTGCTATGGACAGGGGTTAGACCGTACTTTACCACGCAACTTACTTCATCCCTGGAAGTTTGCTTTCATGGATTCCCTCTGGGAAGCTTCCTTTTCGTCTTGTTCCATAGTAGAGTGTGTAGTTCTTGCCCTCTCCCTTCTCCTGTGCGTTCATTCCACGTCTGCAAACCCCGACTGTGTGTGACCACTGAGGACAAGCGCGCTTTTACATTGTGATTGAGGGCATCCCATCAGATCTTCTGCTTCACTCTGCGTCCGATGAGTTGGTTGAATTATGACTTGAAGATTCCTGCTCTAATTCTGGAATTGTATCTTCCCTGCCGACTTCATGCATAAAGAGACTTGCTTTTTTGTAAATCACAAGCAAGTGTTCCTTTAACTTGCTTCTATCACAATTCAAATCACTTCGGGAAGTTTTGCCAATGTATGTTGGGAATCCTCTCTTCTCTGATTTGTACTGAATTTTCATAGAGGACGAACTGGACGAGGGCGGGGAAGGAGAGACACACAGAGAAAGAGAGACTGACATGCATTTCCAGGTTAATGTTCTTTTCACTGTTGAGCTGATTCTAGCGCCCAGTGAGCCTGTAGGATGGCGCAGAACTGCCTCACACGGTTTCCAAGGCTGCCGTCTTCATCGGCGCAGACAGCCAAACGGTCCTCCTGTGGAATCACTGGGTGGGTCGAACCACCCACTTGTTCGCTAGCACCTGAGCGTTTCAGTCATTTCATCACCAGTGTGCTCCTTCAGGATCCTATGAAACTCCAAAGAGGCTTTTCTGAAGCCTGCGCTTCCTAGTGATTTTTCCATTTCTCTGTACTAAAATAGTAACATATATCTGCTTAGTCTATATAGTTCAAAAGTGAAAAAAATATGACACCAAAAATTGAAATAAAAAACCCCTCAAGATAATGTAACATATATGTGCACATACATATATAAACTTGCATTTTCCCTATATCATGTGTGTTTCCAATAAAGGAAATAAGTGGAAAAAGTACGCTGTGGTCTACTATGAACTTAATATTTCTTTTCAGAGATATTTTTGTGTTCTTGCAACAAATATGTTGAAGCTCTAAAATTGTAATTAAGAGTTCTCCAGTGTGAGATTCTAATTTAGTCCAAAGCCCAGGTCTTGGAAACATTATAGACATATATGTAATGCACTCTTATACTAAAGATGGATTGCATCTTTTTTATTTTAAATCATTTTATTGGGGGCCCTTACAGCTCATCACAATCCATGCACACATTCATTGTATCAAGCACATTAGTACATGTGTTGCCATCATCATTTTCAAAACATGTTCCTTCTACTTGAGCCCTTGGTATCAGCTTATTTCCCCCCTCCCCCACTCTTCCTCCCTCATGAACCCTTGATAATTTATAAAATATTATTTTTCGTGTCTTACACCAACCGCTTTACTCCCTTTACCCACTTTTCTGTTGTCTGTCCCCCTGGGAGGGCATTATATGTAGATCATTGTGATCAGTTCCCCATTTCTCCCCCCACCTGCACCCTTACCCTCCTGGTATTGCTACTCTCATTATTGGTCCTGAGGGGTTTATCTGTCCTGGATTCCATGTGTCAAGAGCTCGTATCTGTACTAGTGTACATGCTCTGGTCTAGCTGGATTTGCAAGGCAGAATTGGACTTAACGATAGTGGGCAGTTGTGGGGGGGGCAAGGGAGGAGAACGCATAAAAGAACTAGAGGAAAGTTGTATTTTTCATCGGGGCTATATTGCACACTGAATGGCTCATCTCTTCCTTGTGACCCTTCTGTAAGGGGATGTCCAATTGTCTACAGATGGGCTGTGGGTCTCCACTCCATGCCCCCCCTCATCATGCACACTGATACAATTTTTTGTTCTGGGTCTTTGATGCCTGATACCTGATCCAATCAACATGCTTCTCAGCTAGATGGCTGCTTGTTTATCTTCAAGCTTTGTGACCCAAGATGCTATATCTTTTGATAGCCGGGCACCATCAGCTTTCTTCACCACATTTATTTGTGCATCCATTTTGTCTTCAGCGATTCTCTAGGGAAGGTGAGCATCACAGAATGCTGGGTTATTAGAACAAAGTGTTCTTGCTTTGAGGGAGTACTTGAGTAGAGGGTCAGTGTTCGTCTGCTACCTTAATACTTAACATATGGATATAGAACTATTTCCCTATCATTATATATAAATATATTTACACATGTACATACCTGTACTTAGACCTCTGTAAGTGTCCTTTGCCTCCTAGTTCTTTCCTCTATTTCCCTTTACTTTCCTCTTGTCCCACTATCATGTTTGACCTTCATTTAGATTTCAGTAATTCCTCTTGGCTGCATTGCCCTTTATTAAGCCACACCAGGCATCCTATGCCCTCCTCACCATCAATTTTAGATTACTTGTTGTTCCCTTGTCCCTGGGTTTGTTGACACCCCACTTTCTTTCCCCCACCTCCCGCTCTCCCTTGTCCCCCTGAACCGTCGGCCCACCTATCTTATCTAGATAGATATGTAGAGACAATAATAAGCACAAAAAACAAGACAAAGTAAAACAAAAAACCAAAAGAAAACAAAAAACCCAAATCAACAACAACAAAAATGACAAAATAAAGGTAAAGCCTATAAATTAGTTCTAGATCTGTTTGTTGACCTATAGGAGTGTTTTCCAGTCAGTCTGATGGGGTGCCATGCCCTGGCCCCAAAGTCTATTTTTGGTATTCCCCAGGGACTTTATTGCTTTGCTCCCCCTTGCTGCTTTGTTGCATGCCCTTAGTGTTTCGCCCCAGTGTGATGGGGTCAGATCGGGCACAATTCCCACACTGTGTCTCCAGTGTTGTTTTCCGTAGCGGTATGGGTCAGTTGTGTCTCGTGG
This sequence comes from Echinops telfairi, assembly GCF_000313985.2. NCBI lineage: Eukaryota > Metazoa > Chordata > Mammalia > Afrosoricida > Tenrecidae > Echinops > Echinops telfairi. The sequence continues at coordinate 99,051,906 of NW_022107431.1, read as the reverse complement.
TGGGGTCTGCGATCAGCGCATTTTTGACAACCATAGCCCTCCATGTCTTCATTCTGTGTTCTCATAATCTCTTTTTTCCTACATTAAATTTTTTTTATCCCCTGGAAAATGTCTCAACTGTTCACACACAGTAGCAGAGTAATAGATTTTTAAGTTCAAAATGGGCCTACTTTAAAAATATACCTAAGTGTTTATCAATGCTAAGACACTAAGACAGAACTCCTTGTCTTTAAAGCTACTTCAGCCACTTAGGGATGGTCCAGGAAGTAGAGCTCAGCAGGCGTGTTCAAATTGTCTCAGTGCCATCAAGTGTCAAGGATGCAAAACTGCGCCTGGTTTCAGTCCTTGGTGAGGGGGTTGCTGTACTTCGTGCTATGCAGCACCTAATGCTGGCGGAGAGCTGCCGAGTGCTGGCTTCCTAGCACTGCCGAGGCACTGGCGTTTCAGCTAGAGTGGGCAAGAGACAAATGCCCCTCTGTGGTGTGGCAGTGACCCCTCTGAGAACCAAGAAGGATGGACGGCAGTTGCTAACCCACCAGTGAAAACTATGACAGACATCAAAAACGGAAACAAAACCCAAACAAACACTCCTGAGTGGTTGCGGTGCAAACTGATGATTTGGGGACACGCAGGAGGTGAGCGTCTCTTCACCTGTTCCTTGCGCTGCAACTGTGAAGCAGTCTGCAGAGAATGTCTCAGGGAGGCTATCAAGAGAGCTCACATCTGGATGAGTCCTTACATTTAGCTTGGAGGGGCACAGTCCTTCGCATGTATCGAGGTTTCCCTTTTTTCTGTACAATTCTAGGTAGATCAAGCAAAAGCATCGTGTAGAATGTGTGCCTGACCTTCTCTTTGTGTGAATATGAGTTGAAAAAAGAATAGCCAGGGATGGGAGTGAGGAAAGTGACCTTGCCAAGGAACGGAGAACCAAGTAGGCTGGCGTCTTCTAGGGTGTGCTTGCCAGTGTCATTGTAAAACCTGCACCTATTATAAAGCGCTGCCTTGACATCAGCAACCTGGTGGGCCTCAGATAGTTTAACTCCAGTATCTCCCGCCTTGTGCTCCTATGGATAAGACGCCCCACTCCCCTACGCACTAAATACTTCTTATCACAGGGATCACTTATCACTGCTATCACTGCGTAACGTAGCAGTCTTCAGTTTCCTGCTGGTCCATGGAATTGTTGAACACGTTAGTTACCTCTGCCTGCTTGAACAGGATGTGAACCCTCTCACTTGTTCCTGTTGTCTTCCTCCTCAGACCCTGTTTGGTCATCCTCTTCCCTGCTTCTTCTGTGTGGTGGAGCCCTTGTCCCATGGCCATGAGATGTGCTAAATAAGCTGCCGTTGCTCTCATGTGTCCAGTATTGGGTGTTATGTATTTGGCCATCCTTATACCCCAGGATAGGAATTTCCCCCACCTGCCCGCCCTGTGAGCATGGGCATGAAGACTGGTTATAAAGGGGTAATAATTCATTGCCCTGGAGTTGATTTGGACTCCAAGTGACCCTGCAGGATGGAGTGGAACTTCCCTACAGGGTTTCCAAGCCTAAGATCTTTATGGAAGCCCACTATGGAGAAGCTGCTGGCTTTGAACCCCTGGCCTTTTGAGTAGCACCTGAGCACTTAAGTACTGTGACACCAGGGCTTCTTTGACAAGAGAATAGAAGGACAACATCTGGGTATCTGAGATATGTGGCCCAACCAGAATACAGACCTAGTAGAGAAACTGCATATTACTTCAAAAAACTAACCAAACTTACTGCCATCAATAGATGGCGACTTAGTGACTCTCGAGGACAGGGTAGAATGCCCTCTGAGTTCCTGAGACTGTAACTCTTTATGAGAGTAGAAAGCCCCCTCTTTGTTCCGAGGAGTGGATGGTAGATTTGAACTGCCCACCTTGCCTTTAGCAGCCCAACATGTGAGCTCTGTGCTACTAGGGCTCCTATGCATGTTACTACTTCCCACCACGGGAGCCCCGGCAGACATTGCTCTTCAACTGGCCACACTTGCTTGCTGAGCCCATGCCTGGTTTCAGAATTCTTCAAATGGTCTTACCTCTTAAATGCCACTCAGTTAAAGTCACTTCTGCCCATCTTTCCATTCTATCACTCAGATCCAAGCCTGGATTATAAGACTCTCCTAATTGCTTGTATTTACCCCCTCTGGTCAGTTCTTCACACTACAGCCAGCGGATCAATTTAAACTCAAATTTGATGTGTCATTTCTTTCTGTGCAGGACTTCCACATTTGCACCTTTCTAGAGCTTCATTAGTTTTTGCTTTCTGTTTAACCCATGTCTTAGCCATACAGGTACTCTTTTTTTGGGGGGGGCGGGGTTTTGATATATTTTATTATTATTATTTAAAAATCATTTTATTGAGGGGCTCTTATCACAATCCATACATCTATCCATTGTGTGAAGCACATTTGTACATATGTTACCATCATCATTTTCAAAACATTTTATTTCGACTTGAGCCATTGGTATCAGTTCATTGTCCCTCTCCCTTACCCCATGATCCCTTGATAATTTATAAATTATTATTTTTTTCATTCTTACACTGACCACTGACTCCCTTCACCCACTTTTCTGTTGTCTGTCCCCCTGGGGGTATATGTTGATCATTATGATCTGTTCCCCTCTCCCCCCCACCCCCCCACCCCACCTTCTCCTTCCCTTCCTGGTATCACTACTCTCATTATTGGTTCTGAGGGGTTTATCTGTCCTGGATTCACTGTTGTGTGAGCTCTTGCCCATACAGCTACTCTTAAGTGTACAAACTGTGTCTTTAAGGATGTGTAATTAAGTCTGACCAGGTGCATAATTCTTATTTAGCTTGTTTTAGTGCAAGGAAAAGGAGCCCTGGTGGTATAATGGGCTGCGCTTTGAGTTGCTAATCCAAAGGTCAGTGGTTTGAACCCCCCAGCTGAACTGTGAGAGAAAGATGAGGTTTTCTGCTTTAGCAAAGATTTAAAGTCTCAGAGATCCAAGGGGTCAGTTCTACTCTGTCTCTATGAATCAGAATCAACTGGCGGGCACTGAGGTGGTTTTTTGGGGGGCAGGGTAGCGGTGGTGGCAGGATATAGACATAGTTAGGGAATGCCCAGCCTGCAGACCATAGAAGGCTCTTGTATATTTAATACTAGCTAACATCCTATGCCTCATCAAAGAGAAGCAGGTTCAGTCACCACATTAGGGGTGAGTTAATTAAATGTATGGCCCTTGAATGATATTATAAATAACCAAATGGTGCTTGGTTAAAAAAAATAAAGATTCTCACCTGCTTTAGCGCAAGAAAAGGTTTGAAGCCTTTTCCATGATTTAAGAAGCTTCCAGGGAAGATGATTGTAATGAAGAATCTGTTGTAAATCGGGCAATTAACATAATTTAAAAGGCAAATAAGAGCTGTAGTAAATTGGTCCTAATTCAGAGATGGCCTTACTAAGGAGTCCCTGGATAGCATACTGGTTCAGAGCTTGACTAGCTAAAGGTTGGTGTTTCGGCACCACTGCAGGCACTTTGGACATCAGGCCCAACAGTCTGTTTCATGGGAATCCCACTGAGAGCAGTTGTATTCTGCACACACAAAGTTGCCATAGGACAGAATAGACTTGACAACTAACAGCAACAGGAAGTTACCACATTCAAACAAGGAAGGTATATCTCAAGAATGAGAAAGAAAGTTGCACAAAGATCTAAGTGCGTGAAAGTTGATTTTCAGTGGTATAACCAGAATTTATGGCAGAATACTCTTCCTAGGCCTTAGATTTGGCTCTGAGCTTCTCTGTTGCCAGAGACAAAGAAAACATCAGATTATTCTCATTAACTCTGAATTTCATGGATGCAGTATGATATAAATTCACGTACTCCTTCAATTCATTCAACATATAGTTCATACATGGCTAAGCGTCTGGCTGGGCGCCAGTTGGGACCAGTCTCTGACCTCCTGGAGCAGTCGTGGTGGGCTTGTCTTTGTTTAGCTCATCCCACAGATTCCTTTCCAGGGAGTCAAAGGCTGCTGTCAGATGGAGAAAAATGGGAAGCATGCTGATTTTAATAGGTTTCCCTTATAGGAGAAGACAAGACAAAACACTGTCCAATTGTGGAATAGCTATGCCTACATTTGCTAAACCACGTTTTAAAATCTTGTTTGCTAAGAGACCAGCCTGACATTTTAAATGTCTAGCAAGTGAAAAGCCCATAATTTGAGAGAAGGCCTTACACAATTTTTCTCTTGATTAACCCGATGAGCTAAAATAGCAATATTATGCTCCATGCTGCTTAGAACACAACACAATATTTTAATGATTTAATGCTATTTTTGAAGAAGTTGAATACCCATATGTGAAGGATAGAATTTGGCATTTTCTATTTTATGCTTTAGCACCCATTTTTTATGAAATAGGAATGTTTTTAAACTGGATTGATAACCAAAAGGCTAGCAGTTCAAAACCCACCAACTGCCTGAGGGAGAAAGATGAGGCTGTCTGCTCTGGCAAATATTTAGTCTTGGAAATCCTACATTGGGTCACTCTCAGCCAGAATCAAAGAATGGCTTGAGATCACCTCTCCTAAAACTGTTTATAATAGAAGACTTCCAAATTCTATACCCCATACTGATTCATTTAGTTTTGTACAGGCATATTTTGTATGTACTTTATCTCAGGGGATTAGCTGCTAAATTCAACTGAATAAGCTGAGAGATTTCTATGAGCACTTTGCTGAGATTTTAATGGCTTGGTGGGCGTTTAGTGACACTAACCTTAACATTCTTCGTGCTAAAATTATCTCAGTATTACCATGGCTCAGAACTTGGGAGCGCTGGCTGTCATTGTGCCTGTGCATGGGTGAAGCCCAGAAGAAACTCTCTTCTAGCAGAGGGAAGCGGTCGTGTGGCTCCGAGCGCTCTCCTTTTGCTCATTTCCGTGCGGAAGTGGGTGCCTTTTAATCCGGGATGCTTTTTGGTAGGTTCTTTACTTTTCATTAAGAGATATCATTCCCACCATGGATGGTGATAAGAGCTGTATGAGCCCAGGTAAAATGATTTTTTTTTTAAAGAGAGAGAGAGATGTCTTCCCTCTTGCTGGCTGGGCTGTTTAGGAAAGCGTGTGGATCTGCTCTTAATTGGCAACATAGCATGTTTGGATTCTAGATCAGAATCAGCAATACTAATCACCAGCTCAGTTATAAGATAGGATTTTTACTTAGGGAGCATTGAATGAATTTTATACACGCTTCTGTTAGGCACTGTAACACCCCAAAGTGCGGCGAACTGGCAGAACTGCAGAGAGCAATGGCGCGCGCTTTGGCACATTACGGTGCGTGTCCTGTGAGGGCCACTGAGAAAGACCTTGACACTGGGCGCACACGGTAGCAAAGCTGATGCAGACCAGATATTGTTCCCACAGCTCACTACGTTCTCTTTATGAGGATCCACAGGAGTTTTATATTTCTTTCTGCTAAGCAGTTTCCATCTTGTAAGCACGAAGACCTAGAATTGCATGATTAATAGAACTTTCCTTTATTGCCAAGCCTGCCGATGAGGTAACATTTTAATAAGTGAGACCCGCCAAAATCTAATAAGAGCCTTTAGGAGGATGAGCAGTGCGGGAACTAGGATGAAGATCTGACAAGGAGTTTCTCTGTGGAAGCCTAACGAAGGCACTTCAAGACGGGGCTGGAAATCAAGAGTCTAGACAGTGCTGGAAACAAAGCTGCTGAATCGACTAATTAGGAGGCCCTCTGTGGTGTGGGTCAAAGTTGTATCTCTAATTTGTGGTGAGAGCTGTAACTGTGATGATTAAGAGGGGAGATAGTGGAGAGGATTCAAAAACGCCAGGGTAGTGAACTAGCGAAAGTAGGCTGTGGGCCGAGAGCAAAGCAAGCTGGAGGGAACAGCTTTGAAGGATGGAAGATCCTTAAGTTCAACTTAAGTATCTATGTGAAGGGAAATTAATGAGGGTCCTGACTCCGGAACCATTACAGTGTGACCTTGCACAAGGTTCTTCACATCTCTTTCCTGGATTTTCTCATCTGTGAAAAACTGGTTTAACTAGACTATCTCTAAGAGCCTTTCAGGTGCAGTGTTCTGTGGTGTATTGATGAATGGAAGGAATGTCTAAATAGAATAAGAACAGTAAAGCAATTAAAATATAATAATGCTGTTATCATTGGTTAATATTCTTTTTATTAGCCTACTTGAAATGCTGATTGTATTATAAGATGTTATTATATCTTAATGAAAGGGATGAATTCAGTGAGCAATAATACCAATTATTTAACCAAAAGTTTTGGTGTGCTTTTTGGGAACCCACTCTTAAATGAGATAGGTGTTGAAAGAATGGTTGATGTGGATTATGATAGATTATAATTTACCTGAAATTCTTTGATATGGCTCCTATTCGTGAGACAGGATATATGTTCCCACCTTTTGAATCAAGAAAGACTTTATGGCTGTCTAGTCATTAGAATGGGAGAAAAGTATGTGTTTCTGGGCCCTCAAAAGATTGGCAGCTTTTTCTTTCCGTAGAGTATTGGCTCTTTGACTCCAGCTTCTATGTTGTGAGTAAGCTCAAGCGCCCTGTTGAGAAGCTTCTACAGGGAGGAAATGAGATTCTTAACCAATAACTCTAGTTAAGCAATCACTAGCTACCCATTTAAGTGACCGTCTTGGAAGTCAATTTTCAGCACCAGTTGTGATACCCCAGTTGACACAACATGAAGCAGAGTAGAATCATGCTCATTGCTCTGGTCATGACTCATGTTTTAAGTGACTAAATTTAGAGGTAGTTTATAATGTGATAACAGGTAATTGTATCATGCAATGAACATTTATTCACTGGTAATCATGTAAGCCAATTCCAATTAGTGTATTTGGATTGGCTATCATCTCTATATACTATGCATTTCTGAAAAATCTTGCATGCCATAAACCTGCATACTAATAATTGTACAGAGTTTATGGAAAAGATAGGGTTGAGGTGGAACACTTAAAGCCTGTAGAATTTTATAATGCAAGCTCAAACCTAACAAAATAACAATCCTATGAAAAATACAAGTTACAACAGCTTGCATCTGGCATCTGCACTTAAAATTCTTATACATCTTTATCAGATGTCTATTCTGGATCTGTGTGTCCCTAGAGACGTGTACATTTGTAGCATTACCAGAGAGATCTGTGAACCAGAAAGCATAGGGGCCCTTGGTGGCATGAAAGGACGACTCTGCTGCAGATAATTTATTTTTCTTTTCATCTATTGCCGAAGCTCTCTCTTAACCCGTGAGACTGATGATATTGCCTCAAAAATTAACATTCTCAGAAATGAAAAAAAGAACCCAAAGTACTTTCGAGTTAAAGCACACCCTTCCTTATCAATACATTTGAGCTAGTTTTCCTTAAAGAAACACATTGTTAACAGATTAGACAATATCAAAGTCAGCCTTTACACAATAGCTTTCTCTTCATATGTGGTGTAAAGAAATTGTTTATGTATCGACTGTAAAGGATCAATCCACCTGTTTTCATTGCTGCCTATCACAGTTGGACCTTTGAGCTACCATCTCCTGACAGACTCTGAGTTTGGAAACCAAGAAGAGATTGCTGTTCTGGGTGGGTAGCATTTGGGGCTCCTGTGGTTTGAGTTTTCTTCACTCGATCCCTAGGACAAGGCTGTCAGAGCTAGAGTGAAAGTAAGGCTCTTTAAGGTGTGCACCTGCTGCAGCCATGGTGGTGTCCTGTAACTCTGTGGGCTGCTAACCACAAGCTTAGCAATTCGAAATTTCCAGCTACACTTTGGGAGAAAGATGAGGTTTTCTACACCTGTAAAGAGAGTTATAGTCTTGGAAACCTACAGGGGCAGTTCTGCCTGGACAATCAGGATCACTACGAGTTGGAATCCACTCATGGCTGTGAGTTTTGTTTTCAGTTTGGTCCTATTTAGAGGAGGCTGGTTCCACTAACTGTTAACTTCCATTGGAAGTGCTGGTGTAGGCAAATGATGCTACATTCCTGTAGCAGCAGAAAAGACGTTGTCACCGGTCTATGAGGTAGTGACAAAGATGGATTCCCCAAGGGGGATGTTAGCAGCTAACATAGATTTGGTGGGAAGAGACTTACCTCGTAAGTCATGCTCGGTTCTGTCAACTGTCTCATACCTGGATTGATCAAATGGAAGTTCTGAACTCAAAGCAGCATCCTAAAGAATAAATTTAGCAAGACAGATATTGAGAAGGAATAGTTTATGGTTGTACACTGTATTTTTCTCATTCAAATTAAATTATATCATTTGATAGTTCACTGTCGAAGAAGATTCTGAAGCAGAAAGGTGGTTATAGAAGGATAGCACACAATGAGCCAGGGGCACAGAATGCTCTGTTGGCTTCTTGGCTCACCAAATAGGCCGGAGTTGGATGAATGTAACTCAAGTACTTGGAATTGTGGGTGAATGTTTGAAATCCTGGCGCCTTTCTTTTGAGCATCACGACAGCTTTGGGCATAAATTGAGTTTAACTTTAAATGAAATATGAAAATGAATGACTGAACTTATTATTTTATATTCTAGAGCATTACTTTGTACTCAAAACTTCCTCAAACAAATATTTAGATAAGACTTTGAAACTTAAAAACAAATTTATTAAGTATGCCTATGTTGACATTGAGTTTTGAAGGTCAAAGATAAATAATATCTTTTGCTCTAATGATTCTTTTCAGTTTTTGATAATGTGTTTTATCAAAAGCAGACATAAAATCTAACACTAATCAAAACAAAGATCTAAATAAATTGCAGGAAGCTGTGAATTTTAGGGTATTTCAAGACGAAATTGCATTATTTTATTAATGCAGATACTGGAAGTAGTTTAACCGATACTGTGTATTCAGATATTTTATTAAGGCAGATTCTGGAAGTAGTTTAACTGATACTGCTTATTCAGAAAATAATCATAATTGGCATTGCAAAGGGAATTTTTCAGACCGTAAAGGGAGTTTTGGTGGACATGTGAAGGACAAAGAGACCCTAAACTCACTTTTGTGGGACCCGCAAGGGTCGTCGAGAACTCGGGTTGCATGTTGGCAGCAGAGCCTGTCAATGACCCCGTGGTGTCTGTGGGTGAAAAATCACAAGGTTTGGTTGTTTCTTCTTTATTTCTTTGGTAGTGGACAGTAAAATAGAATAGGTGGGAGAAAGTAGCAATAACCTGTTCTTAAAGAATGTTGCTGCTGCTGCTGTGTACCACAGAATTGATTCTGACCTGCATGGACAGAGTAGAACGGACCCATAAGGTTTCGCAGGCAGCAGTGTCTGGAAGCAGACATCCACATCTAGCTGCTGGCTGCTAGATGGGCACATAGGAATGCTTTAACCATTGCACCACTAGGGCTCTTTTCTTTTCTTTAAAAAAATCATTTTATTGGGGGCTCATACAACTCTTATCACAATCCATACATACGTCCATTGTGTCAAGCACATTTGTATATTTGTTGCTATCATCATTCTCAAAACATTTGCTTTCTACTTGAGCCCTTGGCATAAACTCCTCATTTTCCCCCTCCCTTCCCGCCCCCTTCCCTCACAAACCCTTGATAATTTATAAATTATTATTATTTTGTCATGTCTTACACAGTCCGATGTCTCCCTTCACCCACTTTTCTGTTGTCCGTAGCCCAGGGAGGGGGTAATATGTAGATCCTTGTAATTGGTTCCCCTTTTCTACCCCACTTTCCCTCCACCCTCCCAGCATTGCCACTCTCACCACTGGTCCTGAGGGGTTCATCTGTCTTGGATTCCCTGTGTTTCCAGTTCCTATCTGTACCAGTGCAAATCCTCTGGTCTAGCCAGATTTGTAAGGTAGAGTTGGGATTATAATAGTGGTGGTGGTGGTGGAGAGGGGGAGGAATCATTAAAGAACTAGAGGAAAGTTGTATGTTTCATCGTTGCTACATAGTACCCTGACTGGCTTGTCTCCTCCCGGTGACCCTTCTGTAAGGGGATGTCCAGTTGCCTACAGATGGGTTTTGGATCCCCACTCTGCACTCAACCTCATTCACAATGATGTGATTTTTTGTTCTTTGATGCCTGATCCTTGATCCCTTTGACACCTCGTGATCACACAGGCTGGTGTGCTTCTTTCACATGGGCTTTATTGCTTCTGAGCTCGATGGCCGATTGTTTATCTTCAAGCCTTTAAGACCCCCAGATGCTATAGCTTTTGATAGGGCACCATCAGCTTTCTTCACCACATTTGCTTATGCACCCATTTGTCTTCAGCGATCATGTCAGGAAGGTGAGCATCATCAAATGCCAGTTTAATAGAACAAAGTGTTCTTGCATTGAGGGAGTACTTGAGTAGAGGCCCAATGTCCATATGCTCCCTTAATACCAAACCTATACATCTATGCACATAGATCTATTTTCCCATTATCATATATAAATATATTTATATATGTAAATGCATTTATTTGGGTCTCTATAAATGAAGGGCTAATTTCTTAAGCCTGGGACAATATTTTTATTATACAAAATTATCCTAATTTGGGCACACCACCTGTCTTCTGAAAAGCAAGGATGCTGCTTTGAAGACTGAGACGCCCCTGACCCAAGCCAAGCTATTTCAATTGCCTCTTTTGCATGTGAAATTTGGACATTGAATAAGGAAGAGCAAAGAAGAATGGATGCATTTGACTTGTGGTGCTGGAGGAGAATATTGAAAGTACCATGGCTGTTCAAAGGGCAAACTGGTCTGTCTTGGAAGAAGTATGGCTAGCGTGCTCCACAGAGGCAAAGATGGTGAGACTTTCATTCACAGACTTTGGACATGTTGCCAGGAGAGACCGGTCCCTGGAAAGGTCATCATGCTTGGTAAAACAGACGGGCAGGGAAGAGAGGAAGGCCCCCAATGCGATGAATTACACAGTGGCTGCAGCAATGGGCTCAGGCATAGGAACCATTGTAAGGCTGGCACAGGATCAGGCGGTGTTTTGATCTGTTGTGCATACGGTTGCTATGGTACAGAACTGACTTGGTGGTACCTAACACAACCTGTTTCCTGCTGGGACTTGGGTCATATAGAGGAGGGATTCAGCTTGGGTTGTGCCAAGAACTGAATTCTCCATGGTTCTTCACTGTGCTTTGTCCAATGGTTGACCATGATACTCAACTAGAGCTGCTCTTATTGTGAAGGTCACCAAAGGCTTATCAGATGAAACCCAAAGAGGCAGTGAGTTAAGGCAGAAAGTTACTGTTTGTGATGTACCTGCGACAGTAACTGTGCAAGGTCCAGTTAACATGACAGGAGCAATGAAGCATTCACACAGCTTTATCACCTGACCAGCATGAAGATAAACCCAGAAATACGAGACCAGCAACTCACCATCAATGAACTGAATTGTCCCCATGTCCAAGGACTGGTCTTCTTCGAATGCTCTGCTGATCAGCTTTTTGAGTTCTGTAGTTATGGGAGAAATTCCTGGTTGTTTGTTCTCCATGATTCCATGATTTTCAATTTTGTTGGAATCCAAAGGCAGGAGGTAATCTGCAGGGCTCTTTGTTTCTGGATTTTCCATCCTGAAGATGGTCATAAGTTGTACCTCTATGAAGTTTGGACTGTGGACAGCAGACACATCACACCCAGAGTCATTAGTACGTATCTTACAAAATGACTCACTCAATTGCGACAAAGCTTTAGGGCATATTCATTCATTTTTCCTTATGGGTTCATAAAGAATGCACCATTTCTGAACTAATTTCAATGTTTATTCGACATTTTAAATGTAGGAAAAATATATATCTTATGTGCTAAAATAGGTACCATCATGTAGGCTAAATTCAACTTGAAGAGGGCTTACTAATTGAATGAAGTGACAGAGTTTTCATTTAGGCTTTTATGGAAAAAAGTTTGTTGATAGCAACCAGCGTTTCTGGTTGTCTTATAGGTAAATGAAACCAATGTGCAGGATGAATTCTTCCAGAAAGAAAGAAAGACCTTTAGGAAGGTCTATGAGTTGATATAAACTTGATGGCAGCTTTTTTTTTTTTTGAGGAAATAGCAATTTATGTTATAGCAGTAGATCAATATTATTTACATATTGTAACCAAGTAAAACAATTTAGATCATAGGGAAATTTCTGGTGCACATTTTTTCCAAGAAGTTTTTTTTAAATTAAAAGACTACAACTCAAACAGAAACACCCCCCTCCTCTTGAGTTGCTTTTAAAATGACATATTAGAATACGGAGAAAGGAGACTAGTACCTGATTAATTATTTTTGTTATTTATTAACTTGACGCCTTTTTTGCATATAAAAATGAAGCAGAGTTCTTTATAGCTCTATCCTCTAGGTTTCACCTTTGTGTTCACACCATCCATCCACGCCGAAGGATGTGGAAGTGTTGTAGAGGTCACAAGAACTGATAATGTGTATCGCTAGCAGTTATTTAGGCTGTACAATCAGCCTGAGTCTCACTTCATTATTTCACTAGACAATCACAGGAGTCAAAGCTTTGTTCCCTATTACTGATGTCTCCAAGGCATAGTGGGTCTTTTCACAACTCAAACTGACCTTGGGACCAAGGTGCAAATGAATCCTCCTGGTTTGTTTCTTTTCAGATTTTGGTTCATGTGTGTCTGTGCATTCAGGCAGACGACTTCCTATCAAATGGCATTTAAGAAGCATTCTTGTAGCATAGATATATGCTTTTCTCTTAAACTTTGAATCTTATAGAATAATCTTTTAGCTGGCTAATCAACGTCGACCTGCTTAACTCACATAATGATTTTAACTAGAGCTTCCCCCATTACTGAATAATTGATTAATTACTCATATAATAAATTTAAATAAGAAACTACCAAGAGGGCATTGGCTTATCCTATACATACTAGATAAAAATTGTTTATATTAGGTTAGCACATACAGATTTATAGAGGAAAATATGCTGCATTTCTCAACATAAAATAAAATAATTCCAAATTACCCATCTCTTTCTCTCTTGGGTCTTCATGTCATCATTCGGAATGGAATATACAGAGGAGAGAAAACGTTTTATGAAATTTAGATATTCAAATTATCATTGCATATGCAACAATGAAACATTCTTCAAGTTACTTTTGTTTGTGTTATGTTCAGGACAATTATTTATTACTCATCATCATTTTTCATCTCATTAATTATTTGAACTTTATATGATCTTTAAAAATAAGAGCAGTAAATAGCAGAGAAGTCCTGGAGGTGCCTACAGTCCCGGCCAGTGCCTCTGAGCAGTTAGACCCGCTAATGCTCCCAGGACAGGGTGGGACCACAAGCCCCCTTTCCACTACCAGGCCCTGCCCCTGCTCCTCCCACTGGGGCCCAGGAGACTGCGGGAGGAGATGGTCCTGAGTGCTGGGAGGAGCTGGGCTATAGCCATGGCCACCAGCGCCTGGGCATTGAAGGAGAGGGGCCTAGGCCAGACCTGGCGCCTGGATGTGCCCTATGTCCACATTGGGCAGTCCCACTAACTGCCTGGATCTGAGCCATTCTCTGCAGGAGCTGGGGGTTAGGGACCCCCATTGGCCCTGCAGGGAAAAAGAAGGGTGGGTCCATTGGTCTAACTTGGGGGAGCTCTGGGGGGAGTTCCTCACATGCCATGAACCGGGAAACCAGAGAAAGCTAGTCCAGAGCGAGGATGGGAATGGGTCTGAGAGGAGGTGGAGGTGAGACCAGGTCCCTGGGAGGTCACAGCACTGTCGGCAGGCAGAGCCTTGCCATCTGTCAGCTGTAGTACAGTAGCCATGTCCGCACTCAGCTGGCTCTGGAGTCTCCACGCCTTTCCGCCTGGGCTGAAAAGGGGGTAGTGAGGAGGCTGGGGGTGGTGGCGATGGTAGCAAGGCAGCGAGGGAGCTCCTGCTCCTCGTATCCCGACTGTCCCCTTAGAAGCTGAGGATGTTGGACACTCCTGAGAAGGTTCCTGATAGTGGGTTACAAGTGTCACGGTGCTTCTCACCATCCTCACCCAAGGGCCCCTCCCTGGGCAGCCCTCCAGGAGGGTGAGGCTGGAGAAGGCAGCAGGCGCAGAGGGCTGCAACCCCGGCCTTGGCCTTCATCCTCACTGCTCGCAGGGCTGGAGGGACCACTAGATGGGCTCTCCCCCATTGTCCCCTCTGGCTGGCCCTGGCCACTTGGCCCTGTCCCTGCCTGGCCAGACCCCAGGGACGACACCTCCCCTGATTGTTCCCTGTCCTTGCCTATTTGCTTGCGCCTGCATTGCCGGCTGAAGCCCTCAAGCTCTGTGCTGCCGAGAACCAGGGATCACGTTAGTGGCTCGCAGGTGGCAGGTAATCTCCAGGCTGGACCAGAAGTGGTCAGAGAACTCAGGTGACATGTCCAGCATCTGGAGTAAGTCGTCGTGATGACTCCAGTGCAGGTCGCAGTAGGTGAGGGTGCCCAGGTGGCCCTGGGCCTCGCAGGGGCCATGCAGACAAGCTCAGGGGCTCTGTAAAGATGTCCTTTTTCCCTTGTAGGGCCACAGCCACTTCTCCCGCAGTATCTCAATAGAGTCCCGGGAACAGAGTAGAGGACAGCGAGCAGGTCCCCTGCATGCACTAGCGTGTCCCCAGGTGGTGCAAGGGTAGTCTTGAACTTCATGGCTAGGGCCCGCAGGCAGGCTGCTCTTGGCGCTGGAGGTGCAGGCAGACATCAGCTTGCAGGCACTGGGGAAGCCCTTCAGCACCATATTCACCTCGATGTCTTTGGTGCAGGAGCAGAGGCCCGCGCGCACCGGCAGCATCTCCGTGTGTTAGCGCGCAGTACCTGAGTGTAGCCGTTGGGTGACAGCCGAAGATGCGGACGTAAATGAGCCAATGAATATCACACAGTCGGAGAAGACCTTCTCCGGGTTGGGATGAGGAAAGACATTGCCGAAACCCACTGCTGAAGGGGAAGTAAAAGGCCGTGAAAGACTTGTCCTTGATGGAGGGACCAGCCAGGCTGCTGCTGTTACAGGGCTTGGCCATCTGGTCCCCTAGGTTCTGCAGCCAGCCAGTGTTGAGTAGATTCGTATTGATGGTGAGAATGAAACTCAGACAGAAAGAACCACGGAGCTTTGAACACGACTCAGTGGAAACATGTACATTGTTAACACGAGAATCTAGTTGAATATTCTAAGACTAAGATGAATCTTAGTTAAATAAACATCATTATATTATATTTCTGATTAGGATCTGAGCCTAAGTTCAAAGATCACATGCACTTTTGACTTTCCTGTTAAACTCCTTGAATTCTTCAAATTTTTCCTACAGAGGCCACAAATATAGCCCTGTGCATCTTACATTTTGGGTGGCAGTAGTTCTAGGGAGGTTGGCTTTCTTTCTCTCTTTCTTTAAAAAAAAAATCATTTTACTGGGGCTCATACAACTCTTATCACTATCCATCCATCCATCTATTGTGTCAAGCACATTTGTACATTTGTTGCCATCATCATTCTCAAAACATTTGCTTTCTACTTGAGCCCTTGGTATCAGCTCCTCATTTTTCCCCTCCCCCCACCCCTCCTCCCTCACAAACCCTTGATAACTTATAAATTATTATTTTGTCATGCCTTACACTGTCTGATGTCTCCCTTCACCCACTTTTTGTGGTCTATCCCCCAGGGAGGAGGTTATATGTAGATCCTTGTAATCGGTTCCCCCTTTCCACCCCACCCTCCCTCCACCCTCCCAGTATCGGCACTCTCACCACTGGTCCTGAGGGGTTCATCTGTCCTGGATTCCCTGTGTTTCCAGTTCCTATCTGTACCAGTGTATATCCTCTGGTCTAACTGTATTTGTAAGGTAGAATTGGGATCATGATAGTAGGGGTGAGGAAGCATTAAAGAACTAGAGAAAGTTGTATGTTTCATCGTTGGTGCACCGCACCCTGACCTGCTCGTCTCCTCCCTGAGACCCTTCTGTAAGGGGATGTACAGTTGCTTACAGATGGGCTTTGGGTCTCCACTGCCAGGGAGGTTTTTCAATAACATTTTATAAATGGATTTCTTACACCCTGTATGGCAGTACAGGGTTAAAAAGATCTGATTTGCAGACAACTAGTACCTAGCATGGAAAGATTATACAAAGTAATTTTACCAAAAAGAATTGGTAAAATTCAGTAGCACATGGTGAAGAACTGATGGCATCGAAGGAAGATGTCTATGGTACACTAAACACAATGGCAAAAAATGGGCATTGGGGATGGACTGAATATCAATGGAAGTGTTTCATAAGCATTGGAAGGACTCACTCATCTGTGTCAAGACATTGGAAGACAGCTACCTGGCCAACTGAGTAGAAGAAATCCATATTTGTGACCATTTCAAGGAAAGGTGACCAAATAGAATGTGGAAGTTATAAAGCAATATCACTAGTATCACACACAAACAAAATTTTGCTAGAGAGCAAACTAGTTGTAGTAGTACATTGACAGGAAGCTGCCAGATAGAGGTGCAATGCCATCAAACATTGGAAAAGTGTTAAGCTACAGGCAGTCAACAATTTTAAAGGATAAAGTGAGAACAATGGAGCCTATGAAAGACTGCCCTGATGAACAGGATCAGCATTACTAAGAAATGCAGTGGTTTATTAATTGAAATGGAAAAGTGATTGATAATTTAACTAAATTATCAATTTAACTAGATGACCAAAATCAGCACAATATACCTATTAGCCTTACTAAATTTAGCACAAGAAAAGGCTTGGAGACTTTTCAGCAGTATAAAGCTGCAGGTGCAACAAGTGAAGGTGATTGTAATGACGAGTTTGTTAGCAGAGGGGTTGGCTCCTTTGTTTCAAAGAGGCGACGATTTATATGACCTAAGGTGCTGGGTGAAGCAGTAGTGCTGGTGTAGGTCCTATGAGTAATTTTCCTGAAAGGCTGAAAAAAGCTATTGAGGATGGAAGTTATTTGCTAGTGACTTGCTTTGGGGAGAAAATGCCTGAAATAGCCTATATTTCAAAAGAGGGCAAAATGCACCAGGGCATATGGCATGGAAAGATGTACATATGGCACATAAGAATTACATTATTAGTTGGGGGTAAGGTATCCAGGGATTTTAATCTCAAGTCCTTATATCAAACTCAAAAACCCACTGTCATCCAGTCAATTCTGACTCATGTTTGACCCTATATGGCAGGATAGAACTACCACTGTGGAGTTCTGAGAACTGTAAATCTTTACAGATGTAGAAAGTCTCATCTTTTGCCGAGTAACTCGTGGGTTCAATCTGCTGACCTGTGGTTAATAGCTCAAATCATAACCCACTAAAGCACCATGACTCCATTTTTTTTTGTGTGCCACTGAGGGTGCACTTGAGGGCACGTTACCTTGTTCTGAAGGCATGCTTCTTGTTATTTGGAAGGAAAATGCAAAGGCTTGGGTTACAAGCATCATCTCTGAAGATCGATTCTTGAACCAGTTTGTCTCTGCTGATGAACGTTTATTGGTTGGCTGAAAAAATTCCTTTTAAGATTTTCCTCATGTTGACAAAGCACCTGAACATGCAAGCACTTTGGATGACCTTCAACTAGTGTAAAGGTCATATTTTTACCTCTGCAACATCATGTTGCTACATCAGCAGATGGATCAGGCTGTCAGAGCCTGTTTTAAGATGTCTTATTTATGGCATGCCATCTCCCAAGCATTCAGGGCTACCCCCAAATGATGTGATTAGCGTAAGGGAGTTCTATGAGCGTAAGGGAGTTACATAACATTTCTGGTGTCATTAAACTGCTTTGATGAGTCTCAGGATGAAAGGAAGCAGTCAAATATGACAGGAGTGTGGAACAAATTATGTCCACATTTGTGCATGCTTTCAGGGGTGCAGTGTCAGCTGTAGTTGATGTTAGCAATCAACAGCGGTTAGACATCAGTGAAAATGATGCTTTAGAGCTACTCGATTTTACAGTGACGTCTACCTATACATGCATACAAAGTACTGTCTCATTTGTAGTTACTACTTTTATTTTACTATAGTATTATTATACTAATTAAAGTATTTTAGTGTATTTGGAAGTGTATTTATATGCACAGAGACCCCACTTGTCTGTCCGTTTGTCGTATTGTGGAGACTTGTGTGGTGCTGCGATGCTGGAAGCTTTGTCACTGGTGTTTCAGACACCAGCAGGATCACTCAAGGGGCACTTCCAGACTAAGACCCTAAGAAGAAGAAAGCAATCAAGCCTACCTGGAAGAACCACACCAACATCCGTGACCCAAGGGCGTGAAATGATATGATCCAAATCCAGAGGAGAGAATAATATCAGAGGTTAAACCATGAGATTCTGGTTTGCAGAAGGCTATGGATGACAGTGGAAGCCCAAATTTCATTTGCAGTGTTCACACAGGGAAAAAGCCTCTGGTGATTTCCATCTAACCATGATCGAGGCCTTAGTGACACCAGCAGTGTCGGGCTGCGATCCACACGGTTCTTTCGGAAACCACTTCAGCTCAGAGGAAGAAAGACTGGGCTGGGCTTGCGACTCCCGTGAACAGCTACAGCCTTGGAAACCCACAGGTGGGTCCCTGTGAGACAGCATTGCCTCGATAGCAGTTAGTTTGGAGAGTTTGATAGTGACAATGTGCATTAGGCTGCTTAACTACAAGGTTGATAGTTCAAACCCAACAATTATTTTAATGGAGAAAGATGATGCTGTCTGCTCCTGTCAAAATTCACATTCTGGAAAACCCAGTATAGGATCCCTATGTGTCAGAATTAACTTGATGCGATGGGCTTTGTTAGGCCTCTATGAGCAGATGCATAAATACGTATGAATTTCATTCAGAAAATGTATTCAATTTTTAAATTTTACATCTTAAACAACAGTTGCCAACAGACACTGAATGTATATAAGATTAGCATCACTGCTCTTTCTGTCTGGCCTGTGAATCCGTCCAGTTTCCACGCCCAGGTGTACTATGAGGGAAATGGCCTCCACTGCACCCGACTGCTGTGGGCACCAGGGAGAATCAACAGCTGTCTAACTAACCTTGCCCTCTGAGAAGGGTCTTCCTGCTAGAGCAACCAACAAAGCATTTGCTTTCTCCTAGTAGCTGTGTGGGAGACCAGTCTTTCTGGGCGAACACAGTCCTCTTGTGTGATCCTGCTCCCTTGAGATTCTTGTTGTTTGCATTGCTTTATTCACACAATTCATATAAAATGCGAATTTACATAAGATGTGAATTCACATATTACATGTTTAAGATGTGCACTTTGATACATTTGACATGCATATGTGTGAAATATGTATCAAATTACACGTGCAATTTTTACAAATATCTCTGTGGACAATCTCTTTGAAACCATCAGAATCAAGATAGTGAACATGCGTAATAGTCACAAAAGCTCACTCGCCTCTTTTTTGAACACCCCATTTTGCCCCCTCCGCTTTACTCTCTCCAGTTATTGACCAGCTTTCTGCCCCTGTAGATTGGTTTGCATTTTCTAGAGTTTTGTGTAGATGGCCTCCCCATGCATTCCTTTCTGCCTTTACTCCACAGAATTATTTTGAGATGCATCAGTGTTGTGTTGTTGTGTCTTCCAATAGCTCGTTCTTTTGCCTAGTGACTCTCTGTTCTTTGTACACACCACAATTGTTTATCTATTACTCTGTTGGTGGGCATTTGGATTGCTTCCAGTTCTTACAAATAAAATTGCTATGACTACTTGTGTACGAGCCTTTGACTACTATACCCTCAAAGTAGATTTAATGATTGTTCATTGTTTCCCACATTTGCTGTAAAAGATAAAGCAAGCATTAAAGTGAACCTTTTACTGTTCATCCATATAAATGCATTAATAATAGATGTTCTAACTACTTCCCAACTGTGTGTAGAGAATCAAATGAAGTCATTGATATAAAAGTACTTCTCCAGTTGTGAATCAGGATTTATACAATGAGTCGAAGACAAGATAGTACCAAAAGATTCATGGGTGACAAAATAATAATAATAATTTGTGAATTATGAAGGGTTCATGAGGGAGGGGGAAAATGAGCAGCCGATATTAAGGGCTCAAGTAGAAGGCAAATATTTTGAGAATGGTGATGGCAGCAAATGTACAGATGTGCTTGACACAATGGATGTATGTATGGATTGTGATAAGAATTGTACGAGGCCCCAATAAAATGATAAAATAAAATAAAATAAAACAAAAAAATAAACAAATTATAAGTGTAAAAAAAAAAAGTAGGCCTGGAAGTGCATGGATTAAGAACTCAGCTAGGGAGGCAAAGGGAATTTATAGAGCTCTCGATAAAGACATGTACATAT
>NW_022107431.1:99028372-99030518 GCF_000313985.2 Echinops telfairi | reverse complement strand
AACGATGTACAAATGTGCTTTACACAATTGATGTGTGTATGGATTGGGATAACAGTTGTATGAGCCCCTAATAAAATGTTAAAAAAAAAAAAAAAGAACTCGGCTAATAGAAAGGCTGGTCATTTAAACCAGCCAGTTTGTTCCAAGATAGAAAGCGACCTGGGTATCTGCTCCAAGAACATTCCCGTCCAGGACACTATGAGGCACTTCTGTTCTCACAGAAGGTCTCTGTTATTTGGCATTGATTCGAGCAATGGCAGTTATCAAGAATAAAATTGTAAGGCATTGCATAAAAGAAATATGCAAAATGAATAGTTCTGTAAAGGGTCTTGACAGGCTGAAGAACCATACTGTTTGCTTTTAACAATTAGGAAGAGGTTTACAAATTATTAAAAAATGTAACAAATGAAATAGAAGGTTGGAATTTCCAAAGTGGTAGAATACTAATTACTCTTAGTTAAAAGGATTATATACTACTAAATTTGTAACTGGCTATAAACTGGTTAAAAATGGTATAAAATTGAACATGCACTTATTGGGTGACTCAATGAACACACGTGTTTGCTCACCAATTCTGTGCCAGGATTTTTTTGGACACTGGAAATAAAATAACAGTAAGTTGACATGGAAGAAAAAGGGTTCATGGGTTTTAGTTTCTTTGTGGGGGGTTTGCCCCACAGGAATAAAGTTTCTTCCATAAGAACTTAATTTTACCGTCTCCAGAGTATGACTGCTAATGATTAAAAGTTTGCCACATTCATATTTATGCATATATTTTATCATATTCAGGAACTAAAATATTTTTCTGGGGGATGACGTCTCTATGCTTAATGAAAATCATTGGGAAAATGTCATTGAGTTTATAAACAGCTTCTCCAGAAATGAAGAATATCTTATAAACAAATAGGGAAGGTGTAGTCTCAAGGAATGTATCTTTAAATTTTTTTACTTGGCAGAGCTTTATCATTTTGGTGTCCACCTGATACAGACATTTAGAAAACATTGGTTTTTTTATTTATTGAAGGGAGAAGATAATGAGCATTGGAACATTCACCTGGCGAACTGTTTCCATCTTTTCTTCAGCTATAAATTAAAAACGTGTTCTCTCACTGCAGTGGTGTTTCCTTGCTATCTATGAGAATTTTGTCCTATCCGTTTTTATTTCTCTCTAATTCATCAGATTTCACATGAAATGCTGCAGAGAAGTATCTCAGAATAAAGAAAACGAGTCTTCTTTGGTATATACGCATAAGTATTAAGGATTTCATCTCTTATAATCTTC
Source organism: Echinops telfairi (assembly GCF_000313985.2). Classification (NCBI taxonomy): domain Eukaryota; kingdom Metazoa; phylum Chordata; class Mammalia; order Afrosoricida; family Tenrecidae; genus Echinops; species Echinops telfairi. Next base: position 99,029,236 of record NW_022107431.1, on the reverse strand, counting down.
ACTTTTTAATACTTTCAGTAAGATACATCAGTATCAGTAGAGTCTGATACTGATACAGTATCAGTAGAGTCTGATAACCTGGAAAGAAAGAAAGAGGTGGAGCTCCTTCATCGGCAATTCTTTCTGAGATGCTGTTGTGCTCTTGCCCTGTGCACCTTGTTGCTTTAAGGCGTGTGGGGTGAAAAACAAGAAAGAAATGCCATGGAGGCTTGCACTCCTTGCTTTACAGATTCCCCAGGAAGCAATAAATCTCATTCTGTCCACAAAGGGCTGGTATTTACCTTGCAGCACATTAAAAACAGCAGCAACAGCAATTAAAAAAAATCATGATCCCACCTGTAGAAGCTCTGAATAACTAGAGCCCTAAATCATGAATCCACAGTAGAGGGTTGAGATGCTAATGGATGCAGATATAGACGTGGTCCTGGGAAAGTCAGCAGGAAGGTGATCTGAACCTTGCCTTCGCGCGGTACGCATTTATTATTCATTTCATTACAAAAATGAATTCAATATTTTTTTGAGCAGGAACACATCACTATGGTTCAGATGCCAAAAGGATATAAAAAGTATATTTTGGGAAGTCTCATTTCCACTCCTTCCCCAGCACACCCCCTTCCCCTGCCCCTTTCTCATTCTGTTCTCTTTGAGGAGTTTCTGACTCTTGGTGACCTATGCATGTCAAAGTAGAGCTATGCTCCATCAGGTTTTCAATGACTGATTTTTGTGTTTTGGAAGTATAACTCTAGGCCGTTCTTCCCAGTTAGCTCTGGGTGGACTTGCTCTTCCAACCTTTTGGGTAGCTGTTAAGTTCTTAACTGTTTGCACCACCCAAGGACTCTTCCTCTCCCCATAGGCATCGATTTT
>NW_022107431.1:99021174-99027245 GCF_000313985.2 Echinops telfairi | reverse complement strand
TGATGCACACATTTGTCTTCAGTGATCGTATCAGGAAGGTGGGCACCCACTGATATGATGTTTAGTTTTTTGATGTCTGATAACTGGTCCCTTCTACACCTTGTGGTCAGACAGACTGGTGTGCTTTTTCCATGTGGGCTTTGATGCTTCTCAGCTAGGTGGCCGATTGCTTATCTTCATGCCTTTAAAACTGCAGACACTATGTCTTTCGATAACTGGGCACCATCAGCTTTCTTCACCACATTGAGAAAGTGCCTGAGTGGAGGCCCAATGTCCATCTGCTGCCTTAATACTAAACCTATAAATATATGCACGTAGATCTGTTTCCCTGCACTCTTATATAAATATATTTACATATGTACATTCCAGTCTTGAAACCTCCTTCCAGTAGTGTGGTTGGCTTAAATGATGAGGGTAGTTGCAGTCATTAGGAAACCAGGAGCTCAGCTACTGAGGTAACTAATTGCTCTGTCTCTACTGAGGTATTTTCCTAAGAGGCTCATTAATAACAACCTTGCCAAAGGCTAGCAGATGAGCACGCAGCAGAAGACAGTGTTTCTCACACTCCGAGAAGGAAAGACAAGCAGCACCAGTGTAACTCCTTAACAACCACCCAGAGTCATGTTCTAATCAGACAATTCCTTGATCTGAGCCGTGCTCAGTCTCCAGGACTTGGCATAGCTAAACAGTCGTGGGAGAAGGGTCCTTAGATTCCCCTTGGTACTGCTTGTAAAGAAGATAGGGAGAAAATAATTGAAAAATTCAGAAGAGGCAGACTTTTACTTACCTAAATCCCAACACATGGATTTCTTTGAATCCTGGAAGTTTCTTAAGTATCTTCTGTATCTGTAGAGAAAATGACATTTATGAAATTCCCTTTGGTGCTGGTGGGTCAGAGCTTATGAAACTCTCAAAGCCTAAACACTTTGAGAAGTTAGGGGTGGGGCGGGACGAAGATGGAGACTGAAAGCAACCACGGGGCAAGCTCCTTGACTCTCAGGTCTTTGAGGATTGTTTGGTATTCTTAAAGGAAGTTGTAGTTGAGTAGCTTTGACCTGATTTATTGGTTACTTTACAAAAATTTAAAAAAAGAAATAACTTTAGGATGTTCTTTGGAGGAAATTTTTGGTGAGAAGCTATTCATTTGTACACACTGAATTGAATATATTCTGAATGGAATAGAATGAAAAATGGAAGCTATGCTTAAATAATATGATGAAGGCAGATTCTAATTTAATAGGTTAGATTTGTTGCTAGAGTGATGTGGTCATACAACAGATTTTCTGAATTAATTGGGTCTTGTTAATGAGGTATTAGGGCGTGCTGGGGCTGTAGTGGGTTACACGTTGGTCTGCTAGCTGTATGGGCAGAAGTTCAAAATCATCAGGGGCTTTGAGGGGCAAGGATGACACTCTCTAGTCATGTGAAGAGTTACCATCTCTAATACCCACGGGGCCGTTTAAGCCTCTCCTTTAGGGTTGCACTGAGTTGGAATAGACTTGATGGGAGTGAGGTTGGAGGGTGAGTTTTAGTAGGAGGGCTTGTCTTCGGTAGCTGGTGCTGCTGTAGCAGAAATAACACAAGTGGGTGACTCTAAGGAACAGAATATAGTTTTCCACAGTTCAGGAGGCTAGGTGCTAGACTTAGGACACTGACATCCTGGTTTAGGCTCCTGGTCACATGGGATCTCTCTCGTACCCATTTGTGCTTACGTGCTCCTCTCTACAAATAATATGCCTATAAAAAACAGTTTATTGCCATATAATTCACATATCATACCATTCAATAATTCAGTCACATCAAGAAGAGCTGTACACTCATCACCGCAATCAATTTTAGAACATTTTCTTCATTCTTGTATTCATCATTCTTAGCTCCCCTTTCTTCACAGCCTCCCCTGCCATACACCCAAGGGATGATTAGTCTAATTACCGTCTCCATAGACTTACCTATCTTGGATCTCATAAACTGAAAAACATGAAACTTATATGCCTTTTTTTATGTCTCCAAAGTCATTAGGTTTAAGACACACCCTACACTGACATGGCCTCATTAACAAAGCAAGGAAGACCTGATTCTAAAAGAGATCACATCTACAGATACAGGGGTTGAGGTCCCAAGGGCAGCAGCCCTGGTGGTGTGGTGGTTATGTGTTGGTCTATGAACCGCTTGGTCAGAAGTTCACAAGCAGCAGCAGCTCCGTGGGAGAAAATCTGGGCTTTCTACTCCTGTAAACAGTTACAGTCTTGGAAATCCACAGGGGAGCCGCTATGAGTCAACATTGACTTGGTGGTGAGAGAGAGAAGATACCAAGACAGGTTTCTGGAACACAATTTAAATCTTACCAGGTTTATCTAACATTTGCTAACCCAAGCTACTCCCTGAAGAACACTGCCTCTTGAATGTGATGAAAATCTTTAGAAGGGCATTTGAGACCCTCCATGGTTTGATCCCACCCCAAAATACTTTGCCATATGAAGGTCACATATGACCTTTTCTTCCCTGTTGGCCTCTCGAATCACTTGAAACAGCCCCTGGAACCTCACAAATACAGCATCCGCCTCTTCATTCCTACGTCTCTGTACAGCCTTCCCCTTAGCCCAAGATCTCTCTTGTACCTTCAGCTCAGGGACTTACCACCACCTTCAAAGCCTTTATGAACCTCTTCTCTACTAAACGTTATTCGCGTAACTCCGAAGGTTGCTTTGGTCACTTCTTCTCCTAGCCACTCTAAGTACTTACTACAATGGTGGTGGTGTTAGGTGCTGGCAAGGCAGTTCCTACGCAGGGAAACTATATGGATGGCACAAGAGAACACTGCCCAGTCCTGTACCATCCTCACAATTCTTATGTTTGAGCCCAGTGTTGCAGTCAGTGTCAATCCATCTTGTTGGAGATCGTCTTCTTTGACATTGGCCCTCCACTTTACCAAGCATGATGCATTTTTTTAGGGACATGTCTCTCCTGGTTACATGTCCTAAATATGTGAGATGTGGTGAAAGGAACCTTCACCATCCTTGCTTCTAAGGAGTATTCTGACTCCGTCTTCCAAGACAGATTTGTTTGTTCTTTGGCAGTCCATAGCACATTCAGTATTCTTTGCCAGCATCATAATTCAAATGCAACAATTCCTCTTCACGCTTCCTGTTTCAATGTCCAACTTTTACACGCATACATGGCTTGGTTGAGGTACACTTAGTCCTCAAAGTAACATCCTTGTGCTTCAATATTCTTAAGAGGTCTTGGGCAGCAGATTTACTTAATGAAATGCATCCTTTGAGTTCTTGACTGCTGCTCCCATGAGTACTGGTGGGGGCTCCAAGCAGGAACAAATCATTGACAACTTCATTTATTTTTTCCCTCTGCTTATCGTGATGTGACTCATCTGCCCAGTTGTGAGAATTTTAGTTTTCTTTAGCGTTGTAATCCAGACTGAAGACTGCAATCCTTGATCTCATCAACAAGTGGCTGGCAAGGTTGTGTCATCTGCATGTCACAAGTTGTTAATAAGCTTACATCCTGATACTGAATTCTTCTTCATGTAACCCAGCTTCTGATGATCTGCTCTGCATACAGATGGAACCGCCGCGAGAGAATACAGCCCTGATGCACACTCTTCTTGATTTTAAACCATGCAGTATTTCCTTGTTTTATTTGTACAACCAACTCTTGATCATGTACGGTTTCTGAATGAGCACAATTAACTGTTCTGGAATTCCCATGCTCCTCAAGGTTATTCATAGCTCGTTGTTATCCACACAGTTGAATGCCTTTGCATAATCAATGAAATGCAAACACGTTTTTTCGGTATTCTCTGCTTTCAACCAGGATCCTTCTGACATCAGCGGTGTTCCGTGTCCTCTTCTGAATCTGGCCTGAGCCTCTGACAGCTCCCTGTCAGTCTTCCAAGTTTCTTAGTTTAGATGAGTGAGTGCTTCCAATGCTTCATTAGCTTGATGGAACATTTTAATTGATATTTCATCAATTACTCTAACCTTGTTTTTGGCCAATGCGTTCCGTGAAACTTGGACTTGTTCCTTCTGTACCATTCATTTTTGATCATATTCTACCTTTTGAAATGATTGAATGTCAACTAGTTCTTTCAGGCAGAGTGACTTTGTGTATTTTCCTCATCTTCCTTTGATGCTTTCTGCATCATCCACTATTTTGCCTGTAGAATCTCTCAATACTGCATCTTGAAACTTGATTTTTTTCCTTTCAGTTTTTCAGTTTAAAATATGCTGAGCATGTTCTTCCTTTCTGAGTTTTCTAGCTGTAGGTCTTTCCACCTTTCATTATAATATTTTACCTTGCTCTTCTTGAGCAGCCCTTTGTAATTTTCAGTCAGCCCTTTGACATCAGTTTCTTACCTTTGTCTCAGCTACTCTATGATCAAAAGTTTGAGAGTCTCTTCTGACATCCACTTTGATCTTTTCTTTCTTTCCTGCTTTTTAATGACCCTTTGATTTAATGACCCTTCATGTATGATGCCCTCCCATAGCACATCCAATATTCTCTCATTCGTGTCAATGTGTCAAATCTGTTCTTGAGCTATTCTAGAAATTCAGGTGGGATAGACTCAAGGTTATATTTCACTCTTGTGGACTTGTTTTGATTTTCTTCAGCATCAACTTGAGCTCACATATGAGCAATTGATGGTCTGTTCCACAGTCAGTCTCTGGATTGGTTTTAGCTCCTGATATTAAGCTTCTCCATATTCTCTTTCCACAGATGTAGTCAGTTTGATTTCTGTGTATTCCATGTAGAGAAGTCCATGTGTATACTTGCCATTTGTGTTTGAAAAAAGTATTTGTGATGAAGTCATTGGTTTTGCAAAATTCTTTCATACTATCTCCAACTTTGTTTCTAACACCAAGACCATACTGTTCTTTCTGCTTTGTTTCCAACTTCTGCATCCCAACTGTCCATAGTTATCAATGCATCTTGACTTATTTAAAAAAAATCAATTTCAGACTGAAGATGTTGGTAAAAATTTTCAGTTTCTGCACCACTGGCTTTTTTTGGTTGGTGTATAAATTTGAATAGTTGTATTGACTACATTTCCTTGTATATGGATAGATATTACCCTATCACAGACCGCATTGTACTTCAAGATCTCAAAATGCCCTTTCTGATGATCAGTGCAATACCATTCTTCTTCATTCTATCATTCCCAGCATAGTAAGCTCTACGACTGCCTGATTACATGGCCCAAACCGGTCCATTTCAGCTTACTGATGCCTGGGGGTAATGATCTTGATATGTTCCATTATTGACAACTTCCAATTTCCCTAGATTCATACTTTGTACATTAGTCATATATATTTATAGCTGGTGTTCTCGTTTGGCTGTGTTACATCAGCAAATGAAGGGCCCCAAACTTTTACCCCTGAAGGCTTTACTTTATGTCGTTAGGGCCAACTCTCCTTTTAGAAGGCAGCTCTTGATCTCAGTCATGTTTTGAATGTCTTCTGACCCGAGGGGCTTATCTTCTGAGATGATTTCTCACAGTGTCTCATGGCTATTTATAAGGTGCTACTACAATACATCCCATACAGTAGTGTGTGAGTGTATGGCAGTTTCTCTCATTGAGATAATGTTTCTTGAGTGCAGGGACCATTTCTCAATTATTCATCTTTATCTCCCTCCCTGTACGGAGTAAAGAACTACCCAAATCTTAGAACTTAGAAGACATTGTTTTAAATAATGTTGAAGGCATCTTTCAGTCTCTAAACTCATCAGCAGACATCATATTATTACTGTACTTATAATTATTGCCAAATCCACATTAGCCATGCCAACAAGTGGAGCAGCGATGTAGATAATCTCTAAATCACTTAGACTGGGCCCTGGAGTGTATCATAGAATTTTATCCCCTAGAAAGACTATCTTTTAAAGTACAGTTTCTTGTGCAAAGTTTAAAAAAATAATTTTTATTCCTTGAACGTATACTAACTGCAGTGAAGAAGGTAGCTTAGATTTGAGTAATAATGAGATATTTGAATTGATCTGGGTTTAAAATCTTGCTTCTGTGACATCTTATGGCAGGATTTTAAAAAGAAAATCATTTT
>NW_022107431.1:99011735-99020394 GCF_000313985.2 Echinops telfairi | reverse complement strand
GGCACCATCAGCTTTCTTCACCACATTTGCTTATGCACCTGCTTTGTCTTCAGCGATCGTGTCCTATGGCATGGTCTTTAGTACATTGTTTAACCTCTCTGAATCTCAGCCTTGTTAGCCAAAATGGCACAATTATAGTATAAGATTGATGTATGCAATAACTCACAATTAAAAGTGCTAAGATCTATTTATTACCAGTGATAAAACCAAACATTATAGTATTCAGTGTGGTTTACACCTCAACATAAAGAAACAACAACAAACTATTCCTCAACTGGAACAATAAATATCATGATAAATGAAAAGATATAGATGTTATCAAGTATTTTATTTTACTTGGATCCACAATTAATGCCCATAAAGCAGCAGTCAAGAAATCAAACCACATATTGCATCGCACAATCTTTAAAACTCCCCCTCCCCCCAAAAGAAAACCCAACAAAAACCCTTTAAAGTGCTGAGAAGCAAATATGTCACTATTGCTAAAGAAAATTGTGCGCACAAGCAAATGTGGTAAAGAAAGCTGATGGTGCCTGGCTATCAAAAGACATAGAGTCTGGGGTCCTTTGGCTTGAAGATAAACAAGTGGCCATCTCACTGAGAAACAACAAAGCTCACCAGCCTGTGAGATCACGAGGTGTTGAAGGGATCAGGTATCAGGCATCAAAGACCAAAAAAAAAAAAAAAAAATCATAGCATTGTGAATAAGGGGAGTGTGGAGTGGGGACCCAGGGCCTATCTGTGGACAATTGGAAATCTCCTTGCAGAAGGGCCGTGGGGAGGAGATGAGCCAGTCAGGGTGCACTGTAGCAATGATGAAACATACAATTTTCCTCTAGTTCTTGAATGCTGCCCCCCCTCCCCACTATCATGATCCCAGTTCTACCTTACAAATCCGGCTAGACCAGAGGATGTACACTGGTACAGATAGGAACTGGAAACACAGGGAATCCAGGACAGATGATCCCTTCAGGACCATTAGTGAGAGTGGCGATGCTGGGAGCGTGGAGGGAAGGTGAGGGAAGAAGGGGGAACCGATTACAAGGATCTACATATAAACTCCTCCCTGGGGGACGGACAGTGGAGAAGTGGGTGAAGGGAGATGTCAGATGGTGTAAGATATGACAAAATAATAATAATTTATACATTTTCAAGGATTCATGGGTAAGGGGGGAGCGGAGAGAGAGGGGGAAAATGAGGAGGTGATGCCAAGGGCTCATGTAGAAAGCAAATATTTTGAGAATGATGAGGGAAACAAATGTACCCAAGTGCTTGACACAATGGATGGATGTATGGATTGTGATAAGGGTGGTATGAGCCCCCAATAAAATGATTTAAAAAATAAATATAATTGCGTCTAAATTAAGTATATACTCTGCCCTGAAAAAAAAAAAAAAGAAAATGTGCCTGACCCAAGTTGTGCACATTCTCTTGCTATGCATGTGAAAGCTGAACAGTGCCCAAGAAAGAGACCAGCAGAGTTGTCGCATTTGATGCATGGTATTGGAGAAGGCTCTCGAAATTGCCACAACTGCCAGAAGAGCGCACAAGTCTGTCTTGGAAGTAGAGTCAGCCGACCCTTTGATTTGAGATTTCTCATGTACTTTGTGTCACAGACTTGTTATCAGGAGGGCTCAGCCCCTAGAGAAGGACTGCACGGGTGGAAGAGCGTAAGCAACAAGGAGGCCTCACAGAGAAGGGCTGACATAGTGACCGCATCAATGGGCTGACATATAGACGTGAGTCTGAGGTGCAGGGCTGGGTTCTGTTGTCTTCTATGGTACACGGGTTTCTACGAGTCAGAACTGACTAGACAACACCTAACTCTAACAAAGCTATCTATATGGGATCAAACTGAACTGCAGGGGGCAGTGAGCTTATCTTAATGTGGGAGAAACCCTTCAGAAAAAAAGTAGGATGAGAATAATTGCACACCTTGAAGAAAGTAATTCATGCCATCGAACAGTCCATGAGCTGGTGTATGTTTTGTGATGTCTAGTCTCAATGACAATAACAAATAAAATAAATATAAAAAGAAAAGGCCTGGCATACGGCAAGGAATCCTTGGGTGGTGTAAACACTTCTGCTGCCGTCCAGAAGTGGAATTCACTTCAAGATGCCTGGGTAGAGAACCCTGGAGATCTACTTTGGACAAATTAGCCTTTGTGAACCTGCTGGAGCCATTTGACTTTGCATAAAATCGTATTCTACTCCATGGCCCCAGAAAAAAGCAACATGGGATCTAGACCAAGTAAAGATGTGTGTAAAGATGTGGGGGCCTGGATCCTGAACCAGTCCTCTGAACCAGGTGGTTAGGTTCCACGCCCAACCTCCAAATTCCCTGTGTTTGAGTTGCTTCCGATTGACAGAGCCCTGTAGAACCAGGGGAGGACTGTCCATGTGGATGCCGGGACTAGCTCCTTATGTTAATAGAAAGCATCGTCTTGCCCTGTTCTACCCCAGAGTCTGCCTTTTTGAAAAATCACTTTACTGGGGGCTCTTACAGCTTTTATAACATTCCACACATCAATTGTATCAAGCATACTTGTACATGTGTTGCCATCCTCATTTTCTAACCATTTGCATTCTATTTGAGCCTTGGTATCAGGAGCCCATCTTTGTAATAGCAGCAGGTGGGCAGCAGGTGGTCTCCGGTGACAAATGGCTTTAGAGTCACAGGGATTAAAGTGTCAGCATGAACGGAGGTCTCTGGAGCAGGACCATTCAGATCCGGGTCCATCACTTTCTCGTACAGAAATATTGTTACATAGATGCTAACATTCAATGGGACACAAAATGACCCCCATGCAAACCCACCGCGACAGCAGGGACAGCAATATGGGAGCGCTCTCTCCCTTACTCCCCTCCAGGAGTGGACCATGACCCTGGCTAAGGGCAGAGGGAATTTATCGCGTGTGCCCATGCCCTCTTTGTGAACTCGGTTGAGATTGATTAAGAATAAGCTTTGCTTAGGAGGGTGCAGAAGGCTTCCGGGGAGGAAGGTAATTGTGCTAAATAATCTTCCGGGATCTTCCAATCATGGAGCACTAAGCATTAAATTGCTAATTAAGTGCCCAGTTACCCTTATTAATAATTCTAAATGCATAAGGGCCTCCCTGATTCTGCTGGGATGTATGTTAAACAGAGCTATAAAAAGGCAGCCGAGTTGAGTTCACATGAATGTGTGCACAGGAAAAAGCATTCAGACAACAACTAAGCCATTCCTTTTGACATCTGTATTAAATTGCTCATTAAGTTTACTGTGGAAATTAAATTACTGCAAAGCACTGCCCATTAATTTCTGATTAGGCCGGAATGCCTTTGCTAATGCAGGCGTTGGGCTGTGGGGGTGCTGAATGGCTATCTGACAGCAGCCTGTGAGGGCCGGAGCAGGCTGTTGGGTGGTCTCAGCAGTTGAGTGGGGAGCCTGGGGAGGGAACACAGTGCTGCGGCTGAAGGTCTGCTTCTTCCCGACGCCAGAGACTGTGCAAACGGAACCGCAGGGCTGATGGGATGTGTCTTTGGAACAAGACGGGGCAATACACACTCTTTGGGGCATCTCATTTGATGATGATTAAAAGGAAAAAAAAAGGAAAGAAATCTTGTCCTCGTAAATATTCATTTGAGGAAGATAGGAAGCACAGAATTGTGGCTAAGCATCTGGGTTCCCTATTGGTTAAATTGATACTATCAATAGAATTATTATATGTCCCATAGGGATGATTTCTAATCTCCCCCTGGCCCCAGGGTACTAATGCCTCTAAAGTGGACCAGGGACATCCATAAACCATAGCGATGTGCATGGATTTTGAGCCCACATTTAATCATAGCCCTAATTTAAGAATACTTAGTTCTCATGACATGGCCCTCCTTGATACTTGCCCTCATGAGGAGATCACTGAGGATATGGGGCCATCGTATAGTGTGGTGAAGACAATAGATGGTTCCAGGCTAGCAGAAAGAATAGTGTCTGGATCTTGTGGTAGTTAGATGATTAAAGTGTAGGGGTGGAATCCAATTTGTCAATCAGGTCACAGCCTGATAATGAATGTCTCCTTGGGGGTGTACCGTGCTTTCAAGGGATGGGGGTGATTGAGAAGCTCCCTCTCTCTGCCCCTTGGCCTTCCTATTTGTTATGACTCTGCTGATGGCCCTCAGGGCTTCCTAAGGTGCCCTGCCAAGTTTCTGCCAACCTTGGATCCACTCCAGTCTATGATCTTCCTGCATTCCGCCTTAAACTTTTGGCATCATTGCAAGTGGCTATGTCATTCTGAAGAGGGCCTTATGGACCTGAGTTGGGTTGGGCTGGGATGGCTTCTTGATACGTAATTACTTCTTGATATAAAACTCTTTCCTTTACATCAATGAGTGTCACTGAGTTGTTTCTTTGGACAACCCTGGCTAACACAGACCTTAATGGCTAGTCGTAAAACGAGCAGCCATCTAAGTGAAGTGTCAGCTAAGGCCACATGGAAAGAAGCAGGCTAGCCCATGCAATCCAAGGATTGTAAATAATAAAATCCAAGACTGCAGGAGGGAACTAACTCTATCTGAGTTTAAATTTTGAGCTTCAGCTTTGTGGGAGGCTCTGCATGACAGTGAACGTCCTAAATCTATTTGCAGAGCCCTCATGTGGATTAACCCACTGGAGAATGCCCTTCTGACCTTGACCAAGGCTAAGAATAGTTTTGCTATCAGACAGAGTGCATTGAAAAATGGATTAATTCAGATATAATCAGGTTAAAATTTAACTCTGTTTGTTCTTCTTACTTATTAAAAGTTTTTTTCCTAGTTTTTATTACTTTCTGCTTTCTTTTGCTTTTGTTTTATTTGATTGTTGTTGGTTTTGTGTGTGTGTGTGTGTGTCTAATTTCCTTTATATGATATTCAAGGTAGGTTTATTTAGAGACAGTAACTAGATTCATAGTTTCTCAGGGTTATGGCTGGGAAGAGTGTGGGGTAGTGGGGAGCTGAACCTATTGAGTGCAAGAATTAAGCAATTGTTTTAAAATTGATTGTGGTGATGATTGCAGCTCTTTTTAGCACGTTTAAACCATTGTATGGGATGTGAATTATATATCAATAAACCTGTTAAAAAGAAGAGATCCTGGGTACCAGGCTGCCAAAGTCTGACCTTCAGCTAGGCCTGACACCCCAGGGGGAAGTTCTACCCTTTCCTAGGGGTTGCTATGAGTCAGGATGAACTCGATAGAGTGAGTTTAGTTTGGAGTTCTTAGGGATTCCATCCTTGAGCATGTTAATCAAGCTCTCTGTGCCTTAGTTTCCTCACTTGGAAAGAAGGAGAAATTATACCGTCGAACTCATAGGATGTGTGAAAATGAAACAAATACACATAAGATCTTTATAACAGTGGTAGTCATTATTACTATACATAGTGTTATAGACTTGGAAAGGGACCTTGAGTTTATCTTGAATTTTTAAGTGGGGAAATTCAGGCCAGGGAGAGTAAGTAATTCCTAGATTCACATGGCCAATTCTTAACCGAAACAGGAGTACACAACCACCACAGAAACAGCAAACAGCAGTCAACCAAATAGCTGCAAAGTGACCTGATTTCAGCTCATGGTCAGCCCATGTGTGTCAGACTAAACTCTGCTCCACAGCGTTTTCAGGAGCTGATTTTTTTTTTTTTTTTTTTGGGAAAGTAAACCACCAGCTCTCTCTTTTGAGGCAGTTATGAGTGAACTTGAACCCCTAACCTTTCATTATCAGCCAAGCATGTAATTGTTTTCACCATCCAGGGGCTTCCAGAAGTAAGACCAGAACTCCGATTAAAAAAAAACAAAGCAGAAAGTAATTTATTTGCATGAGTCTACATGAGGTGGTTTTGGGTGAGTAGAAACCTAATAGTAAGTGAAGATAACATATAGCCAATTATTCAATATTTGAATATTCTCTAATGGACTGAATCCTAAGGTTTTATTAAAAAATGGTTGTGGGGCATATACTTCAAATATCATACCGTGCTATCATAGTAAGATGGTTTGAAGCACAGTAGGACGGTGGATTCCATTGAAGGCTGTCCCTCCATTACGTTCACAGAGGCTCTCTCTTGTGTGGTTTCTTAAATGCCGCCTCTTCCCCCCCCAATCATTTTATTGAGACATATATATCACATATGTCTCACTTCCGTCGTTCAGTCCTATTTAAAAAGAGTTGTATACACATCACCACAGTTGATTCTGGAGCATCCTCCCCACTCCCGTATTTATTATTTGCTCCTCATTTTCCTCCAACCCAGTGTCCCCAAGAAGCCATACACCAAATCCTGCCTCTCTACACCTTCCAATCCTGTGACTCATATGCTGGAAAATAGACCCCCAACCCCAAAAATCATGAAAAAGCAAAAATAACAAAACAAGAACAAAAACAAAAACAGAAACTATATTTAAAAAAAACACAGCAACAATATTAACATAAACCAGAGTACAAAACCTCTGTGGGGAAAAACAATTGCAGAAAATATTGAAAACTAGAATGAATCCAAAATAGGTCAAGTGGGAGATCTTATGAGCAGGTACCATATTATAACCTAATTCCATCTGCCATAATCAAGTTTACAATAGTCTGTCTGATAGCAAGGTTATTCAAGTCCCTCAACTCTAGTCAGAGGGGATCAGAGGCTTAATCTATGTAGGGACGCTGCTGGTGGATTTGAGCTCCCACTGTCATCCATAGTCTTCTGAAATTGGGTTGAATGCTAAGGTGTTCTGGAAAAAAAATGTTTCAAAGAACAAATGGAAAAGTTAACACACTACTTTTAAATTTATTCAATAACCCATGTCTTAATATTTCTCTGCTTCATAAACATCCCATGCTGATGTTTTGTTTTTGAAGGCTGGAGTGGGGAGTAGAAATTATTCTTTATGTTTTATTGACTGAATGCTGCTACAAAGAGAGGCTGGTGGTTAGGAAGTTTCAATCATTCATCTCTTCTCCATTTGAGAGAGAAAATATTGACTTCTCTGATGGAGAAGTAGGAGGAGGAGGAAACGATGTGTTTCTTGGTCATGATGAGTAAGAGGCATAGGCGTCCATGCTGCCCAGAATGTAATTCATGGTTATGCAATTTCACAGATGTGTCTATTTCCAAAATAACAATTTTAATGTATCTTTTGATGATCATACATACACACACACACACAACCTTTGCCCACTGAAAATTTTCACATGGAACAATTTAGTGACATCAATTACATTAATAAGTTCTATAACGACTCCTATTTCCCATTGCCAGTTTTCTATTACCTTGAACAGCAAGCCAATGCTTTCTAAATGATAACTCCCTGGTACTTCCTGCCCCTGGCAGGTTCAATTCCACATTCAATTATGGGCTGTTAACTGCACCCCGTGGCCTGTGCTTGGGTGGTAGTGCTCTGTAGATGAAAGAAGCAGTGGCTACCTTCGAAGAGAAACTCTCAAGCTAGTGGTGGCTGAGGAGGGCGGGGGTGGGGGTGTGTGTGTGGGGGTGTGTGTGTGCAGAGGTAGGATTACAGGGAGAGACAGGTGTGTGTGTGTGTGTGTGTGTAGGATTACAGGGGTTGTCGGGTCTGCACAGAGGGCCACACGCGGTCTGTGGAGATGTTTTATTTGGAAGTGTTGTATTAGTGTGACCCTCCCTGTCCCCAAAAACCAGTGCCCCCCAGAAGGCAGGACTGGTGCCGGCTGCCAACCAAGCCCCTGACCCAGGTGTCCTGCTGTCTCCAAGTGCACCTGGCCAGGCTGGGCTTGGGAGGGTCCATCTTGGAGCCTTGCTCCCAGACCCTCGGCTCCCAAGACCTCTGCTTATCCGCTCTGGGCCCAGTCAGGCCCTGAGAAGGGTCGGGTGCACCACGCCAGTCTGTCTGCTTCGTGAAGTTACGGAGTGAAGGGTACCCCCTCTGCCCTGGACACAGCACGCTGGCCAGCCTGGCCCTCTGTCGTCCTCTGGGGCTGGCATCCTGCAGGCCTGCTCTGCGGGTGCGGGCGTGGGCATGGCACTCGGCCCTCCGGACTCCCTTCCAGCGGTGCTGCTTGCCCTGAGATCACCTCCATCCACCTGGGAGGGGCGGGGCGCTCACCTGAGGGCTGGGTGTGGGTGTTGGTACAACTACCCAGGGTGAGGCCGCGCAGGTGGGGTGTGTTACCTCTCCAGTGCGTACTCGCTCTCTGCACGGAAGAAGTACACGTGGGACTTGAACTGGAGCTTGAAGACACGCTGCTCTTGGATGCCGTCGGCCCCCTCGGGGCGGCTGATGCTGTAGCCCAGCAGAGGGAGGCTGGCCAGCGGGTAGTCGTCCTGCAGGGCAGGGTGCTGGGTTCCGAGGACCGCGGGGCAGGCCACCCTGCTCACCACCAGACCAGGTGTGGAGGGGCCTGAGCTCCCCTTCAAACAGATGGGAGGGCCCACATTCACTCCTTGCCCACCTGGTGCGTCTTGTAGAAGAAGAGGCAGAAGTTGGTGAAGACCACCCAGAGCTTCTGCCAGCCGCTGCTGTTCTTAAACTTCCTCAGCAGGTACCCTGACAGCTGGTTCTGCCAGGACGGGGAGGACAGGCACACCGCTCAGCCTGCCCATCGCCCCGTGGCACCCCAAGTGCTGGGGGCCACGGGGCCAAACCCGCGAGGCCTGGACCTGCAGGCTCAGCAGACCCCGACT
>NW_022107431.1:98993209-99011635 GCF_000313985.2 Echinops telfairi | reverse complement strand
TATCACCACTCTCACCATTGGTCCTGAGGGGTTTATCTGTCCTGGATTCCCTGTGTTTCCAGTTCCTATCTGTACCAGTGTACATCCTCCGGTCCAGCCAGATTTGTAAGGTAGAATTGGGATCATGATAGTGTGGGGAGGAAGCATTTAGGAACTAGAGGAAAGTTGTATGTTTCATTGTTGCTACACTGCACCCTGACTGGCTTATCTCCTCCCCACAGCCCTTCTGCAATGAAAAGCCATCTTGAGAAAGTCCCTTTGCCTGGCAATTGATGCAGGGATAATACAACGGCCTTCCAGTTACCCAGGAAACATTGTCATGCATTTAAATGGCATCAAGCAGCAAACATGGAGATGTTAGCAAAGATAAATGTTACGAATTTCAAAATCCATTGTGGATTAAATACTTCAATTCATTGTGTTCTCTGTTTGGGGCCTACATGCTCATCTTAGACATATAGAACATGAACCCAGTGGCTTTGGTAAATGAGATACGAAAATGTAGCAATATTTGAATAAAATAGAAATGTAAATGATTTTTAAAAATGAAATATTGGTGAGAAATTTCTCAGATATTTTTTTTGCCTTAACACTTTGGAACCTATAGTAGTTTTTGCTTGTTTCATAATGGTTTTATAAATAATTGCCAGGTTATAAGATACTGGAAAATGTATGCATATACTTTTGGCCCCAGATTCTGTGGTTATTTGGGGTATATTCACTTACCTGTAATTGAGTCTTGGCTGCTAGCTGATGGTAATATGGGGACTGGGAATTCGTGAGGTCCCCCTTGAACCTTTCACTTGCCAGAGTGATGCTGAGCCCCACTTTCTGCTCCAGTGAATCCCCAAATACATTATCAAATTCAGTTTCTCTTCCCTGAGTTAGGAACAAAATGATGCCCATTATTACAAACCACAAGTAAATGGTTATAATATGCAATATTTATTGACATTGCTTCAAGAAGTAGACTATGATGGCTCCGGTGCCTTTTGATAAAGGTCCTCTTAACTTAGAAATGGTTCTGAATTTTCTTCAGAAATGAAGTATCACAGCTCCATTGAGCTACTTATCTACAGTCCTTGGGAACGTTGTCGTTTTATGACCATGTACTCTGTGGAGTCATACACAAACGCATTGCTGGTGCATCACGAAGACTGTCCCATCTCCTTGCCTTTACAATGCTCTTTAATGAGGATTGGGTTAGACAAAATAGCCTGTGAGTTTGGACACATTATTTAATTTAATCCATTTAAGAGAAAAGCCTGTAATAATTTAATGAGATGACTTATGCTTGGACTTCTTTTTGAAATTAGAGAGTTTGAAATCCCTTTCATAAGGAATGGCATCTTTAGGCCACCTGTGCAGTTACACATTGGGATGGCTGAGAATAGAAGCCCTGTTCTGAGGATCTCGATTTGCCTTGGATGAGAAAAGGTCACAGGGGGCCCTTCTCCTAGCCTTCTGATCTAGGACCCAGCAGGGCTGTCTCATTGGTCTGAATTCACATGGGCTATACAGACCCAGAACAAGCCTGGAGTTTGGGGCTTGGCAGATTCAGGTACTCAGATGATTCTGAGATCTGCATACTTTTTTTTAAATTCCATAAAAAATGGACTGAAATAATATTATGGTCTCTCATAGTGAAATTATTACCGAGGAAGCTGAAAGACAAGAATAAACAAAGGAAAATACAATGAAAGACAGAACTCAACTGTGGTAAAACCAAACTACCACCATTGAGTTGATTGTGACGCATAGCAATCTTTAGGATAAAATAGAACTGTTTCATTGGGTTTCTAAGACTATAAATCTTTATGGGAGAAGACAGCCTCATCTTTCTTCCACAGAGCAGCTGTGGGTTTGGACCACTGACATTGAAGTTAGCAGTCCAATATTCAGTGTACTGTGCTGGAAGCACTTATAACTGGGTGGTTCTCGATGGATTCCTCTTCTCCCTCATGTACGGGACAACAGAGCAGCCTCCAGCTTTGATTGTGTTCACAGAAGCTATGCAGTCATATACAATAGGCTACTGATACTTGCTTAGCAGTAACATTTTTGGTCATTTATTAAAAAATACACCTTGAACCTCAGTATGGGGCGTCCTCATACCCTTGTAAAAATGGGACAAGGAATAAGGAAGACTGAAGAAGCAGTCAGCCTTCTCATTGTCCTGTGGATTGGCTGGTGCATATAAACCTCTAACTTATGGTTAGCAGTCTACCACTTAGCATTGCTTAATGACTGAATTGTTCACTTGACACCTATCATATACACACCCAGAGTCTTTTTATATGCAAATCTTGCCACCCCACAAATAATCTTCTTGGATCACGTATGGCTCTCACTCTTCATTAAATGCCCAAAGCAGAAAGCAGAAAGGCTTTTATGCACAAAGCCCTCAGTAAAGACATGTGACTGAGGGTCACTTCTTGGTGTTATGAGAGGGCTTTGCAAAGATGAATTTGACTCCATGGTACTCAACTACAGCGACAAGGCTGATGACCAGCTTTCCAGGGATCCTCCACACTAAGACGGATTAGGCTGATGGGCCTGACGATCCACTCTGAGCATCAGGAAATGAAAACCCTGTGAATCGCAACCGTGGAATTCACAACAATTATGATGGTGGTGCAGTACCGGGCAGCATTTCATTCTGTTGTACTCAGGGTACCATAAAGTAGGGATTGACTTTCACTGCAGAATCACAATGACAATGATTCTGGGTTCATGGTAAGAGGTGAACAAACCTGGCAGTCAGCTCATCTTTAAAAAGTTCAGATGACAAAGTGGGTGAAGGGAGATGGTGGATAGTGTAATATATGACAAAATAATAATAACATAAATTATCAAGGGTTCATGGTGGGGAGCAGGGAGGGAGGGGAAAAATGAGGAGCTGATTTCAAGGGCTCAAGTAGACAGAAAATGTTTTGAGAATGATGATGGCAACAAATGTACAAATGTGCTGGACACAATGGATGTGTGTATGGCTTGTGATAAGAGTTGTATGAGCCCCTAATAAAATGATTTTAAAAAGTCCAGATAACATGTCTTAAACAATGTATGTGGTATATCTGATCTGTGAATTTCACATACAGCTGGTGAGACTGAGCTCCCTGCCATTCGACTGGTGTTGACTTGTACCTTGAAGAGAGGTTCAGCCCCAAACGGGAAAGGGATGGAGAAACAGTTTCACAGATACGGGGGCGAGGAGTGGGGGGTAGTAGATCTTGATGTAAGAATGGGAAGACCCTGATTCTGATTCCCAACTCCCCGGTCCACCCTTCCCACCTCAGGAAGCTGCTACCTCTCCTCCCGCTACCACAACTATGCATTCCTTTGCTTTTGCCCTGGGTGTCTGGACCAAAATTTTGAAATCTTTATCTTTCTTTCTAAAAAGAAAAAAATCTTTTTATACACCCTGCCCGAATCCTCGGAGGCCTGGGCTGCTAACTGCCAGGTCGGCAGTTAGAGACCAGCAGGTGCTCCTCTGGAGAAAGAGGAGGCTCTCGACTTCTGTTCACAAGGATAGTTTCAGAAACGCATAGGGCACTTCTACCCGGTCCTATAAAGTCACTATGAGCCAGAATTGACTCAAGGGGAGTGAGTTTAACCCTAATCCTGCTTCACTAGTATAATAGAGTATCAATTCCCAGTGTGATTAGAACCATAGGCAAAACACCGAATCAAATTTATGACCCTGGAGTTGATCAGGACTCATAGCGACCCCATAGGACTGAGCAGGGTTTATAAGCCTGTCCATCTTTCCTGAAGCAAGCATCTTTTGGTGAGTAGCTTAGGGCTTCACCACCATGACACCAAGGGCCTCATCGCAGGCATCGAGGTTAGGATTTCTACCACATATGTATTGGGGGGTACAATTCAATCATAACACTGTCCCTGGCTTTTAACATGGGCAACATATTTCATTTACTGTCCTTTAAAACTTCGACACAATTAGGATTTTGGTGAAAATTTACAGAGCAAATTGATTTTCCTTGAAAAAATTCATACGTATTTTGTTTCCTGACATTGAGTACAATCCTCCCAAATGGACTAGCCCTCTTCTGGGCTCCCTGTCCCCCTTGCCTATTCCCTAGTCCTTCCAGTCTCCTGAGCTTCAGGCCTAGGTGGGTCTTGACTCGTTGGCCTCGTGTGGTGGATTGCTCTATGGGTTTCAGATCTCCTGGTGACTGTTTACCTTATTAACCTATTTTGTGGCTAAAACTTGAGCCCCAGGGATGAGTTTAATTTCAGGCCTGAAAGGTAACTAAGTGGCATAGTCTCCCAGGTTCCATTAGTCTCTATTTGACCCATAGGTCTGGTCTATTTTATGATTTTGATTTCTGTTACACTTTTTTCTCCCATTCTATCCAGGACTTCCTACTGTGGTGATCCTGTTCAGAGACATAGAAAGGGGTATCCAGGCTCCATTTAGGTTTTCTGGTCTCAAGGCTGTGGACGATATTGTTCACGTGGCCCATTAGTCCATGTGTTTTTGATTTTTTTTGCTCTTCTTGGCTCTGGATGGGAGAGAACATTTGTTGCACCTCAAACGGTGGTGTAATAGTTTTAAGACAATAGAACCTACTCACCAAAGTAGGCTGCATAATATTGTTTTTGTGGATTATGTTATGCCCATTGGCCTTGATGTTTCTTGAGTCTATTGTCCTATAGATTCAAGTCTTTTTCAAATTGAATTCTATAATAATTTTCTTTTTCTGAAGTTTCTTTCCACTCAAAGTGACTAGCACTTCCTTTTGCCTTTGAACACCCCCCACCCCCATTTTGACACAATAGGCTTTTGACAATTTTGATACCCTATTGTTATTGACTTGCTGGCACATAACAAACAATCACATAACTGGCTCATGCCGAAAACAGTGAAGATACAATATCAACATGAGATTATACTTCAGTGGTGGAAGAACCTCATTGATGATTTGATTGGTTTATTGATTGAGTCACTCATTCATCCATCGATTCTAATGCTTGATGAGTACCTACTATATATAAAATTCTGTTAGATGTTGGGATGAAAGTGACCCCTGCCTTACAGGAGCTTATAATGTAGTTGCTTCTTGAAATTCTTTCCACTTTTGAATAACTTTTAATCTATCCCCCTCCGCCCACCTTCAGTCCCTGGGGAGAATGGAGAATAGTGACTAATGAGAGTACTAAGAATGCAACATTATAATTTTGCATGGCCAGTCCAGTCCCTCCCTTTTCTTGTTTGACTAACCTAAACTTGAGCTCTGTGAACTCTCCAAACCTCCTACCTCTGTAGGCATTTTGGTGTCCTTGAGAGTTTCATTAAGAATCTGGTTGAGGATTACACCATCAGGAGTGAGAGGCTCAGGTGAGGCACTGGCATCATCTGAAGAAATGAAAAAAATCACAGGTGCAAAAATGAGAATGGAAGAGCTTACATTACACTAAGGTCACTTGAAATTTTTTACATGTTAGGTTCATTCTGAATATACTTATTTAAGGTGACAAACACAATATTTTTGAGAAAAATACTGCATACACTGTACTTTTGATCTTAGTTAAATTCTTTGATCTTACTCTCCAGGACCTAAATTTGGTGCTTCACTAGATGTATATGGTTAAGTCATTTTGCCCAATACAATTTGATTAACTTTTCTTTTATGGACCATAACGATGCACAAACAGACACCTTGAATTTGTTCCTGCAACAGACCTGAGCCTAGTGCACCAAGACTTGAAAGCAACATCCTGGCAGGAAGCAGTGAGCCAACAGAGAGGTATGCATGGTGGGCCCCAATCCAAGCTCTGTGGGCCCTGTCCCCAGAAGAATGCACTACAAAGGACAGCACTGAAGATTCAGCTTGTGGAGAGGGGTGTGTCTGCTCAGAACACATGGGAGCAAACTGAGAGGGAAGGAGAGAGTGAGAGAATGTGGAACGCTTCCTGTCCCACCAAACCCTGAAGACAGTATTCTTGCTCAGAGCAGCCCATGCACAGGAAGGACCATAGAGTCGACCCCACCACGAGACACAGGGTCCCCTCATTGACCTACAGCACTATGGGGAACAACACTGGAGACACAGTGTGGGAATTGTGCTCTGTCTTACACGCCACCCCACAGCCCCCCACCCAAGGGTGAAACACAAAGGGAGTGCAACAGAACAGCAAGGGGAGCAAAGCAATACAGTGCCCAAAGCATCCCAAAAATATACTTCAGGGGCAGGGCTTGGCATCTCATCAGATTTGATCAGAAAGCATGTATAAAGGTCAACAGATAGAGCTGGAACTATTTATAGGCTTTAAAAAATTTTAATGTCTCTCTATATAAGATATGCAGGATAAATAATCCCAAGGAGAAAACAATGGGACCAACAGTTCCAGGGGGACATGGGAGAGAGTGAGGTGGGGGAAAGGTAGGAGGGAGCCAACAAATCTAGGAACAAGGAAACAACAAGTGATCTAAAATCGATGGAGAGGAGGCTGCAGAATGCCTGGTCAGGTTTGATCAAGTGCATAGAATTACTGAAAGCCGAATGAAGGTTGAACATGATAGTGGGACAAGAGAAAAGTAAAAGTAAATAGAGGAAAGAACAAGGAGGCAAAGGACATTTATAGAGTTCTAAATGCAGCATGTATATATGCAAATATATTTATATATAAAGATAGGGAAATAGATCTATGTACATATACTTATATGTTAAGTATTAAGGTAGCAGGCAGACATTGGGCCTCCACTCAAGTACTCCCTCAATGCAAAAACACTTTGTTCTAATAACCTGGTATTTTGTGATGCTCACCTTCCCAACATGATTGCTGAAGACAAAATGGGTACATAAGCAAATGTGGTGAAGAAAGCTGATGGTGACCGACAATTAAAAGATATAGCATCTGGGGTCTTAAAATCTTGAAGATCAACAAGTGGCCAAGTAGCTGGGAAGCAACAAAGCCCACATGGAAGAAGCACATCAAGTCATGTGACCACGAGGTGTCCAAAGGATCAGTATCAGACATCAGGCATCAGGCATATGAAGACTCAAAACAAACAATAATATCAATGGGAACGAGGAGTGGTGGGGGAGCAGAGTGGAGACCCAAAGCTCATATGTAGAGAAGGGTCATGAGGAAAGAACATGCCAGCCAGGGTGCAGTATAGCACCGACAAAACATACTACATTCCTCTAGTCTAGTTCTTTTTATTTATTCATTTTATTATTAATTTTTTAGTCTAGTTCTTTAACTTCCTCTCTCCCACTATCATGATCCAGTTCTACCTTACAAATCCAGCTAGATCAGAGCATGTACACTGGTACAGATAAGAGCTCTGGATCCATGGAATCCAGGACAGATAAACCATTCAGGAACAACAATGGGAGTAGCGATACCATGAGGGTAGGGGGAATGTGTGGGGAGAGAGGGGGAACCGATCACAGTGATCAGTGTATCAACCTCCCTGCTCCCCAGGGTGATGAACAACAGAAACATGGGTGAAATTATAATAATTTATAATTTATCAAGAGTTTATGAGGGAGGGAGGGTGAGGAGGGAGGAAAAAAATGAGGAGCTGATACTAAGGGCTCAAGTAGAAAGAAAACGTTTTAAATGATGATGGCAACATAAGTACAAATGTGCTTGACACAATGGATATTATGGATTTTTATAAGAGCTGTAAGAGCCCCAGTAAAAAATTAAAAAAAATACTACCTGCATCTTTGCAATTTAGATTGCTTTAGCAATTATTGAGGTATTAAATTATTTTATTTTTGTACTAGTGAAGTTTTATTGACATATCTTACATAATCCTCTATATCCATTCACATACAATTTTGTTGTTCAGTCCCCTTGAGAGGAGTTATACAATCATCGATGCTGTCGGTCCCCCTCTACCCCGACCCCCCCAGCTCTTCCTATACCCTCAGGGAAACTTTACTCCTATTGCTGTTTCTGAAGGGTTATTTATCTTGACATTTATGTACCGAACAATCTTACATATACAAATGAGCATGCATGAATCTAACATGATGAAATATTGAGGAACTAGAAGATATTTATTTGGTTCATCAGTCCTATCCCACGCCCTGGATTTATCGTCTGTTTGTGTGCTCTTTCTGAGAGGGATTGTCCATTTACTTTACAGATGAGCTTTGGGTCCCTATTGCACCCATGTCCCTTCACATTGAGATGGTTTTGTGTTTTTGAGCGTCTGATATCTCTTCCCGTCCACACCTCATGATCACACAGGTTGGTGTGCTTCTTCCATGCGGAGTTTGTTGCTTACCTGTTAGAAGGATTCTTGCTGAATTATAAGCCTTTAAGATCTCAGAAGCTATACCTTTTGGTAGCTGGGCACCATCAGCTTTCCTCACCATATTTGCTTATACACCCATTTTGTCTTCAGTAATTGTGTCAGGAAGATGGATATCATACAATGCCACATTGTTAGAACAAACTGTTCTTGTACTGAGGCAAGAATTTGGTAGAAGGCCAAAGTTCATCTGCTTCCTTATTACATACACACACACACATACACAAATATATTTATATACACATGTACATAATATATATTTTCTTCTATCCAACAGTTATGTTTACCCATCATTCCTATTTCAATAATTCCTCTCAGATACAATTTAATTGATCAAAGATGTTGAGAGAAGCCACACACTCTTTGCCATTATAGAACACTTACTATTCTCTTGTACCCCTCGTTGTTGGCTCCCCACTCCCCAGCATTTAAAATTTTAATCATAAAATTCAAGAGCTGACACCCTCCCGGTATGATCCCTGAAGACAAAATGGGTGCACAAGCAAATGTGGTGAAGAAAGCTGATAGTGCCTGGCTATCAAAGGATATAGCATCTGAATTCTTAAAGGCTTGAAGTTAAACAAGCGGCCATTTAGCTCAGAAGCAACAAGCTCACATGGAAGAAGCACACCAAAAAAAAAAAAAAGCGCACCAGCCTCTACGACTGTGAGGTGTCTTTGGGATCAGGTAACAGGCATCAGAAGACTTAAAACATAGAAACAAACAAAACATATTGTTGAGAACGAGGGAGGTTGGAGCAGAGACCCAAAACTCAACTGTAGACAATAGGACATCTCACAGAACGGTTGCAAAGAAGGGATGAGTCAAACAGGATGAAGTATAGCAATGATGTAACACACAATATTCCTCTGGTTCCACTATCAAGACCCCAATCCTGTCTTTCACTGTGGCCTGAGCCGGAGCATGTCCACACGTGCAGATAGAGCACAGGACACACAGAATCCAGGCCAGATAAACTCCTCAGGAACAGAAATGGGAGTAGGGATACCAGGAGGGTAGCGGGAAGGTGGGGAGAGTAGGGGGGAAGAAACTTAGGGGGAAGGGATAGAGCAGTCACTTAAGATATGAAAATAATAATACTTTATAATTAATCAAGGGGTCACGAGGTGGAAGGCAGGGTAAAAAAAGAAGCTGTTTCCAAGGGCTCAAATAGAAAGTAAATGTTTAGAAAATTATGATGGCAACATATGTATAACTATGCCTGATACAATTAACGTATGGATTGTTATAAGAGCTGTAAGAACCCCCCAACAAGAAGATCTTAAAAGATAATTCAAGAGCTGAGAGATTATGGAGAGGCTATCAATTCTACCCCTTTTAGACTATTCCAGATACTCATATATGACAACTGTTTTGATATTTAAAGATCTCTATAAAAAGAAGTCTATCCTGTATCCAAGTAAAGAAACAAGCATCATTGTAATAAAACTTCATTTATATTTATATTTTTATTTATTTTAAAAATACTTTTGGGGGGCTCTTAGATCTCATTTATATTTTTAAACAAATTATTATTTAATAAAATGGTCATGCAAAAATGTTATATCTAATTGGTATTTATTTAGCCAGATTTTTTTTCACATTTCTACATTAGTTGGGCCCAAACAGAATCTATTAATTTATTTAGTAGATTAAAATAAACATTTTCCTGCTTTAAAATGCAGAATATAACAAAACGAATCTGCCCTACAGGGTTGTGATGTGTTGGTATCTCCTGGATGGCAGTGAGTGAGTGAGTGCTTCCGAAGAAGCATGTGGCGCTGCTGTGAGGGGTTTTGCAGTAGTGGTACTGGGGCCGGACTTGTGCATCCCAGTGAATGTTTTCAGGAATATGCATTAGAATCATTTTTGGAGAGTAGGTGGTTTTTTTTGTTTGTTTTTTGTAAACATACTCAGTGGCACACCAGAATCTCAAAGGATATGATCTCTGGCGTTTCCTCTCAGAGCTTTAGTTGAACATCCTATTGTAGGCAATTGGGATGGATGTGTTCTGTACCCTAAATTTTACTGGACTCTCAGGGCTGCTAGCTGCAAGGTCAGCAGGGCAAAACCACAGGCTGCTCCTCAGGAGAAAGATGAGGCTGTTTACTTCTGTAAAGGATTTAGAATCTTGGAAACCCTGAGGGCAGTTGTACTCTGTCCTCTGGGGTCTATGAGTCAGACTTGACTTCATTGATGGTAATGAGTTTGATTTTTGGTATATAGGCAATTTAATGTTTTATGGATAAACTGTTAATATTACATTTTTTGTTAAGTTAAAAAATGTGATTAGCTAGTATACTAAACAAAGTTTTCAGGTTTTTTTATGTTAATATTACAATTTAACTCAGTACTCAAAAGAGGCATGGAGAGAAGTGAATACACTGAAGAAGTTGTCAAGAAGGAGACAGGAGAACTTAGTTACAGGTAAAGATCCACTTAGTTCTCATTCATTTTGCAGGCCAGGATCAAATCCCTCTTCCTGAAGTACAACTCTGATTAAGACACTCCCTGCTTGAACTGTTGTTCATTTCCCTCATTGGCCTTCCAAATAAAGGTCTTTAGCACTGGATACATCTTCTATAAAAAGCGAAAGTTCTTTAAAAATCTTTAAAACCTTAAAAAGCAAAGATGTCACTGTAGTGGCTAAGGTGCATCGCACCCAAGTCATGGTGTTTTCTTTCTTTCTCTGTTCAACCAATAATTGGATTTTTATTGAGGTTCCTTGTATTTTCTTTTTTCATTGTTTTTTCTTCCATTACGTTGTCATGAAAGGAGAAATGATCATTATTAAAGCTATTTAAAAACCTGGTTATAAGAACCATTGTTAGACACGCTAGCCTAATCTTCTACTACAATTAGCCCCTCTTTGACAATTTCTGATTCCTCTTGCATATCTAAAGTGATCAGTACCTTTTTCCTACCCAAACCCAATCTTGGGAAAAGATCCGACAAATTCAGTTACAGTAAATATCTGACTTCATTTCCATACATTTGTATTTTAAGCATTAAAGGCTTGGATGGAATATATGGAAACTTGAATTTTAAAATTGCAAACTTCTGTATTCCATCGTACATATAAAAACCTCAATAATTACATTAGAAGGGACTCTAGGAGTGAAGAGGTGCGTGAGGAACGTGAGAAGGGAGTTTTTCAAGGACAGACTTGAGGGTGGCCCTGACTGTACTGCTCAGGACAGTTTCCCACTCCTTTGTTGTAAGTCGCCGAGCAGTCTTACATGCTTACATGCTTCCGTTAGAATCATGCAGCTCTTTTTGCTGCTGCATTTTGGGAATAGCAAAGTTGAAGAAGTAATTGTGCATGGATGGAAATCTCAGGTGTTATTGGAACATTGGTGGAAATTCTGAAACATTTATTACGGGAACGCAAAGATTGAATGATGCTATTGTACTACATTTACTATATCACATTATTTGCTAACCTGTCCCACAAAATTTCTGTGAAGAACAGGAAATGGTTTGTGTAGAAGAATTAACTTTCATTTTTACCAAATTACCTTACTAGATTTAAATTTATTACAGATATTTTCATTAGCTGAAAGATATTAGCTTTTGTTTTCTAAAATAGAAATATAAATTTAAATTCTCTCATTAATGTTGATTGTTTTCCAATCCTTAAATGGATTTAGTTGAAGCATCTTTCTTTGTAATTTCCTACTGTAGATAATACTTTTTAGAATCAGATTTAATATTCTGTCAGTGGTAAACTTTTAACTGACTATGACTTATTTATTGTCAAAGAATGTG
Organism: Echinops telfairi; assembly: GCF_000313985.2. Taxonomy (NCBI): domain Eukaryota; kingdom Metazoa; phylum Chordata; class Mammalia; order Afrosoricida; family Tenrecidae; genus Echinops; species Echinops telfairi. Next base: position 98,999,571 of record NW_022107431.1, on the reverse strand, counting down.
TTTTGCCATGAAGGTTTTGTTCATGAAAACTGGACTAGGCCGATTTTATTATTAGTGAAAAGTCAATTTAGGAAAAAAAATCAGATGCGCTTAGGAGAGATATTAAAAATAGCCACACCTGCTTTCTCTGAAGGTTGGTGGTAAATAAAGAAAAAGGAAAATAATATCATTTGTTTAAAAAATTTCCACTTTCTGTTTCTAGATTTTAAGTAATCATAACTTTATTTCTTATAGTATTATTTACCTACTTAAGAATCAAATTAAAAATTGTGGAACATACTGCTCCAAATGATTAATAGTTTATCTTATACATTTTAAGTATTTTTATAATTTTATGGGGAAAAAGCAAGACTACAAGAGAAAAATGTGGACAAGAGAAATTTCAAGCACTGAGTGAAAATGAGCCAAAACAACAACAAGAACAATACATTTTCTTTCCTCTTTGGCAAACATTAAATCACAGAGTAGCATTCAATATTGGCCAGAGTGCCATGTGGCAGGTTTTTGTCTTTATGAGTGGTGAGCTAATTAAATTATAGTTTTTGGAAAATAAATCTGGCAATCTGTATTAAGAGTCTTAAAAATTAATACTATGATTTCAGAATCTATTTTGAAAAAGATCTCTAACAGTGATTTGAAAAAGATTTATATTTAAATCTGTTGATTAAAGCTTTCTTTGTAATGTATAAAATCTTTAATAACTATGAAATGGTTAAACTGGCAATATTTACATTGAATGTTCGAAGCTATTGATTATTTGAAGATGTTTTAATACAGGTATACAATAATCTTTATGTTAAGTGGAAACTTCATGTCAAAGCTTCCATTTTGATATAGTACAAATCAGAGTGATGAATTCTTTTTTTTTTTTTAACCATGTTATTGGGGACTCGTACAACTCTTATCACAATCCCTACATACATCCATTGTGTCAAGCCCATTTGTTGCCATCATCATTCTCAAAACATTTGCTTTCTACTTGAGCCCTTTGCATTAGCTACTCATTTTTCCCCCTCCCTCCCAGTGCCCCCCTCCCTAATGAACCCTTGATAATTTATAAATTATTATTATTTTGTCATATCTTACACTGCCCGACGTCTCCCTTCACCCACTTTTCTGTTGTTCGTCCCCCAGGGAGGAGGTTATATGTAGATCCCTGTAATTGGTTCCCCCTTTCCAACCCACCCTCCCTCCACCCTCCTCCCGAACTCTCACCACTGGTCCTGAAGGGATCATCTGTCCTGGATTCCCTGTGTTTCCAGTTCCTATCTGTACCAATGTACATCCTCTGGTCTAGCAAATTTGTAAGGTAGACTTGGGATCATGATAGTGTGGTGGGAGTGAGGAAGCATTTAAGAACTAGAGGAAAGTTGTATGTTTCATCGTTGCTACACTGCACTCTGTCTTGTATCCTCTGCGTGACCCTTCTGTAAGAGCGTGTCCAGTTGCCTGCAGATGGGCTTTGGGTCTCCACTCTGCACTCACCCTCATTTACAATGATGTGATTTTTTGTTCTTAGATGCCTGATACCGGATCCCTTCAACACCTCATGGTCTCACAGGCTGGTGTGCTTCTTCCATGTGGGCTTTATTGCTTCTGAGCTAGATGACCGCTTGTTTATCTTCAAGCCTTTAAGACCCCAGTGTCAGGGGAAGCCAGCCACTAACATTTCATTACGGGTCTGGTAGGCGCAATTATACAGCAGTAATAAGTAAAGATTATAGTAAAGTCATAGAGAGCACAAGAGATAGAAGAGAAATATAGAACTAAATCAAGTCAGACACATTTCATGGTAGCATGCTCACCTCAGCCCCCCTTGGTGTTCCACGTGGAGAGAGGGGGAAGGGAAGGAGGGCAAAGGGAACAGGGGATTGAGCATGGGAGAGAAGAGGGGGAGCCAAGCAAGTGAGGGAGCAAGAGAGCTCTCTATTGCTAACCCAGGCCTATATACCTTTGGGGCGTGCAAGCCCACTAATTACAGGTAAAGACACACATCACAGGAAGGGGTTGCACTATAGGTTATACAGTAGTGGAAGAGGGTGGTCTAGGGGCATACATGCAATTGCCTGCAGGGAGGATGTCTGTGAGCATCTGACCTTCCTCCACACCCCAGATGCTTTATCTTTTGATAGCTGGGCATCATCAGCTTTCTTCACCTCATTTGCTTATGCACACATTTGTCTTCAGTGATCATATCAGGAAGGTGGGCACCCACTGATACGATTTTTTGCTCTTTGATGCCTGATACCTGATCCCTTTTATACCTCATGGTCACACAGGCTGGTGTGCTTCTTCCATGTGGGCTTTGATGCTTCCGAGCTAGATGGCTGCTTATTTATCTTTAAACCTTTAAGACCCCAGACACTGTATCTTTTGATACCTGGGCATCATCAGCTTTCCTCACCCAGAGTGATGAATTCTTAGGTGAAGGCTAGAGAGGCCAAAACACCAGCTTTAAACGTGAATATGCCTGGATGGAGGAACCATAGCAGCACATTTTGATGTTTTTGTTTTAATGAAATTTCTATGACTCTGTAACAGTACTTTTTGATTTACCTTTGTGTCAAAATAGAAGAAAGACTAAAGAAATAGGCAGAAATGTTGGTAATGGTTGCTTCCAGTTGTAGAATAACGAGGGAGTTTGTTTTACCTTTAGAATTCTTTTCTACAATTTTCAAGTTTTACAGTGAGTACCAATTATTTTATGAGGTCAGAAATACAACTTAGCTTGTGATATTATATTTAAATTGTGAATTTTAATAGAGATTTCTTAGTAAATGATGTGCGTTCATAATTATTTGGAAAAGATCCAGAAGCGGACTAATTGAAGAGATCTAAGATTACCTGTTGAAAGTACAGGGATCTCACCAGGACTTTCCAATGTTTCCACTGTTATTATTTCATCTTTTCTATCAATGAAATATAAAAAGAAGGGATGATGAGAAACAAACCTATGACAATAGGAGAAACACACTTAAAATTTCCTCTACTGAATAGAGATAAAGCATATAAAAACCCTTTTAGCTATGTTTTTTAATTATAGTGGTGATTTTCAAGTATATTCTTGTCAAAGAAGGATCCAACAAGTGACACAGAAAGAGGTCCCAGCTGAGTTCAGGGATTTCCACAAGCATCTAGGCTTTGTGCAGCTCCGGACTGCACATGGTAGAAGGGACCGTTGGGCTTTGTGCAGCTCCGGATTGCACATGGTAGAAGGGACCGCTGGGCTTTGCGGGTTGGTGTTTTAGGGTTTCGTTGCACTTTTGGCATCCTTGCCAAAGTAAAGATGAATTGATGTTATATTCTATGACAATTCATGAAGGGTCTTCAAAAAGGGAAAAATCCTATTCTCTTTTAATTCCATTACTCCAAGAACTTTTTGAAGATTTGTATAGTTTCACTGAAATCTCAGGCCCTTGATCCTGTAAATCCAGAGAGTCATTAAGTAACTTTAAGTAACATTAAGTAATTTTGTGGTTAAGGCAGTGAGAGAGAAGTAGTATTTTTCTGGCAATATAGGTATATGGAACTCTTTCTGCACACAATATTGTTTATTTTGTTTGCCTCCATTGGGGACCAGTCAGAAAGTTTGGGGAAAGGTTTTCAGTGCCATGGAGAGGCAATCTGGAAGATATTCTGGGGAGTAGATCTAAAGCCATTGTTATGGAGCTGACTCCATATATTGGTCAATTCTGGTCTGATTTATTTAGAAAGTAATCACGGTAGGGATAGCTGTTGAAATTTCAATATTGTAACAGTTAACTATGATATTTGATCATGTTGTTTCACGATGAGAGTCTTGGGAATGGCTAAATTCCATGTTGTTGCCTCATCATCTAGATCAGCCTTAAACTGTGGTGGCTAATGACATCAACCAGAAAGACTGTCAACTGAAAGTACAGACAACCATCTTGGTGCACAAGGACACATATAAACTGAGACTCAATGGTGAAATGTGGAATCATCTCTTCTTGTTTTCTTGCTGCCATTATGAGCTTTTGAGTTAGAGCTGATGCCTGGGGACATTATGTACTCACCCCCAAATATTGCCTGATCCTGTGCTATCTTTGAGAACCTAGGCATGTTTTGAGTCCATTTGCCAGTATTATACTATGTGATTAACAAAGAATTCTACAGGTAATAGGCAAACTATCATTATATTAATCATATCATTTATAACTTAAGCATCTTTCTTTCTTTTACACGATGAACCTTTTTTTTTCTAATACGAGTTCCTTTCCTCCATCATTAAGTTAGCCTCCTCTTTCACCTCCTGGGGGAAAGAAAATGACCAAGAAGGGTAGTTATTAAAGCATTAGGTATTGCATTAGTTTCTGCCCACTTGGTGTAGGATTCATGCTGGACACTGTCTCCATATAATTTGCTATTAAGTGTGCCCCTGTCACAGGACAGGTGATATACACCATCAATTACAGCAGAGCTCCAATTGAAGAAGCGAAGTCCCTCAGCCATTCCTTTGTCTTTTATTTTAAAGTCATTTCAAATTGGCAGAGTCATGAGCTAGTCAGCGGAGAAAAATTTCTCTCTTGGCTTCTTGGAAAAGTCCCAAGTTTCCAAGTAAGTTTTTTTTTTTCTTAACAACCTGCTAATTGTAGCTGATGTCAAATATCTTTTGCGCCTTTCTTTCTTCCTGCAATGCTGGCAGGTATGGAAGTGGGTGGAATGATTCCATTTCTTTCACTTTCTGGTCAGGACAATTTCTTCTAGTAACTTTTAATGTTTCTCTATTTTGTCTTGCTCTACACTGTTGAGTTTTTGATTTATGGATGGCCTGTACTTTAAAAAAAAATAGAATTCTTGATAGTGTTTTATAATAAATAATTATCCTATATTTAAATCAGAGGACTCAATATCTTGGTATATTATGAACAAGGGAAAATATTTTAGTCCTAACATTTTCAAAAGTCACATATGTGTTCCTGGTGGTAACTTGTAAAAAGGTGTAAGAAAGTGTTTGGATAGACAGAGTCAATTAATAAAATACATGAGGACGTTGTTGAGTCTTGTGTAACCAGTGGGGAAGTATCAAACAACCCCTGCCATTGAGGATTTACACTTTCTTAGGCCAACACAGTAGAGCAAGGGCGTGTTGAATAAAATGTAAGTTTCCAATATGTTTTAACGTTCAAAGCATGGGGAGGTTGGGTTAAACCTGGAGCGTGACTGAAGAATAGGATTTTTGAAGGTTTCCTGGAGAAGTCAGGTTATTTGAGCCAGTGGGGAAGTCTTGCTATCAGAAGCTCTGTGTAGTGAGGAAGTTCAGTGGTAATAGTAGTGGAGTCATTGGTAATGGGAGACCAAGTTGGATAGCCAGAAGATGATGGGGGCCTTGGTTAATTAGTTTGACCTGGTGGGTTATGTGTTGGACCACTAACCACAAAGTCAGAAGTTCAAAACCACCAGCTGCTCCACAAGTGAAATATGAGGCTTTCTACTAAAGAGTTACAGTCTTGGAAACTCACAGGGGGAGTTCTGCCCCACCGAGTAGGGTTGCTATGAGTGATAATATGCTATGGCAAGGAATGAGAGGGAGCATTAGTCAAGGCAGAAAACATATGGCTCCCTCATAATGATTTGAGCCAAGTTTAATGAAGGGACTAGTTACTAGATTTCAGGGAGAATAGAAGGGCAATCACAAGGCAGAGTAGTACCTCAAGTGTTAAAGTGACTCCTAAGGGGAAACCAATAGGAGGGTGGAGTAGGTGTCATGACCTGGACATAGAGCTGCATGATGAAAGGGCCACCTGACAGGATCTGAGCTTAAGTGGAAGGAAACGATTAGCTTTGGAAAAGTTTTTGAGCAGAAAACCGAAACCAAACCAGTTGGGACTGAGTCCTTTTGGGGCACATGACTGTGTGGGAGAACAGCCCTGTGCTCTAGAGGGCTTTCAATGGCTGAGTTTGGAAAGTAGATTGCTAGCCCTTTCTCCCAAGGGGTTTCTGGGTGGCTCAAATCCGCAATGTATTCGTCATTTGTATCACCCAGGGACAACTCTTGGGGAGAAAGGAATGATACTTCGTTCCTTTCAAACTGCCTTCATCCTCTTCCTCCCTCTACTCTCTACTCCCTCCTGGCTGGCTCAAACCAGAGGTCAGAGGACAAGGGAAGCCAGCGTTGCCATCCATCCTTCCAGTCAGCTCCTGCGGCCCAGAGCAGGCGAGCAGCGCGAGGGAGTGACAGTGCAGAAGGGCAACGGGCAGCTGTGGAAAACCGTGACAGTGCAGAAGGGCAACGGGCAGCTGTGGGAATCTTTGGAAAACCGTGACAATGCAGAAGGGCAACCGGCAGATGTGGGAATCTTTGGAAAACCGTGACACTGCAGAAGGGCAACGGGCAGATG
>NW_022107431.1:98974747-98993109 GCF_000313985.2 Echinops telfairi | reverse complement strand
TGCAGAAGGGCAACCGGCAGATGTGGGAATCTTTGGAAAACCGTGACACTGCAGAAGGGCAACGGGCAGATGTGGGAATCTTTGGAAAACCGTGACAGTGCAGAAGGGCAACCGGCAGATGTGGGAATCTTTGGAAAGCCACCAAATAGGACTCATATAAGAAATGAAAAATTTCAGATTTCGTTTCTAGCAGCAGTCTTGCAAACCCAGGACGGGCAGTGATGAGAGGCCGAGAAATCTGTTAGGAAGAGGGTTGGCTTTTATCCAGTGTAAATTCTTAAGATCCTGGGCGAGGTTGGCGGCAAAAGGAGCGGAAACAAAGGACCACGTGTGAAGCGTTATGAAGAATGGCTGGTCATTCAGAGACTAAATTTATCACTTCATGGCATTATTCTCTGTAGAGTTAGACTTTTAAATGTTATAAAATGTATGTTATTTGAACAATTACAGTTTGATTAGAATATCCCTCTTCTTTTAATTGTTTTACCTAACACACTTTTCCTTTTTCTGATTTTTTCATTTTGATTTTCTCATTTGCTATTTAGCTCTGGTTGAGGATAAAGCTCAGTGCATCAGTGATTTAGATTGAGGAATATTGACACTTTACAGAATACCAAATGAGAGTTCAAAATTCAGTTACTCTGGGTATATTAAACATTTTTGATGTAACTAATAATTTACCACAGGCAAAATGCAAGCCAAACCCATAGCCATCTAGTTGACTCCAAGTTCTAGCAATCCTTTATAAGGTTTCTGAGGCCAGCCTCATATTTCTCCTGTGAAGTGACTGGTGGGTTTGAACCACTGGCCTTGCAGTTAGAGTACAACACTTACCCAGCCATGCCACCAGGCCTCCTTAATAGTTTACTATTAGTTCTAAAATTAAACAATTTTAATTGCTTTGGTGAGGATACACATTAGATACTTCTCACCATAAGCAATTCAGCTCATCTACAAGACAAATGCAAAGATCTGTCTCCACCTATAATATCTATAATTTTTTTCTTTTTATATACTCATTTATCTTCAGCAGAAGTTATGCATACATGGTCCATCAGAATAACCTACACAGATCTCGGTGGCTGGCATACTATCAGAAAGGTACAATAGCGCAGTCTTGCTCCATTATATGATCTTTCAAAAGTCAAGAACACATAACACTTTAATTTGGGTGCTTACCTCTCAGGGAAGGTTGTCTGTTTTAGTCTCTGTAAAAAAAGAGAAAGTAATTTTACCAGGAGATAATGCCAGTGGAAGAGCCGAGGTCTATTTTCATCCCACTTCCTGTCGGCTTCATTTCAACTTGTCTGTATAACTGTTATTTTTCAAGAATAAAATTCCTGTTCGACTTATCAGGGATCTTCCACTATTTCTTCATCTGTGAAAGCCAGTTCACAAGGGGCAGAGACAGGAGGCCTGGGCAGAGGTTTAGTTAGTGTCCCAAACAAACAACCCTGTCTAGGCTTACCTGCTGAAGAAGTGCCAGGTGTTCTGGGGAGTTGCTGAAATTTTTCCCAATATCAAAGGGGCAGAAGGTTTCCTGCTGGCAGATGCTGACCCAGTCTTGGTATTCCCCTGTGTCAGGAATGCGATCCCAAAAGATCCGATACGCTTCCCACACTGCTTCCTGACATACTGCAATACAAAAGCATTGCGATGGAAAACTGGCCAAGCGGCCACATCCTAAGAAGATCTCCTTCCTTAACTCAAGCACACGTTTATAACACGGGGAGGTCTTTTATGGTTTATGGTGACACTAATTTATACCTCAGAGAAATGAATTAATTTAAGAAAGCTTTATGGAGCAGCCACTGTGTGCTGCTTAGAAAAAAATGGAAGTGTGTGTGTGTGTGTGTGTGTGTGTGTGTGTGTGTGTAAGGTTGAAATTTAAAATAGAGTTCTAGGAAGACCTGACTCTAAAGGTGATGCTTTAGCAGCTTGGGCAAAGCAAGTGCCTCCCGGTGAGAGAGCCCGCAGCATTGCAGCGACAGCCACGAGGTTAGTGCTGATGGGAGCAAGATTGAGAGGGAGAGAAGGTGAAGCCACAAAGATGTCAGGAGGGAAGAATATTGTGTAGCAGATGATAGACAAATAGTCTTCAAACGAGGGTACAGGCAGCCCAGCTTTAATTGAAAACTTTCAAAAGGACGAGCAGGCCCACAATTGAAAGGGAATCAGTGCCGAGGTCCCAACTTCCCAGTGCATGCTTGCCTGCAACTGGACTGCCCCAGGGCACACGCCTCCCTTTCTCTCCCCTTTCGGTCATAATCCTTTCTCCATTCATTTATCCCTGATCTCATTGCCCTTCGGTTGCAACAAGGGAGAATTTGAAAGAATAGTGTTAAGGTTGAGAAAGGAAATGGATTTATTGGAGGGAGGACATAGGCTTTTGTTACTCAAATGGCTCCTGATTTTGGCTTTTAGTTAACAATTAGACTGAAGGACGTTGGCAGCTGACAGATAATTAAAAATGATGATGCTACACTGTGAGATGTGGTTGTTGAGAAATAATGCAAGAGAAATATAAAAAATTAAGTATGTTAATATAACAAAACATTGTCTGTCCCTGAAGAAGTGACTTGGAAGTCCTATCTGACCTCCTCCAGCTTCAGATGGAAGACAGCTCCACCCCAGCTCAGTGCTGATTCCCACACAGAGGCCCGACCTTTCAACTTCCTTTATCTATTCTCATGCCAGCAGTCACTTCCGTGGCACTCCACTTCTATGCTAAGTTTGATCACCCGGCAATGGCACATGCAACTCGCAGACAGTACAATTATGGGATTATTGGGGAAGCTAACTGACTACAAGATATTATGGATAGAATTCTTTAGTTGACAACACAGGCATGTCTTCGTTCTTGGTCTCTCAGTCATGCAGTCACTTGGTCAAAGGTGCACAGCTCCTTTGTGGTTGTTAGGTGCCATTGAATTGGTTCTGACTCTGACCTTTTGTACACCAGAGCCACACATGTCCTGGTCCTGCACCATCGCACAATTGTTCTCAGGTCTGAGCCCATTGCTGTAAGCACTATCAGTCCATCTGGTGGAGAGGCTTCCTCTTTTTTGCTGCCTCTCTCCTCTACCAAGCATGCTGTCCTTTTCTAGGGACTGGTACCACGCTGATAACATGCCCAGAGCACCAGAGACAAAGTCGCGGCATCCTTGCTTCTAAGGAGCATACTGGCTTTACTTTTGCCAAGACATGTTTGTTTTTTATTTTTGTAGTCCATTGTACTTTCAATATCTTCCACCAGCACCCTAATGCAAATGCATCTATTCTTCTTGATTCCAGGCCCAACTTTCACGTGTGGAAAGTTGTGTGACTGAAAAGATCAAAGATTGGGTCAGGTGCATCTTAGTTTGAAAAGCAACCTCCTTGCTCTCAGCACTTTATAGAGGTCTTGTGCAGCACAATCACCCAACGCAGTGTTTCATTTGATCTCTTCACTCTGCTTCCACCAGCATTGATTGTGGATCCAAGTAAGATGAAACCCTTGACAACATCAATCTTTTCTCCATTTATCATGATGTTACCTTTTGGTGTAGTTGTGAGGTCTTTGGTTTTCTTTACATCGAGTCTTAATCCTTACTGAAGGCTGCAGTTTTGATCTTCATTAGCAAGTGCTTCTAGTCCTTCCTCACTTTCAGCAAGCAATGTTGTGTCATCTGTATATCACAGGTTGTTAAGGTTATTACTAGGCCTTCGTCTTCTCCTGATACTGTGTCCTTGTCATATAACCCAGATTCTCTGAATACATATGGTGAGAAGGTACAACCCTGGTGTACTCCTTTCCTGATTTTAAACCATGCACTAGTCAAGCCTCAAGTTGCAGGATTGAAAGACTCTATGGGCAAAATATTGAATGCTGCAGGAAGCATCAAGAGAAGATGGAAAAAGTACACAGTCACTCTACCCGAAAGAGGTAGAATCTGAACAAGAGCAAATGGTGCCAAAGGTAGAACTTCAAACGTAACTGAATACAATAGCCCCAAACAAGGCTTTAGGAAGTGATGGAATACCAATAGGAATATTTCATCAAGCTGATGGGGCACCAGAAGCACTCACTCTTTCATGCCAGAAAATTTGGAAGATAGCCACTTGGCCAATGGGTTGAAAGAGATCCATATTTGTGCCCATTCCAAAGAAAGGTGACCCAACAGAGTTCTCAAACTGTAGAATTATATCATTGATATTGCATGCAAGTAAAATTTGACCGAAGATTATCCAACAAGATTGCAGCAGTACATTGACACAGAACTTCCAAAAGTTCAGTAGGATTCAGAAGAGGTTGTGTAACAAGGGATATCATTGGCGATGTCATGTGGATCTTGACTGAAAGCAGAGAATACAAGAAAGGTGTTTATTTGTCTTTTATTGACTATGTCAAGGCATTCAACTGTGGGACATACTAAACTATAGCCAACCTTGAGAAGAAATGGAATTCCAGAATACTTCATTGTGATCATGAGGAATTTGTACATGGATCAAGAGGTAGTTATGCAAACAGAACAAGGGAATAAATACTACATGGTTTTAAAAATAAGGGTGTGTCAGTGTTGTATCATTTCACTGTTCTTATTCAGTCTGTGTGCTGAGCAAATCATCAGAGAAGCTGGATTATCTGAAGAAGAGGATGGCATCAGGATTCAAGTAAGGCGTACTACCTCACTCAATAGGCAGATGACACAACCTTGCTTGCTGAAAGGATTTGAAGCACTTGCTGATGAAGATCAAAGATTGCAGTCTTCAGTATGGATTAAAACTCAAGGTACAAAAGACCAAATCCTCAAAACAGGACCAATCGGTGACATCATGATAAATTAATAAAAGGTTTGAGTTGTCAAGGATTTTGTCTTGCTTAGATCCTGTGTTAGTCCAGGTAGACTAGAGAAACCAATTCATGGACACTGATATGTGTATAAGAAAGAGCTTTATACAAAAGAGTAGTTGAATATTGAGAACACATCCCAGCCCAGTCTAGATCAAGTCCATAAATCCGATATTAGCCCATATGCCTGATACCAATCTATAAAGTCTTCTTCTGATTCACGAAACACATACAATGATGCCAAATGCAGGAAGATCAGAGGCCAGTGGGCGGGAAGTCTTGTGGATCCACTGGTGGCATAAGCATCTCAGAGCTGGCAGGGATCTCCATGTGGTTCCTCCAACTCCCAGGGTTCTGGCTGCATCAGGGTAGCTTCCTGTGGCTTCTCAAGAAATGTCTTGCAGGGAGTGAGCAGAGAATAGTGTCTCCTGTCTCCAAGGAGGAAATCCAGGAGTTCCCAGAATCCTCAGAAGGCCATGCCCACACAGAGGCCTCATCGGCTATCACTTGATTGACAGGCTAGACTCCACCCCTTCACTCATAATCCTTTCAAATTGACAAATGATTATATAACTACCACAGATCCACAATCAATGTTCATAGAAGCGACAGTCAAGCAACAAAGCCCACATGGAAGAAGCACACCAGCCTGTGCAATCACAAGGTGTTCAAGGGATCAGGTATCAGGCATCATCAGAAGAAAAAAATCTTACCATAGCGAATGAGGGGAGGGAGTGTGGAGTGGAGACCCAAAGCCCGTTTGTAGGCCACTGGAGAACCCCTTGCAGAGGGGTCTCAGGGAGGAGACAAGCCAGACAGGGTGCACTGTAGCAATGATGAAAAATACAATTTTACTCTAATTCCTAAATGCTTCCTCCGCCCCCCATTATCATGATCCCAATTCTACCTTGCAAGTCTGGCTAGATTAGAGGGTGTACACTGGTACAGATAGGAACTGAAAACAGGGCGGATGATCCCTTTAGGACCAGTGGTGTGAGTGGCGATATGGGAGGGTAGAGGGAGAGTGGGTTAGAAAGGGGGAACCGATTACAAGGATCTATGTGTGACCTCCTCCCTGGGGGATGGACAACAGAAAAGTGGGTGAAGGGAGACATCGGACAGGGCAAGATATGACAAAATAATAATTTATAAATTATCAAGGGTTCATGAGGGAGGGAGGAGTGGAGAGGGAGGGGGAAAAAGAGGACCTGGTGCCAAGGGCTTAAGTGGAGAGCAGATGTTTTGAGAATGATAAGGGCAATGAATGTACAAATGTGCTTTACACAATTGATGTGTGTATGGATTGTGATAAGAGTTGTATGAGCCCCTAATAGAATGATTAAAAGAAAAGATCAAAAGATGGATTACAAATCTGCTGTACAAAACTCTTTAGAGTATGGAAAAGTAAGGAAGTTACCTGAGGACTAAGGTGTACTTGACCCAAGCCACTGTATTTTCCATTGCCTCAGATGCAGGTAAAAGTTGGACATTGACGATGGAGGACCGTAAAAGAATCAATGCATCTGAATCGTGGTGCTGCCGAAGAGTAGACAGCTAAAGGGCAAAGGCATCTGTTTTGGAGGCAGTATGGCCAGAGCGTTCCTCGGAGGAAAAGAGGGCAAGACTTTGGCATACGTACTTTGGGCCTAATGTCAGGAGAGATCCGTCCCTGGAGTAGGACAGCAAGCTTGGCAAAGTGGAAGGGCAGTGAAGGTCAGGAAGGTCCTCAAAGAGATGGATGGGCACCATAGCTGTAACAATGGGCTCAGGCATGGGAACAACTGGGAGCATGGTGCAGCACCGCACAGTGTTTCCTTCTGTTGTGCACAGTGTCTCTATGGTTTGTAGCTGATTCAATGTCACCCGACAACAATAGCAACAACAGGATTCCATTGTGGTGGTCTCCCAACTGCTGCTCTTGATCCATGTACAAGTTCCACATGAGTACAATGATATATTCTGGAATTGCCATTCTTATGAAGCCTATCCATACTTTGTTATGATTCACATAATTGCTTGCCTTTCCATGGCCAATAAGAGACAAGTAAACATTTTCCTGTTAGTCTCTGTGTGATAGGTTTATCATACTAACTAGGCCTGTAGGACTGTGTGGGCGGAGTTTAATCACGTCATAGCTTGATTGGAGGGCAATGAGATCCATGGCACTGCAAGGCCCACCTCTGTCTTTCTTGCTCTCTGGTGGTCTGACTAGCGTGCTGTTGTTTTAGCTAGTTTTCTGCCTCAACTATTTGCTGTATGACCTGTAGGCTAAGCCAACCCATGAATTGTGTCTCTTGAGCTTGAGGCTCCTTTGAGACCTGCTTCGCCATGCTGCTGGTGTGCACATCGCTTGAGCTTGAGGCTAATGGATCCTATAGTTGGGCATCGCTTGAGTTCAAGATCCCGTCAGTGCTTGTTTCATAAGCTCTGTCTTGCCTGAGGGAAGACTCTGCAGCCTGCTTCCTCCTCCTTGAGCTAACATGCTGGTGAGTTGAAGGACTTTCAATCTATTAACTGTTCCATGAGAATGAGTTGAACTGACCCCTCTGTACTGCTGTGTGGACTAATTAGTTGTTATATTCCTTCTTGCTGTATAAATCCATCTATCTATCATCATCATCTACCTAATCATACGTGTCCTGGTTTTGTTTTTCCAGAGAACCCTGCCTAACACACTCTGCTTTCAGCCTAGATCTATCCAACATCAGCAATGAAGCCTTTTGTTTCACATTCTCTTCAGAATCTGGGCTGAATTCTGACACCTCTTTGTCAGTGTGCTGCTGTAAATGTTGTTGGATGCTCTTCAGCAAAATTTTATTTGCATGTGATAATAATGATGTTGTTCTATAGTTTGTGCATTCTTCTAGGTCTTTGGAATGCGTACAAGAATGAATCTCTTCCAATCAGTTGGCCAAGTGGCTGTCTTCCAAATTTCTTGGCATAGAAAAGTTCCTTCAGTGTTGATAAATGCCCAAAGGGTACCCCATTTTGCAAGTCAACCTCCTGCCCAAGTCACTCAGCTTTGTCCATCCTGTGGGCCAGGAGGCCTGCAGCTGTGTCTCATGGCTTCCGTGCTGCTCCTGTACCACCTGCCTCTGCACACAGGGGTTTCGGACATTTCTCATTTCTGTGTCTTCTTTCTTCCTGGTTGTGGGATTATCTGTTCCTGTCTTTGGAATGACTCACTTTATAGGATGGCAAAATGTATCAATTCCCTCTATTAGAGTTCTACACCCTATTTGCAGGATCTTACCTATTTATTTGGTGGGGATTATAAAGACTATGGATAGTAGAGACACAGCAAGTAATTTCCCTTCATTGTAGTCATGTACTTATTTTTGTAATCAAGTTTTGTCAGCACTTAAGGAAAACCAAGTAAAAGAGTAAAGAATTGGATTAAAATTGATGTGTAATTCTATCTCTTTGAGTTAATGCAATATAATAAGAAGAAATGATACACGAATCAATGAAAAGTCCAAATTAAAGCAGCCTGATGCAGATAGAAGAGAAACTAATAAAGACCAAGGTATAGAGCCTCCCATTTACATGAGCCCTCTGTAAAAGCCCATTCTTCATTTCATTTCTAGTTATTAAAAGACAGAAAAAACCCAAACTCACTGCTATCGAGTTGATTCCAACATAGAGATGCTACAGGACAAGGTAGACCTGCCCCGGTGAACTTTTGAGCCATAACTGCTCATGGGAGTGGAAAGCCTCGGTTTTTCCCTCCGATAGGCTGGTGGTTTCAAGACTGACCTTGGTTAGCAGCCCCACTTTTAACCTTTATGCCACAGGGGCTCTTAGTGCCTTTAAAACCCAGATCTAACCAGACTCTTATTTGCTAATAAAATATTTACTTTAAAAAGATTTGTCAAGTTGATAATATAGCTATTTGTTTTAACCAAATATACTTAGAGATAATTGTAAAGACAACTAAATCCAGGAAATAATACACATAAAACTATAGTCACAAGAAATAAAGGTAATTTCAATTTATCTAACAGTTGTCTTATGGAATTTTTTTAGAGCACTCGATAACAGAATTTTATAAGTATAAACATGCTGTATTAAGATAAAATTCTGAGGAGAAATGGAATGGAAATATAAGTTTATGGAGAAAACAGAACTACATACTCCCTCCAACTGTTAAAAAGAGCTTGCTCATGTGCTTAAGAGTATGCGTAGTAACTCTAAAGTGGCAGTAGTAGATGTCATTGTACACATAAGAATGTTTTACTCCTTCAATATTTCCAACTCAACTAAAGCTACACATTCTATCCCATTATTTAAACTTACAATGAAGAACTGTAAATGTTAATTAAAAAGCATGCACGGGTATAATCATTTTAGGGGGTTAATAAGAAAAATATCAATGCCCCCTGCTATAGTTGATATTACTTCTTTTATAATTGGCTAGTGTTTACTTCTAGTAGGATGAGGGTCAGTAAGGGACTTTGGGCCTGACACTGTGTCACTTTCTAAAGTCACACTGACTGCTGTGCTGACTGAGAAAAGGGGCGCTGGGGAGGGAAAAGGTGAGAACACCTGTTTGAAGATTTGTATTCCTAGCCTTTCTTCCTCTCCGTTTACTTTTACATGTAGAGTTTTCCTAGTTTTCAGATTTAAGAGACAAAGAAAATTCTAGAACAATAGAAGTTCACTTTAAGTGATAACTCGACCACCAGAAACTGCAAACTAATTGACCTTTTACTTAGTGACTTCCCACACCAGGAGAGCATGCAGTTTCCACCACTTACAGTGGTGCCAGTGACTTCCATGTCTTGGGGAAACTGTGAGGGGCAGCACACCTGGAAAGCCCAGGGATACTCATGCCCTGGAGCAGCCACTGGGTGACTGTGACTCTGTCAGGTAACGATTTGGGAGTGGTAAGGCCTTTCCTGACACTGACGCTTAGGCTCTAGAGCACGGTGTTCAGTCCAGAGTCTCCCGATCAAGAAGCAAGAAACAACACGTTAAGGCTTGCAGGTTTGCCCAGACCCTACATGTGTGCCCAGTTTGAGCAAATCCATCTCCCTGCTCTCCTTCTCATTTATAGACTGCACGTGCCCCTGGGGGATAGTACTTAATGCTCCCGGCTTTTCCCAGTGCAACTTCTGGTTTAGCTAAAAAAATCAGCGCTGGAGATACAGTATTTTGTATAAACCAGAACTGCGTCTGAGGGCTTGGCAATGGTTTTGGTTTTAGATGTGGTCTTTTAAATTTTTTCAGTACATTGTAACCTTCAGCTGATTTCTTTCCCTCTATCCCAAACTATAGCTTAGGGGCATTGTATGATTTTGCATATTGTTTTTGTTAGTTGCTGTTTAATAGTCACCAACTCATATTTACTTTATGCATAGTCCAATGAACTGTAGTCTGGCCCTGTGATCGCGAGCATCGGGTCGTGATCATTGCTGTGATAGGTTGTTTGGGGGGCAACATGGCTCCTGTAGGCACATGTGGGCGGAGGTTAGCTTGTCAATCAGGTAGTAGCTTGATTGGAGGGTGACTGAGATAAATGGCTGTTCAATTCCGGCCTCTTCCGCGGATTAAACTAGCACTCTGCTGCCCAGTTCGGTGCTCTGTGAGACCTGTGGGCTGTGCCAACCCCTGGGTCATGTTGCCGTGCCTTGCTTTGTGCCTCGAGGCTCCATCGTGACCTGCTTCCTAAACTGCTGTGCTACCCGCCTCTGCTACTGCTCTACATCTTACCTTCCTGCTGGTGCCGCCCCACCGGGCTGTGTCTACTGCCTGTGGGCCTACTCTGCTCATTTTGCCTGTGGGCAGACTCCGAATCTCCCGCCAGCCCCTTGGCTCTCTGCTTCCTTGACCTTGGACTAGGGCCAGTGTGAATTGGAAGGACCTTCCGTATATTAACTGTCCCACAAAGTGAATTGGGTTGAACTCTCTGTACTGCTGTGTGGACTAATAAGCTGTTATATTCCTTCTTGCTATAAAAAGCTATCCTTTTATATATATACACGAGTATAATCGTAAGTGTCCTGGTTTTGTTTCTCTAGAAAACCCTGTCAAACACAATTGCTATGCTGGAATACAATATCGACGTATATAGTTCATTTTCCTTAGTGCTTTGTAGCCCTGGATATATCAATAGCTATGCAGAAATGACTGCATGCAGCACCCTGGCATGTAGTTGGCAACATTGAGGCTGATGATCTAGTAGGAGATGCCTGTTTCTGGTGCTTATAGCTTCTCAGTCCTCCTTTTTCCCTGCTACCCTTCCCTCCCCCCAGGGACACAGCACCCCCTCAGCTCCATCAACATCTTCTTTTTGAGAAGGGTCTGGGAGAAATTTCTCCCAGAAGCACAGTTGTTTGGGACTATTTGAAGAATGATCTCCCTGGGACATTGTAGTTTATAGGGATCAAATATACAAAATGAAACAGGGACAGGAGATTTTCTCAGACTCTTTGTGAGGGGTTACTCTTTCTGTAGGCTCTCAAGTCATTTTTCTGCCTCCTTGAAATTTACCATAAAATAGGAGGCACAGAATCCCTCTGGGATTGTGAGACCGGGAGGAGCAGCGCACAACCTCCTGGGAGTGTCGTTCCCTTACGAAGGCAACATCAAAAGAACTCTTGGAACTTGAAGCATCAGAAGATCTCAGAGCGAGGAGGACTTTGCAAAGATCTCAGAGTTAGATCTTTCTAACCCTTGATTTCCTCCTCTTGTGTCATCATATCTGAAACTACAGAGGGGAATTGCCACCGAGGTTTTAGAGCAATCCATGGTCTTGATTCCCCCGTCATCCTACGCTCACTGGTTAACACCTGACATTCCAGCACAGTCTCAGTTTTTCTGCTGACTGCCAGATGTTAGGCTCTTTGGCAAGACAGGAAGAACTCCTGAGATTCCCATGTCCTGGAAAGCAGGCATAGTTGTCTGTAGTTGAAAGTTCAGGTTGGCAGGCAGGATTAAATTATAGCACAGTTATAAAAAATATGTCCACCACAGTGTTGGGCACACTTTAAGGGCATAGCTCAGACACTGAAATGGAAGTCAGGACACTGGGTTCTAAGTCTGCTCTATTCCCTCACTCTCTTAGACCTCAGTTACTTTGAGGTGCAAACCAATTCTTGGTTATTTTGCTAACATCTAGCTTCTGACAGTCGTTCTGCGGATAGGATTTCAGATTCTACATTTCTTACAAGTCCTCAGTTGGCAATATTGCTGGTTTGTTGTTAAATTTGGGATAGAAAGAAACTGGACTCTATTCCTTGTTAAAACTCTCCAGTCACACAGAATTAGTTTTTGATACAGGGAAGAGTGAAAGAGAAGGGGAGGAGAGGAGAGGAGAGGAGAGGAGATCAGGTCCCGAAGGGAAACACTGACGTTGGGATCAGGAACGCCAAGCAGAGGATGTGAAAGTACCCCAGGAAGCCCCTGCGCTTGCAGTTGTGTCGGGCACGCGCGTGTTCATATTCTGTAGCAAGGCTCCAATTGTGCTTCCAATTGCGTTGCTTTCAGCATTGTTTCATTTTGTTTTTTCAAAGCTCTCTATTTCATTTGTTTTGCAGAATGTAAGCATTTCCTTCACCATTAAGTTTGACAGATGCCCACAGATGATTTTGTAAAAGCAGTAATGACAGCGGTGAGTGTGTTACCCTGTCAAAGGAACACTGCTTTGTAGCTGGCTCTTATTCCTGGTTTCTTTGTGGGCCAATTTTTTAGACATAAGAAACCAGCACTGATGAATTTCATATCCCCCAGGGACAACCATAAAGATAATGAACTGCCACTGCTATAGGGTCATAAAGAGTGGTTTGTTTCATCCGTAGAAACAAGAATGAAAAAGGCAAACTTAATCCAAAATCAAGGGCTAAGAATAAAATTTCTGAGCTCAAAATTCCATTTCAGCAATAAATAGTCTATTCTGAAAATATCTGCAGTGAATCTTATTTGTGGATGTTGTAAAAAATTACTAGTTACATGAAAATAGTTAGCAATACATACGTCTATTTCATTGCCCTGCAAATACTATATATCTGTGCTCAAGCAATATGGAACTTACAAAATTCATGATCTAATGGACGTATAGTCACATTAATATGAATAATTTAGGGATGTTACTACCCTTTCTTTTCATTCTCCGTGTGCTCCTTGGCCTCCTATATCCATCAGCAAGCATTTGCTGAGAACTTGCAATGGAGGGTCATTGTGCTAAGACCTCAGAGAGTTGATATAGTGCCCTTGAGTTACTATAATTAAGTCCTGCTGAATATGATCCGGTACTTTCCATCGCACTGTGGACAAGGTTTCTGTCAGAATGCACGTATCTCTTTACTTCCATTCAAAAATGAGTCACACGAGGATGATAAGTCTCATATTTTGGAGACTGTTAGTTAATTATGCCTTCAGCACTCAATAAGAACCCTCCAAATTAATTCAACCCTTGGACATCTTAACAGGTAACTTCGCTGCATGTTAGTGTCATGAAGCAAGTTCTCAGTCGCTATTGTGCGCACCTGCCACAGACTAGAGCTGAATCAAACTCTTGGCTCCATACGCTTCTAGAAGACTACGCTTTTGGGAATGGCTGCAAACAACCAGTGTGCAAGTCTCCTCGTCTCTCACATATAAGATTGAGTTTAGGATTACAATAGTCAAGATCCTTGGCGTTATTTGGTGTTATCAGAAAGATGTTTACTTGTGTTTTATTAACTATGCAAATGAATTTGACTGTATGGATCCTAACAAACTATGAATCACATGGGAAGAATAGGAATTCCAGAACACTTCATTGTGTTCATGCAGAACGAATATGTAGACCAAAAAGCAGTCACACAGGCAGAACAAGGGAATACTGTATATTTTCAAACCAGAAATGGTGTGTGCCTGGGTTGTATCCTTTCACCATGTTTATTCAGTCTGTATGCCGAACACATGATCTGTACTACATGAAGCACATGGCATAAGGGTTAGAGGAAGGCTTAATAATGCCCTGCAACATGCAGCTAACACACCTTGCTCACGGAAGATGAAGAGGCCTTGAAGCACTTGCTGATGGAGGTCAAAGAGTGCAGCCTTCAAGACAGAGTGCAACTCAATGTCAAGAAGATAAAATTCCCCAGAGCTGAGCCAATAGACAACCTCATGCTGGAAGAACCGAGAAAACAACTGATGTTGTCAAGCATTTAATTTTACTTGGATTCACATCAAAACTCACGGAAGCAGCGATGAAGAAATCAAATGAGGTCTTGCTTTGGGTAAATCTGCTGAGCAAGGCTTCTAGAAAGTGTTAAAGAACAGAGATGTAACCTAAGTGATTTTACTTAAATTTAGTGTAGTTAGAAATATCCCTTTTATTAAATATGGCTAGCCTAAGGTGCTTAATGTAGACTCTGGGGAATTTTTACAACTCACTACGTTGCTGAAAGGCAGAGAGGCTGGATGTGGATGTCTTCTAGAAAGATCAGAGAACGTTGAGCATCTTCTCTTATTTACCTGACTGCCAGTAATTGAAAGCTGGGTCCTGCTATCCAGGTAGTCCACAAAGACATCCTGAGACTAGCCCCAAATTAAAAGAACTTTATTGTTCTCTTTGCTTGTTCATGGTCAGCAATTGTTTCCCGGAAACCTGAGTTAATGTAAAACATCTATACATGACACCTGAAGTATAAATTCCGAAGTAAAAGGTATACTGTACATTCCCTATGGATTCTGATCTCAAACAGAATGCCGGATCGCAAAACAGCTGCATTGCTGCTGGCCTCTGGCTGGTGTCACCTTCTAAAATAAACCTGTTCTTTCTTCCTCTGACTTGGACTGAGTGAATTGGCTCCACTGTTTGCTCCAGGGTACAGAACTTGATTTGCATCGATGTCATTTTGAGGACAAGGTGTACCTGCCCCAGGCCATTCACCCACCGCATATGCATGTGAACACTGGAAACCTAATAAAGAAGGCAGCAGAAGAATGGATGCATGTGAATGATGGTGCTGATGAAGAATATTGAAAGTACCATGGACTGCCAAAGGAACAAGCAAATCTATCTTGGAAGAGGTACAGCTAGAATGTTCCTTCGAAACAAGGACAGTGAGACTTTGTCTCATGTACTTTGGACATGTTATCAGGAGAGATCGCCCCTGGAGCAGGGCACCATGCTTGGTAAAGTAGAGGGGCAGCAGAAAAGATCCAGGCAATGGGTCAGCACAGTGCCTGCCACAATGGCTCAAACGTAATATCTATTGTGAGGATGGCACAAGGCCAGACAGTGCCTTGTTTTGTTGTCCATAGCGTCACGGTGATGAGAGAGTTATGAGAATAGGGGTGGAGCCCACGTTCTCAATCAAATCACAGCCTGATGACACCTCCTTGGGGGTGTGGCCTTTTGTAAGTGAGAGACCAAGCAGGGCTGAGATCTTTTGGGACCTTCCACTTCTCTTGGAGCTGGATCCTGCCTTTGGTTCATTATCTCTCATTGGGTCACTTGCCAATCCCAGGAGCTGTCAGCAGACTGCAGACAGTGGATTCATTTAATGCATTCATTTGGCCGAATTTGCATTCATTTGCCTCTGCAGCCACCAGCCTGTTTGCTTCTGCCTCCTGCCTTGTTATCCTTTTTCATTTTTTGTCAGCTTTCACAAGCATCAGGACAATCCTGACTTACCTACTTCTATAGCGATATAAGCCATTCTCTACTGCAAACCTCTTTCTATATACAAACACAAGTGCCATGGTTTTGCTTCTCTGGAGACCCAACAGAACCGTCGCCATGAGTCCGGATGGACTCAATGGCACCTTACAGCAACAGCAACAACCTGGAACATTTAATAGCAGCTATCAAAGTTTTTCTTTGTCTTTCTTTAAAGAAGAAGCCATGTGAGCTTTTTTCATTTGTGCTTAGTGAATGAAAAAGGCAGTTATTGAGGGCTGTAGTGTGATTTAAGTCTAAAGTGATTTCTGGAGATGTTGTAAGACCGTGTTATGTTCTCTAGGGGTAAACATGGAAACCACAATGACTGTATTGTAAATCTGTTAACACCCTTGCATCGTATCTTGGTAACCATTGTTAATTTGTGCTACTTTGCACGTGGATTCCAAACTTCAGAGGATTATCTGTAGTAAACAATTTAAATGTAGCAAGAGAATCTGGATTGTAATGCTGCTTTTGAAATATGAAATCTTAAGTCACAAATCAGCATGCTTTGGTATGTGATCCTGAAAACACCCCATGCTCTCTTCAGAAGAACAACATTAAAGTCCAATGTAGGGCAAAAATGAAGCAGAGGTAAAGCCAAGATACCAAGATTTTCTGGTGACTTGTGTGTTCCCTGATGGCTCTGGGCTGCATAAGACATTATTTTAATCCTATAAGAGCAAATTTCTGCCATGTTTTTGAATATTTATGACTCGTTCCTACTGAATTAGTGAATCACTGTTCACAACTCTTGGGCTCCAAGCAAGTTTTATTCTGAAGGCAATGTATAGAGAAATAAAAGGGAAGGATGGAAAGACCGGAAGACTAAAGAGATTTAATCTTTTTTTCCTTACCTCTCAATCTATAGTAAGCCTGAAGACTGGCGAGAATTTGTTTCATGGATTCTTGTGGGCAGACTTTAACCCCAGTTGGGGAAAAGACGGATCTTTTTGCTCGATGCTTTGCCAAATTGAATATCCTTCTCAGGGTGGACCCTGGGAACATTTCTGTGGGGCCTTCTGTTGTTCCCATCCTTGGGGCATTGCCCATGTCTTTTATTTCAGAATGATAGATTTTCATGGAGATATCTGTATAAGAAAGATTGGTCTTGTGAATATATGTGTTTATATGATTTATGTGACACAGAGATAAATGAATGAGATAAAATAATAACTATAATCCTTTGCTTTTATGAAGTTTCTACCTCACTGCAGCTGTCAACTATACTTTTCCAATTATGAGGCATTTTCAGGAATTAGAAAATAGTATAAGGAGCTGATTAAATGTATTTTTTTGAAAACAACTTCCCAAATCATCTTGCCTTTAGGAACTGCCAAATAATGAAATCATTTCCCACACATCTCTCTAAAATCATTCCCCACTTAGCACTCAAGCCTCCCGAGAGATGCTTCTTTTGATAGACGTTATAATTCAAGCGGGGAGTGCTGAAGCATTGTGGTATCCAGAGGTGTACTCTTGATGAGGAAATGGGCTGCTTATAAAATCCTAAGGGGGAACAAAATCCAGAGAAGTAACTTCTCTACCTTCTAGTGGCTGCCCTAGGATTTCTGTAAAGCAGAGGCTCAGGGGACGGGAATCCGATTGAAAGCAAGTGGGGGTGGGGGTGGGGGGGGAAGGGAAGCAAAGAGATCTTTGAGAGTTGTGGTTTGCAGAGCAAGCTTACTTTTGCATAGGAGTGATGGCAGGAAGGATGGAGAGAGCAAAGAGAGGAGATGGCTGGAGGAGATTCATGCTGCTGGCACTGCTGCGAGTGTTCATGCAAGGACTAACCCGCATTTTTAACTTTCTGGACACTTCCTAATAACATCTTAGCTTCATAAAGCACTTTTTCACATATATTATCACATATTTTATCTCATGCTAGGCTCAAAAAAACCGTTGTTTAGGTAGAACAGACACCCATTTGTTCCCCTCAGTCTAGTACCTAGTTGAGTACTGTGAAGGAGTCCTGGACATGTCATGGTTAAAGCACTCACTCAGCTGCTAATCAAAAGGATAGTGGTTCGAACCCACTGGAAGCTCCCTGGGAGAAAAGAGCTGGGGAGTTGCTTACATAGATTACAGTCCAAGGGAACACTATGGGGGTGGTTCAACTCAGCCCTAACGAGTTACAGTGAGTGAGAATGGCACAAAACCACAACCCACAGCAGGTGTCGGAGGCACAGCAGTGCAGTGTATGTTAACACCGTAGCCAGGTTTCCAGTCCTGCTCTCTGATTACCTCTCATTGATCCATTCTGTCATTTGGTGGCAAGGTCAGAGGTTCAAATCCATCAGCTCTTCGGCAAGAGAAATATGAAGGTTTCTGCTCCCATAAAAATTTGCAGCCTCATGAACGGTATGTGAGGTCAGAGTCAGAATTGACTTGTGGGCAGTATTTTGAGAAAATAATTTCTGTAGATGGGTGAGGCCCACTAATTATGGACCCTTGAGATTCCAAGCATATGGTTGACAGGTATTTATCTTCCTATTTTTCTAGAAAAGGCTCCCAGATTCATATCTTCTGATCTTTGGTAGAGAAAAGACTAGATTGGACAAGATTTGAGCTTGAGAGCAGCTCAAATCTTGTTATCAAGCAGAAAAATTCCTCCTTTGTGTGATGGTGGTGGTGGTGGTGGTGGTGTAGTAGAGAGCGTCGGAGTGGGCACACATTCTCTATGACTTTGAAGAGTCTCAGAATGATACATTGGCTTTTGAGCAATGGCACCATTTTTGAATGAATCTCCAGGAAGGAAGGAGGGGAGAGTGTTGGTTGTGTCTCCACAGAATTGGAACGGGCATACAGCCCCCATCAGGACACGCCAAATCAGAGGAGCAATGTAAAATGAGGAGGAATACACGAAGAGAATGG
>NW_022107431.1:98961604-98971593 GCF_000313985.2 Echinops telfairi | reverse complement strand
CATTGCTCCTGCCATCTACTCGATCACTTCGACAATATCCAGTCCTTTTGGGTTGGCTCTCTTCCTGCTTTGCTGTCATGTAGATTTATCTGAATAACTTGACTTGAGAATAGCAGTATTCATTCCACTCTGGCTCTTGGAATGTTCCTGTCCTGGAATTTCCCCAAGTTAAATCCTTGTGGAACTCAATACTTTTCCAGACTCACTCAAATAAGTCCTGTGTGATCAGGTGGAAATCGGAAGGGCACAGATTTGCCCTGTTTCTAAGTACTCTCCTGAGCTCCTACTTGTCCTCGGTCTCCTGCTAAGATTTCCCTTTCCCTGTTCTCTGCCTTATGAAGTCCATAGAGCCGGTGGTCTATAATTAGAGTAAATTAAAGTTACATGACTCCTGCCTTATGGGGTGGCTACGCACCAGAATCAGCTGGATGGCAGTCAGTGGTATATCCTCGTTCATGGCTGTTAGTCTTCCATTCTCAATCGCAATGTGCCTGTCATTTTTTCATACTGTGGCGACTTGTGTTTTACTGTGATTCTGGAAGCACTGGCATTTCAAATGCCAACAGGGTCACTTAAACTGGAAAGGTTTCAGTGGAGCTTCCAGACTGAGAACAGACTACAAAGAAGGAATCAGCCGCCAACTTCAGAGGAATTAGCCACTGAAAACCTTAAGCATGCCTCGAAACATTGTCAGATATTGAACTAATGATGTTGTCAGAGATAGTGACAGAAGATGGGCCCCTCAGGCCAGAAGGTGCCCAATATGATTGAGGAAGAGCTGCCTTCTCAAAGTACAGTTGACCATACTGATCTGACCATTCAGTATAGCCTGTGTTAGTAAAGTTTTCAGGACCTTCATTTACTGATGGGCTTGACTCAAAATGAGAAGAAATAGCTGCAAAAATCTACTAAAACTTGGAACTTAGAATGTACAAATTATAGATTTAAGGATATTAGAAGTCATTTAAAATGAATTGAAGTGCATAAAGATATCCTAGGTGTTAGTGAGATCAAATGGACTGATATTGGCTATTTTGAATCAGAAAATCACATGACTTATTATGCCAAGAATGATAAAGTCAAGAGGAATGACATTGCATTCGTTGTCAAAAAAGGACATTTCAAGATCTGTCTTGAAGTGCAATGCTGTCTGTGATAGGATAATAACTACCCAGATTCAATCCATCAATCTATATCCAAGCAATATAACTAGTATTCTAATTTATTCACCAACTACTAAAGCTAGCGGTAAAGAAATTGAAGAATTATACTAACATCTCCTGTCTGAAATTGAATCAAACATGCAATCAAGATGAGTTGATAATTATTGGTGTTTGGAATGCAAAAGTTAGAAACAAGGAGGGAGGAACAGTGGAGATTATGGCCTTGGTCAAAGAAATGAAGCTGAAGATCACATGATAAAAATTTACAAGACTAACAACTTGTCCGTTTAAAATACATAGTTTATAACACACACAGGCAACTATCTGCTTCTCCAGATGGGATGCACAGAAATCAAATTGACTACATCTGTGGGAAGAGAAGATGGAGAAGCTCAATTTCAACAGTAAGACCAGGCTAGGGGATGACTGCGGAACAGACCATCAATAGCTCATGTGCAAGTTCAGGTTGAAGTTGAAGAAAATGGAAACAAGTCCATGAGAGCCAAAATGTGACCTTGAGTCCATCCCACCTGAATTGTGAGAACATCCCAAGAACAGATTGGCTGCCTTGAGCACTAATGACAGAAGACCCGATGAGTCAAATACTCAGTTGAATAGAATATTTCAAAGGGCAGCTCGAGAAGAAAAGGTCAAATATTAGAGTGAAATGTGCCAAGACCTAGAGTTAGAAAACAAAAAAAGAAGAACACACTCAGCATGTCTTATACTGCAGAAACGCAATGAAAATGTCACGTTTTGAAAGAGTATGGTAATTTTCACAACTTGAAATGTTCAGCCTCTTAATAGCATTGTTCTATGCTTGAAGTATTGGTACCAATTTGACTAGTTAAAACCAAGCAACAAAACAAAACAAAACAAAACAAAAAACCAAGCAAAATCCAGCCAAACTGAACCAAACCAATCCAATGGAATTGAAACCAAAGCAAACACAAAGCCCCTGCAGTCGGGCCGACGCCTGTGACCCTGTAGGACAGTCGATCTGCTACGTAGGTTCGTCCAGCTTGTAATCTCTAAGGAAGCTGGCCGGCACATCATTCTTCTGCGGACTCACTGGTGGGTTCCAACCGCTGACCTTTTGGTTGGCAGTGAGTGCTCAACCAAATGCTCAACTCGGGTGACTGGATCCAGACTCCCAGCAACGGGATCAGGACATCGCAGAACTGTCTCACAGGTTTCTGAGGCCAAAAAACTTTCAAAGAACAGACAGTCTCATCTTTCTTCCATGGAGTAGCTGGTGGGTTTGAACTGCCCACTTTTAGTTAGCATTCCAAACAACTGACCCACTGAACTACAGGGCTTTGCTTAACCAGATAGCTTATTCTAGAAACATGGCTTAAGATAGCTTATTCTAGAAACATGGTTTATGTGGTTTTCACACCAAAGGAAAAGACTTTGAAAACTATGATTAGGTTGGGGTCCGTGGGGAGGGGAGGAGAGAGGAAGGACAGGTAAGGAATGAGGGAGGGGGGAGGGAGAAAAAAATCACATGATTATGTGATACTGTCACTGTTCTGATGCAATGGGATGTGCATCTATGTATATAGTACATTTTAATTTATATGAGTTATATTCCACAATTAAAAAGAAAAATATTAAACTAAAAAAAGAGGAAATAAAAAGAGAAGTGTCACAGACTAAAAATCCTCCCAATTCCTTACATATTAGAGCTAAACCTGAGTCTGAATCTGTAAAAAGAGGAAAAGTAAAATTGAAACAAGCTTAAATGCTTCTGTGACACATGAATGAGGTTCAAGCAAATCAACATCAACAACAACAATATCAATGAACAAAAAATATGATTTATGGTGATGCTTGTTTTTAGCTGAAGATGGGAGGGCACAAAGCCTAATGGCTGAGGCCACTTGAATGCTGCGAGCCTATATGACTGATTCCCAGGTAAAGCCCGGGGCACCGAGGCTTCTGGGAGTTTTGCTGTGGAGCACCACCTAGCACTTGTTGCTGAGAGAAGTGAGCGCATCCTCATCTGCTTAGATGGGTTGCCTGGCACCAGTACCCATATGTGGGGTACACAGAGCTCAATGGAATGAGAGAGTGAACTGTGAGGGACACAACACGTGGGTTGTGGCTCATGGTGGAACTGCCCTCACATAGACTCCTTATACCGACAGTGTCCGGAGTGTTGTGTCATTGGAGAAATTGATAATGTTATTAGTGCAATCGCCTTATACCCAGGGCAATGATTGACAGTGCTTTGCTTTTTTGTTTCTGTGGGTTCTTGTTTTTCTGCCTTTAATTTTTTTGGGTTGGTTTGCTTTGTTTTTGCTTTGCAGGATGGTTTATTGCTGCTGTTGTTTTAATTGGTCTTATGGGGTTTTGATTTGGTCATAATACAACTGCTAAAGTAAACCTGAATTGTGTATATCCCAGGGACAAGCTGATGGATTCTGGGCCCCCACTTAACTCTAGTCCCAATCCAAGAACAGTTAGTTCTGATAACATGGTTTGATACTCACCTTCATGAAATGATTGCTGAAGATAAGGGTGCTACAGCAAAATGTGGTGAAGAAAGCAGATGGTGCCTGACTATCAATCGGAATAGTGTCTGGGGTTTTAAGGACTTGCATTAAAACAAGCAGTCATCTAAGTTAGGAGTTAACTAAGCAAGGAGTTAACTAAGTCCACATAGAAGAAACACACCAGCTTGTGTAGTGTGATCCAAAGATGAAAATACAAAATTCAAATATGACAAAGGGAAAAGTACCAGCGATTAAATTATGAACACCCAATTTGTAGAAGGCCATGAAGGACAGTGGAAGCCCAAAACCCACCTGCAGTGTATCCAGTCAGATTAATTTAAGCCATTGGTAGATCTCCTCTAGCTACAGGCAAGGTTCTAGAACACTTACTATGAGATAGAGATCATTGTAATGGTGATTATACTGGATCAAACTTGATACTTGGTCAGTTGACTTCCCTCTTGACCAAACCTGAAATTGTTCTTGCTTGTTCCGTAACAAAAATTTTTTCCCTGAATGAATGAGTCAACTAGTGCACAGTATAGCATCAATGAAACACACAATATTCCTCTGGGTCCTTAAGGCTTCCTTACCATCCACTATCATGGCCCCAGCCCTGCCTTTCACTGCGGGCTAGACCAAAACATGTAGTACACAGGTACAGTTAGATAAGAGCTCAAGACACACGGAATCCAGGTCCGATGAACCCCTCAGGAACAGAAATGGGAGTAGTGATACCAGGAAGGTAGGGGGGAGGTGGGGAGAGGAGGTGAGGAAGGAGGAACACCCAACTGGAGGGTATTCCTCCAATTGGGAGCAACCAATCGAAGTAATTGACACATAACACTCCCCTCCCCCCAACACCTGCCCAAAGGGGACAACACCAGAGCCACAGGGGAAGGGAGACGTGGTCGGTATAAGACATGAAAATCATAATCATTTATAAGTCATCGAGGTCTCATGAGTGTGTGTGTGGTGGTGGGGGAGGGGGCGGCATTGGGAGGGAAAAAAGAAGAGGCAATACCAAGGGCTCAAATAGAAAGTAAATGTTTGGAAAATAATGATGGCAACATATGTACAAATATGCTTGATGCATGGATTGTTATAAGAGTTGTAAGAGTCCCCAATAAAATGATCTTAAAAAAAATTCTTCCCTTGATTTTTAAATACTGATGGTAGTCTTTTCATTCATACTCACTATTTTTATTTGTATTTTTATCTTTATATTATTATTATTTAATCCTTACCTTTTTATTTTGTTTCTGTTTTTTATTGTTTATGTTGGGTTTTCCAGTTTGTGAAGTACAGGAGTAAATGCAAAGAAATAATAACTGATGCAAGGGTGTATTGTGGGGTGGGAGATAGGGAGGGTGAGGGGGTTGGGGGAGCAAGCAGTATATGTGGGAGGAGGGAGGGAACACTAGAACTGATTGGGATTGCACAACTCATTTTAAAAGCCATTTAACCATGAAAACAAAGACACAAACAAACAGAAAAGCAACCCAGAAATTGTTCTAAAATTGATTGGGTTAATGATACTACAATTCTTCTTGATTTGTACAAGCTACAGCATTGTATGATATGTTGATTATATGCCGAAAAAACTGGAAACAAAAACCAAAATCTGCACCTGGTTTCTCTTAGCCCTCTCTCTGCATGCGACCCTCCCTTTGCTGATTTTGGCGTCTATCCCTTTGCTGTAGTCAAGTGCAACCCTGAGGATAACTGCTTCCTGAGCTTGTGAGTCTTTCTAGTGAATCATCAAGCCCAAAGATGGTCTTGACGGCTCCCATCACAATGACCTTGGAATGGTCACCTGGTTTTAAAAAACTCCCTAGTAGGTGAAACTTAAGGCAGACATGGTTTTGAATAGCTCCACTAAAATAATTTCCCATTTCCTTTGAGATGAAATTACCTTCCAGCAACGTCCACTCATTAGTTCTATTTTTGTCTTCTGGTACAGCAAAAAGCTACCACTTTCATAAGCAATCCCAGTTATTTTCCCTGTGAGACAGTTCTCTAGGCCAAACCTCTTCTACCTTTTTGTGATTTCTTATATCACAGGAGAATTAAACACCTATCCTTGCTCTATTTTCAATTACGGAAAACCAACCCCAGAGCACCGCCGGTGATGATACTATACAGAGGCTCGCAATCTTCTGCCTGCGCCTTCGTCTCGAGGGAAGAAGAGGCCAAGGTGTCTGGGGGACCTGGGTCCAAGGATATCTGTTAGACACACCCCACTTGTCTATCTCAATGATTTCAAATAAACAAATAAACAAAAATATGAAGAAATGAAGCATGGAGTATTTTGGATTTCAATGAATTAAAAAGAAAAGAAATTTGTTGGAGCTAATGAAAATACTCTTGGGTAAGCAATGAGAACATGTTAGATGCTGATATTTACAGGGCTGCATAAATTGTAATACTGATACAGAGCTGAACTTATAAGGATTAGTAGATGCATTTTCATGGCCTTGATATTTTTATTTTATATAATTATTTGGAAAGAGCAGATGAAACTTTAATGAGAATGGATTGACTGTTGAAAGAGCTACTATAAATAGGGAGCTTATTAAATAGAAAATTGAGAAATTTTTAGAAGCAGAGAATATTTCTGTGAGATAATGATAAAACTTGAGTACACCTGTATGATGATCAATTGACTGTCTTCTTTTGGGACTAGTTAAAAGTTGCAAAGACAAGAGAAGGACAAAGTGATTTCAGAGCAAAAACAAACATAATTTTTCCAGAGTACATCACTATTGGGAAATTTATTAAACACGCTGTGAATCTGTGAAAAAGTATAATTGTGCTATTTTAAATTGTAGGTCAAATGCTGGGAAAATAAGCCAATAGTTACTATGATCATATTATGGATAAGGAAAAGATAATTATGGAAATTAGTACACATTTGAATATCCAGAACTTTAAATCCAGGCCTGGAACAGCTATTAGATGCACCGTGCTTACTTTCTAAATTTATCTAAATAGTATTCATATTTTGGAGAGAAAATAGCAATAGCAATGAAAATCATAAAAGGCCACTCAACTACTCCAAAAAAGAAGTTACAGTATTGGTGATAAGCAGCAATCATAGGCATGAGGGCCCTGCCTCAGTGACCTACGAGCTTTATAACTTGGACGATCCTGACTTCTCTGAGCCGATGTCTCCTCATCTATAAAATGACCACTAGTATTACCACTTCCCATGTAACAGTCTGTGAGATCGAGTTACCTCACGGGCAGAACTGAAAACAGTGTCTGGCTTACTGTGAGTGAGAAATAAGAACTTCTTTCACTGGTAATCCATATATCCGGCATCTTGGTTTCCCCCTTTCTTTCGAATAAGCTTGTTCACTGTACGACTTCCTGCTCAGTCCTGGCATTCAAGGCCAAGTGTATCTGAAGTCCTCCTGTGTTCCCACGCTGCAGCGCGCAGCTTAGGCTCCTCTGTTCTTTCCCGCAGGGGAGCCCTTCTCTCGCTCTCTGCTTATTGAGCAGTGGTGGCTCCCTGGCAGAGTTCTTCGCTTTCATGCAGGAGCCGTGGGTTTGATTCCAGCCAATGCGTCTTATGTACAACCCTCACCCTCCCTCTGCAGAGGCTTGCAGGTGACTAGATGCCCATGTGGCATCCGTGGCACTTCTCGACTAAGAAGGCCAAAGAAGTGCCTCCCGGACTATGTCTGAAAATTAACCAATGGAAACTCTATGGATCACCATGGTTCGATCAGAAAGCAATCACGAGGTTGGTGGAGGATCAGAGAGGGTTTGTTTCATTGTGCACGGCGGAGTCACTGTGAGTCCAGCGCTGACTCGATGGGAGCCGGCAGTAACATTGCTTCCTTTGAAGACCAGATCAGGTGCCAATTCCTTTCCTAAGCTTTCCGAGAGCCCACATTTAGAATCCATTCCTTGCTCCCCTGGGTTCCTCTCTCTGTTTTCGGTCAGTGCCCACTACGTTTCGGCCTCACTATGGCAAAGAGCAATAAATGATATTTTAAAAAGCGTTCTGCAGCTCAAGTTGCAGCGCTTTCTCCGTCTTGCTTTGCATAATAATTCATTATAAATATGTGAGTTTCCTCCTTTATGCTGAAAATCCCTTGAGGTTCTGAATTGTAATTCTGCCTTCTAGCTCACCTTGATGCTCTCCTAACACACTGTCCTTACCTGACAGATAGGCAATGCATATTTATTAAGCCAATTAATAAAAATGCCTGTGGAAATATTAATGGGTCTGTTACAACATATGTATGAGTTAGATTTGTTTTTTAAAACCAGAAGACTATGAAAAATAGCTCCATATGTCTTACCTACCTACGTGACTGTAACCACCTTTGCAAATGTCTGTCCCTTTACACAGTGCCTAATGTCAGAGACTTAGCACACATTTTATTAAAGACAATTTCCTAAGTGAAAAGATGAATATAAAATTCTATGAATGAACAATGAAAGAATAGGAAGGTGAAGTTTTATGTATAAAGTACTGAGGTATAGTTAATTAATATGGCCCTACTTTGCCATAATTCCTTCTTTGATATATTATAATTCTGGACTTTATAGGCCTGTGGCAATAGTCCCTTTTGAAATGCCTTTTCTACTGTACTAATGGATAGGAATAGCTCTGGTGGCATAGTAGTTGCATCTTGGGCTGTGATTCTTATGGTCAGCAGTTTGAAAACTGCTAGCAACTTGGCCAAAGACAGGGCCTTCTACTCTTGGAAAGAGTTCCAGGCTTGGAAACCCACAGGGTCAGTTCTACCCTGTCCTACAGGGCCGTTCAGAGTTGTGTAGACGCCATGGTAGTGAGTCTGGAGTCTGGATTGGACAGGAAGAGGGTGATATTTAGACTTGAGCTTAGTAGAGGATGGGAACGAAATCACACCCTTTGTTTCCTTGAGAGTATCTTTGACTTTACCTTAGTAGAGGGCTGAACTTACGACACTGTCCATTGTGGGCTTGGTTCTAATACACATCATCTCTCATGGAAAGCCATGCCTCTATTGCCTGACTGAGCTTTGGTAGAAGCAAGAAGACCTGCGGTGAGTTTTGGGACATTTTAAGCTTCTGCCTCTGGACAATACATTTGGCTCACCTCTGTCTAACCTCTGGATCGGGGACTAAATGACACCCAACACCATCTGAGACATTGGAGTAAAGTTTTGTGATATTGCACTGAGTCCCAGAACCCAGGGATGTGCAGGCATATTCTCAATGGAGTAGTGGGGGCGGGGAGATGAAAAAGAGCATCTGAGAAGGGTTGGACATTTGGGACATCTTTAATCTCCATTGCCTTGGCATTCTTCTAAAGGAAACTATTATAAGTATGTTTAAGCAATATGTATGTTTCTACATAAATTTATTATCAGCATGGATTTTGATCGTTATAAGGATCAATAAGTAATCAATCAATGTAAAATGTAGGTGTCTTTGAGGAATAAACTTAATATTGCCTGCTTCTTTACGATGATTCACCTTTAGTTCCTTTGCCCCACAATCATTGTATCGGATGGGCAAAGCCTCAAATGGAAAAACCAAACCAAACTCACTGTCATCCAATCCACTTCAACTCATAGCAACCTAAAGGCCCGGTAGACTTTCCCCTGTGGGGTTTCAAGAATAACTCTTTACAGGATGTGCCAGTTACATAATCTCCTGTCAACGTGAGAGGGTTGGAGTCTAGCCTGCCCATCAGGTTGTAGCTCGTGGACCTCATTTGGAGGCACAATTGAGATAAACAACTCACTGGTGGCCAGAAACTCTCTGCTATATATTCCTGTTGACAAGCCACATGGAGTTATGCTGATGGAGCTGGAGGAGCCATGTGGAGACTCCTGCTAGTTCTGAGATGCTTCCACCGATAGTGGATCCACTAGACTTTCAACCCACTGGCCTGTGATCTTCCTGCCTTTGGCGTCATTGCATGTGCTGCATGAGTTTGTAGAGGAATTTATAGACTGATTTCAGACATATGGACTAATATTGGACTTATGGGCTTGATGTGGACTGGGCTGGGATATCTTCTTAATGTACAATTGCTCTTTTATATAAAGCTCTTTTTTAGTCCTTAAGTAAAATAATACCACATTTCCATCCAGTTTCCCACTCCCCTGGAGAACAATCCACATCTTATCTTGTCTCAGATCCTGTCCATTCTCACTCTCAGATGAGGATCTTGCTTCAGCGTTGGATACGAAACAAAGGAGCCAGCAGAGAGCTGTAAGAACTCCCAGCACCATCCCTGACCGTTGGTTGCATCTGTGTTTCTGCTTTGATTTCTGCTTTGGGTCTATCTAATGAGTGGTCTATACATCTATCTGAGATCAAG
>NW_022107431.1:98944225-98961427 GCF_000313985.2 Echinops telfairi | reverse complement strand
GACCATTCTATTTTATATTCATTCTTACAGCAAAATTCCTTGAAGTCTTTCAGAGTTTTGCTGTGGGTATGAATTTTAAAATCTGTTTTTACCTCCTTTTCCAGAAAAAAAGCATGGTTTTGTATGCATGCGGATCCCCTTGAGACCACATGTAAAGCTACTGACATTCTCTCCACTTCGTTCTCCTTTTATTTTGATATTTGCAATGTGCTCATAGAGCCTGGTGTATCCTATGCGCTAATGTGATGTTTCAACAGCAGGTGTCACTATGTAACCCATAATATAATAAAATTCAATAACTCCAAGAACTACTTCTTTGAACTTGTACACGTGAATTTTGGCATTTGTGCATGGGAGTGGTGGTGAGGGGGGTGACTTGGTAGCAAAGCAGATGAGCTGAGGGAGGGCCGAGGTTTCACTGGGGGTAGGGGGCTTCCTGAGGAGGCCTAGAGGATGGGCGATGCTTAGGTGGGCTGAAAAGCAGACCACAGGTAAGACAGTTCCGAGAGGAATAAGGCAAAGGGTCAACACTGATGTCACAATCTAGTGCGGTGGTAACAAATTTGAAAATTTTCAAATGTATAGGGGAGAAAAATGAAAGCAGCAACAATGGAAGATAAAGGCAGGACTATTTTATAGCTAATAAAAACAAATGTAGCCCAGATTGATATTAAAGGAGACCTCTGCCATTAAGTCAATTGCTACTCATTGAAACCTTATAGGATAGAATAGAACTGCCTGGTTTGGGTTTCATTTACAGGAACAGAAAGCCTCATTTTTGTCCCAGTGAGTGGGTTCAAACCATGGGCCTAACTTATTAGGCCACCAGAGCTCCTTAAATGGGGGCAGTAGCCTTGAAATAACTGAACTTTTGACTCAATTAAAAAAAATTAGATTTGGATTGCCTGTAGCTTGTCTGCTAGCTTATATAAAGGCCAGTCTTTCATTCACTATCTTTTCCACTCTGTGTTGTAGGTAGGTGGCCGTTAGCTTTCCATGCTGACTGCTATCCTGGAAGGTAGAGCATCTCCCTGGCACATCAGTAAAACCAACAACCAAACTCACAGCTATCGAGTCAATATCAAGTCATAGCAATCCTATAGGACAGAGCAGACTTGTCTTGTCCATTTCTGAGACAGTAAATCCTTTTGGGAGTAGAAAGTCTCATCTTTCTCTTGCAGAGAGGCTGGTGGCTTCAAACTGACGACCTTGCAGTTAACAGCCCAGTGCATAACCCACTATGCTACCAGGGGTCCTAGACCCATCACTAAAGAGTTCCCCTTTTTGTACCAAAGCTGCCTTCCAGTCACAGACTGCTTATAACGTTTCCACCTCAGGGATCAGCTTTGCTGATTTACCAGTCCCTATACTGATTATATACTCAAGTCGATTTTGACCTATTTATTTGGACCCTTCCTCTCCAACTCTCCCTTTAAGAGAAGTTTTTTTTTAATCAACCCTATAGGCTTACAGTATAGCGGCAATAACAGATCACAGTGAAAAGAGAAGGAGACGTTCATGGCAGCATTGCTAGGAAAGCAGTAGCCACTTAGCAAACCCATTATGCTTTCCTAGGGGAAAAGCTGCAATGTTTTAATGAATGAATGAATGAACAGCAGCAAAGACAAAGTTACTGGAATCCCCACAGAATAAAAATTTCCATTTGAAAGATAGAACTCTGTAGGGAGGCTGTGGGTCATTTTTCACTACCAATGAACAAGGACTGGAAGTTTTAAAAAATAATGAGCTGATCTTGCATAAGCTTTTCTGGCCTTATCCCCCAACTTCCCCCCCCCCCCAGCCCCCAAAGAGGAAAGGGTCTTGGCCTTTATGCAAATGCTCTGTTTGTTGGTCATCCAGTCAGTTCCTCCTCTTCCCCCTACATCAGTTGACATTTCAATCACACACTTCAAACATTTTCTCCAAAAGAGCTAAGGCAACTGAATGTATTTTATGCATAACATACCTGAATATGTATCAATAAATTATGAACATTTATTGAGTATTTGGTTCAATTGTACTCCAGAAAAAGTACATGGTTTTAAATTACATTGTTTTCTGCATGATCAAATAGAATACACAGCAACTTTTACGACTTGTGTTCACCTCTCTTCTTACATGTTTCGAAAACTCACCACCATTGAATCAATTCTGAGTCATAGCAATCTTATAGTAAGCCCTTTGGGCTTCTGAGACTGTAAACCTTAATGAGAGCAGAAAGCCTCCTCTTTATGGTGAGTTTGAACTGCTAACCTTGAGGTTAGCAGCCCAACACATAACTCACTATACAACCAAGACTCTCCTTCCTCTTACATGCAGTTCTCGATAAATTGAATTAATCCCAGTCCCAGTCTGTGGCCTGATATTTGCAGTGTGTTAGGATAAATGATACAAAAGAGGATCATAGGAATTAAGGACACATCTAGAGTTTTCTTAAATGAGATGTGACATAAATAGGAATACATTCTCAGAGTAGTCAGCCAAACTAATGCCTTACAATGATGTTTGGGGCAGGTGCCACACCATGTTCCTTTGGAAAATTTTGAAAATGAAATATCATCACAGCCCCCAGATGTTCATTTGTTCAGGAACAACATTACCAACTGAGAATGACAATCAGTATTCTCTTCTCTCATAGAATAAGTGGTTGCATTATTTTGCTCCTAATCGAAAAAAATCAGGTTGAGCTATCACACTTGCTATGTCAGAAGGAAAAGGTCAGAATCTTAGCAAACAAAGCAATAAAAAGGTTGCTACCTTTTATTTCTTATTCTATAGATCTGTGTTGAGCTCCTTTTCTACTTCACTACACTGGAAAAAGAAAAGAAGAAGAAGAAAAGAAAGTAGAGCCACTACATTTATTGGTGAGATGCTGAGAAATGTGGCTGAAGGTACCAATCCTCCCATCTTGTTGAGGACATAGGCAGTTTGGCGATGGAGCAGAAACAATTGAAGTTCAAGGAGCAAAAAGTTGTCTGCGAGCCAAACCAAACCAAACTCCCTGCCCTTGAGTGAATGCTGACTCATGGCCACCCTGTAGAATTGCCCTGTGTTCAAGACTGCAACTATTTACAGGAGTAGGAAGTTCCATTTTTTTCTCCCCAGGAGCACCTGGTAGTATCGAACTGCAGACCTTGAAGATGGCAGCCCAATGCATAACCATTACACAACTAGCCTCCTTAATTCTCTGAGCAGGTGGAGCCATATGATCTTTACAGGTCTGGTACATGTCAGAGAATGCAAAGGAGGAGTCAAGCAAGACTGTGCCTAGAAGAAAAATATGTGCTAAATTCCTATTCCTTTTTGAAAGGGAGAAAGTGGAGTTGTCTACTTTGGAAAAGATTTAAAGTCTCAGAAATGCAAGGGGATGGTTGTACTCAGTCCCTTCGGGTGGTGACATGTTGGAATTGACTGGGTGGCAGCAAGTTTGGTTCTCTTGAAGGGAGAGAAGAGAGGACGTGGTGAGAGGACAACTAGGCTTCCCAGAGCTGACTGTCTGCATAGGGTCTTTGCAAGGGAGAGAAACCTACATGGGCTCTTGTCACGGGGTGGTGTGAAGGCTTCACGGATAACTGTCATCAAAATCGGGAATAAGTTCCGGCTGCCTGTTCTCATGAGTTCCCTTTCTTTCTCTACTGGATGACCCATGAAAGGCAGTAGAAAAATATCTAAAAATTATGAAATATGAAGACTAAGAGTGAAAAACCAAACTTCTCTTACTAAAAAATAAATTTACTGTTGAAAATGCAAGAAAATTGATAATGAATTTTCAGAATGAATACAATTATTTAACAAAATGTTGAAAGGCAAAACTATATGAAAATGCTAATTGTATTTCTTTATAGAAAATAGAATAAGACTGCCACTCAATTGATCATAATTAATATAAAGTAGTTGGAAAATAAGCCTTGTAATAGAAACCATGCTGTGATCACATGATAGAATTTGCAACACTAGTGGCTTCTTTGTTGCAAAGACCTTTGATCAACAACATAAACGGTCACTACGCACATGGACGTTGCCAGGTGAAATACACAGGAATCAAAGTGACGACATCTGTGAGCAGAGATGATGGCAAATCTCAATAACATCTGCCAAAACAAGGCCACAGGTGGACTTCAGAATAGGCCTTCTCTTCTTCATATGCAAGATCAGGTTGGAGCTGAGCAATAAGAAAATAAGTCTACAAGAACCAAAGCATGGTCTTGAATATATACCTTGAGTATATCACACCTGAATTTAGAGATTTCCTAAGAATAGATCTGAGACATTAAATACATTAAGTACTAATGTTCTTGGTTCAAACTCAGTAGGCCCTTCATGGGAGAAGATGGCTGGTGCCTTTGGTAAGGATTATAGCCTCAGAAACACTATGGGGCAGGTTACTCTGTCCCACAGGGTCCCTAGGATTGTTTAAACCATGAGCATTGGTAAGCAATGTTCACAAGTAATTTTGCTTCACGAGTTGACTAGTAAAGATTTATTAGCATACCACTTGATAGAATTTGTTGACAAATTAGCCATGTGGAAAAATATATCTTCGATGATACCAAAATTTGAGCTCTAGAGATAAGGAAGGAAGCTGACAGCATGAAATGAGATCTAGAATGTGAGAAACGAAGTTGTTTACCCCAGAAAGGGAATGCTGATGATAGGGAGAGCAAGAGGAATACGGTCCCCATTTTCATAAAGCACTTAATTAGTTATTAACAGACTATGCATGGAAACAAACTGTATAGATTTTTCAAGCTATCTATTTTGAAACAAAATACCCCATGATATCTAGTACACAGAACGGTTTTTAAAAATGGAAACACATAATGAAGGAATAAGTATACAAATCATCATATTAATTCTATTAAATATTGAGACTGCACCCCCAGCTGGAATAATACCAGTTTATGATACAATACCAAAAGCAAGCAAGCAAGCACACAAGAAACTCAGCCCCAACTCCCTGCCATTGAGTTGATTCCAACTCCTTAGGTGTAGGACAGGGTAAGACGGCCCACATGGGTTTCTAAGAATGCAACTCGTTCTGTGACCAGAAGGACCCATCTTTCTTCCATAGAGCTGCTGCTGGTTTTGCCTTTGTAGTTGATCTTGCCTTTAGTAGTTCAGTGCTTCATCCACTACATCACAACTCTCCTGGTGGCTTATGATGTGATGACCCACATGCTATTTCTTTGCAGAAGAATATCAACTATGCTTCCCATATTTGGTTGCAAAGTAGAATCATCTGTATAACTTTAAAATCATTCCAGTAGGGCCCTACTGCTGGCCAATTAAATTAGTCTCTTCAGAGCTATAGCCCCAGCAATAGCAATTTACTAATGTTGCTAGTTGTTACAATTTAAAGCTTGAGGCTGCAAAAATGAAGTCAATGGAAAAGGAGACTGGCAGTGAACGGTCTTGGGGGAATTGCTGGAAGTAGAGATAAAGTCATAGGTAGAGTTAACATTAGAAAACATGAAACCTTTTCATTTTCTCTTAAACAAGAGAGAATGAGGAAGGTTTGTATAAAGTTTCAGAGAAATTTTGAAGTAGGAAGAACAAAAGTGTCAGATGAAGCCAAGTGACCTGACTCTTCCGTAAGTAAGAGGTCGTAGTTATGTTCATTTTAGAAACCGGTAGTCATTTATTAAGCATTTTTCTTAGTTGATAGTATTCTAAGGACTTTAGAAACATGATTTCATTGATTTTCATTATAATCCCATGAGGCAGACACTGCTATTATTATTTCCATTTGATAGAGGAGGAACCATAAAATAGAGATAATGTATGAGAAGGAGCAATTTGCCAAGGTCACATAGCTAGTTAAGTGACAGAGCTGAGACTTAAAATTTGGTTTGAAGCAAATCTCGAAGGCTTTGCTCTTAAGCATGCTATCATCGTATCGCTTGCTTCTGTGAATGAAGGGATAAAGTTGGGTCTTGAGGATGCAGCTGGTTGGGGCCCTCCGTCAGGGAATCAGAGGTGAGGATGAGTGTGGAACAGCTTGGAGGGCCCAGGTAATGTCACAGTGTCTGCCTTTGTTTCATTGAAGCACCCGGGTTATTATATTTTTCTAACAATACTTGGCAGTCCAGGAATGAGAGTGAA
This sequence comes from Echinops telfairi, assembly GCF_000313985.2. Lineage (NCBI taxonomy): Eukaryota > Metazoa > Chordata > Mammalia > Afrosoricida > Tenrecidae > Echinops > Echinops telfairi. The sequence continues at coordinate 98,955,325 of NW_022107431.1, read as the reverse complement.
AATACAGCAAAATTTCTCCAGAGGGAATTGACAAAAGGTGGGGCAGAAAGGGCAAACTTGCTTTTACAATAAAAAGGTCAAGAACTGGCCACAAAGTTCTTGAACAGGAGACAGGCCTGTAGAAGACTGATATCATGAAGAAACTAGTGAGAATCAGTACCAGAGTCAGTGGAAGAACGGAAGAGGAGCTGTTAGACGAGGCTGCTTCAGAATCAGACATAAACAGTTGGCTGCTAACTAAAAGGTTGGTGGTTCGAGCCCACCAGCTACTCCCGCAGAGACAAATGTGAGCTCCTCTTATGAAGATGGATGGTTTGACAACCCTAGGGGAGAATGATACTATATCCTACGGGGTCACTGTGAGTTGGAGTCAGCTGAAAGGCAATGTGGTTTGGTTGGATAGTGCAAAAGAACCACAGGCGTGGGGGTAAAATTGCAGTATCCTTATAGGGAAGGCTTTGGGGCTTAGAAGAGACTTTTCTGCCAGGTCAAATCACATGAGTTAATCAAAATACTGCCTCCAAATGACAATACAGCCTTTAATAAGCCACTCACTACTAAAGGTAGTCTTTGATGGTGTGCCTTTAAAATGACACCACGGATCACGACTTCACTTCTTTGGTCTATTTAAAACTTCACATTCTTTCCTAACAAGCAATGAAACTCCTAACATTGGTGCCTCTATTTTTCAAAGGACATGGCCCCCTGTCCTCAGATCAGTCATGCAAACAAATGTTAGAAGTGACCCGAATCAGCAAGTTTCTGGTGGAGTCAGTAGTGGAAAGGTGGCATTTGAATTAATCGTAAAAGTCACATTAATTTTACTCATCCTATTATATGGAGTGTTTAATAGACAAGGACTGGGTACAGCTCCCTTTCCAGCTTTAGTTCCATCCCAAATGATTTTGGGACATTCTTTAACACTTTGGACCTTAGTTCTCCACCTGAAACCCAAACCTCATTTGCCACCTGGGAAAACCCCAAGAAGTGTGATGAGTTAATGTTGAGCTTTTAGCCGAAAGCACGATTCATCTAAAGGATTAGTACCAGGATTACTGTCTGCAGTGTTTTGATCAGATCGGAACTGATCAGAGTACAAAGGGTCAGTAGCGAGGCTCTGGGTTCAAGGTCATTCAATGTAACTTTGTTCACAGAGACAGCAGGAACCTTAAGGCAGGCAGGTTAGCCCAACGTGCTGGGCTAGAGGTGCAGCAGTGGGAGTCCCTTCTCAATAAACAATCACGGTGAGGTGTGTGGCTGGCCAGAGCTCGGCAGCAGCATTTCCATATGTGAATTTTCATCACCAGGGATCTGCCAGTGAGCTACAGCCCACTGTAGGAGAAGCTGGGACACGCAGTTTGCGCCCAGAGCAAAACGAGAAAGTCCCCTGCCATTATTAAGGTGGTTTCTTCTGACCTGGCGTTCATGTTTTAGGAGACGGAAATGCCAGCGCGGAATGAAAAGATCTCTTCACCTGGCAGTGGTTGCTAAACGATCCATTTTGAATGGTTTCCGTATACTCATTGTGGCCCAGGGGTTTCTTTCCTTTCCAGCAAAGGCTTGGTTGTGCACTGAGAACGTGAGCCCTGGTGGCAGACTGGGTTACATACTGGGCTGCTAACCAGAAGATCAGCAGTTCAAAACCACCAGCGGGAGAAAGGTGAAGCGTTCAACTTCTAGAAAGAGCCTAGCACTAAGGCTGTAGATAAAGGATCTGAGTTTCCAGAGATGGCTAGCATCCACGTGCACTTGATGTGGAACGTTGTGCTCTGGTGTTCCACAGAAATGGCCTCCTGAGCAGCCTGTCTCCTGAACTCATAGAAAGGAGAGTTCTTTAGTGTGGTCAGTGATACAACCACGAAGGGGCCAGGAGGCAGCACATTCTTTTTGCTTGAGAAAACTGTGAATATAACCCAATAAATGGTTTCAGGTGTGCTGTTGCTCTCTGTCCAATTGGACACAAAGTGTCTTCACTCGACACAGCTTCTCTTGAAAGGACATCTTTTCAGATATAATTGGAAAAAAATCGGCCTTAAAGTCTTCTTCTGTTTCCTTGTTCTGAGACCGCCGCACAGATGAAGACATAGAGGAGCTGCGAAGTTAATGTGACTGTCGTTTGTTAGCTGTTCCAAGTCTACGAAGGAAGCCAAATTCTCTGTAAATGAAGCCGCAATTAGGGAAAATACCTTCCTGGGTAATTTTATGAAATGCGAACATATCCCAGTAGTAAAAGATTAGCAAGAAGTAAGAAGGCTTCAAATGCAAATTTCCTGACATTTTACAGCTACTTAAATAATGACTTTACCTTGGTGAACTAATGATAAGTTAGTTAACGGTTTCATTATTATAACCAAATGTAATGCAAAAGGCACATATTCTGATAAACACTATTTCCATTATGGCGTTTGGCAAGGGTAGATCTTCTCCCTCTGTCAGAATGTCACAAGCAATTAAATGAAGTTATTGCTGTGAAACAGAAAGGTAAGTGCATAAAGCAGTGCTGTGTACTTCCTAGGCAGCTGGCATGCCTTTTGTGAATCCTGAAGGGAGGAGCCTCGGTATGTTGCTGAAATAATTGTTCTCTGAAAATCTGGGACTATCTTTTGTGTTGTTGTTGTTGTTGCACTAAAACGATTTTATTTCATGAAGGTTCTGAAATCAAAGCCAATTCACATTATATAGCAATGGAAAAACTAAATTCAGATCTGCTAAACTTAAGAGGAAACCTTTTGAAATCTTGGCATGTCTTTGAATCTCTTTATATCCTGAGCCTCATATAGAATTGAGTACATGATAAATGCTTTGTTTGTAGAAGTAAACTTGGAAAAATCACCTGAGGATATAGAAAACCTTTTTGAGAAGTAACTCAGTAATATGAATCAAATACCACCAAACTTTACATTGCTCTGAACCAATAAACTCACATGAGTAAATTTATGCTTAAACACTGAGAGAAATTGATGCACAATATTTGCATCACAAGGATATTCATAATAACAAAACACCATTATACATCTTTTGTTTAGCATCCAGATAAAGCAAATGGTGATATATCTACTTAAACCAAACCAAATAAAACCCACTGCTGTTGAGTTTGTTCTGATCCAGAGGGACCACGTAGGACAGAGCAGAACTGCTCCATAGACTGTCATCTTTGTAGAAGCACACTGCCTGTCTTTCTCCTGCGAAGGGGCTGATGGGCTCAGACCATTAGTTACAAGTCACACTACTGTCACTCCTTATATCCATTTAAAGGACTATTCTATAGCCAATCAAATTATGCTTATCAAAACTATACTGCAATGTAGAACATTCATCTATGTGATCATCAAAACTCTAACCAACTCACTGCCATTGAGTTGATTCTGACTCCTGATGACCCTGTAGGCCAGGGTAAAGCTGCCTCTGTAGGCTTCTGAGACTGATTTTTTTTTAGTAGGAGGAGAAAGCCTCCTCTTTCTCCTGCAGAGTGGCTGGTGGATTCCAACTGCTGGCCTTGCAGTTAGCAGCCAAATGTGTAACCACCGTGCCAGCAGGGCTCCTACGAAAGCACAACAAGCCTCAACTAACATTACAAAATGAACTCAAAATGGATTAAAGATTTAAATGTAAACTCTATAACTATAAAAATAATCAGTGAAAATGTAGGGACAAACTTAAGGGCCCTAACACATGGCACAAACATACTATCAGATACACTGAAACACACACACACACACACAGCAGAAGACAAAGAATAAAAGACTGGGACCTCCTAAAGATAAGACACTCAAGTGCATCAAAAAACTTCATCCAAAGGTTCAAAAGAGAACTCACAGACTGGGAAAGTTTTTTGTGGCAATGATATATTGACAAAAGACAAAATTTTAAAATCTGTAGAAAGCTGCAGCACCTTAACAAGAAAAAGATGAATAATCCAATTAGACAATGGGCAGAGAAGATGAATAGAAATTTCACCAAGGGAGCCCCCCTAGTAGTCCAGGAACATAGGAAGAAATGCTCAAGGTCATTAGCTATTCCAGAGACACAAAGCCAAACAACAGTGAGCTACCGTCTCACACCAACATTGGCAGCAAAGTTACAAAAAGAAAACCACCAAACCCAGAAAACAGCAAGTGCTGGAGAGGGTGCGGTGAGACCAGGACCCTCCCACACTGCTGCTATGCGAGCCCCATTGAATGTACAATAAACAGATCCTTCAAAACAGACAAATTAGATTGTTTGTATTGTACAATTGTAAAAATTAAAAGTTAAATTAGCCTACCAAACCGGAAGAAAAAAAGATCTTTGTACAGGGTCAGTTTCGATAGAAGGATGAGTAATTTTTTTTCTCGTATTTCCAATTTATCAAAAATGTATAACTATTAAAGAATTGCGCTAAAACTTCATTGTTATGCATAGCAGCTATTTGTATTGAATTGAGCCTTTCTCTTCTCCAAGCCTTTATCTGTGTAAATAGACTCATGATGGTTAATTAGTTACTAATGGAAAGCCAGTTTGGCTGAGGTACATAAACTCTAATTAATGTAGACCTCAGTAGTGTAAGATTAATAGAAAATCACAGATTTGAGATTCTCGTGGAATAAACAAGTAAAATAATCGGTTCTTTTCTTATGCAGATGGGATGAAGAAGTAGTGATAGAAAAATTGTGGCTTGATTAGTGAGCTTATTTCATTTGATTCAGTGCATAGAATTGCATAGAATCCACTCCGATTCGTAAGGTTGGCAGTGGTTAAGTCCTCAGAAGTAGACAGCCTCGTCTTTCTTCATAGAATGTTCCTAGTTTGGAAGCTGTGCTGAAGCCTGTTCCTTTGTTGGTACTGGGAATAGCAGTGACATCACTTCCAGCATCACAAAAGCACTCAAGCCACCCCACTATGACAAACCGAAAGACACCTACTTTGGACATGTGATCAGGAGAGACTGGTCCCTGGAAAAGGGTGTTACGGTTGGTAAAATAGAAGGGCAGCAAAAGAGAAGAAGATGCTTGATGAGATGGATCGACAGAGCGTTTGCAACAATGGGCTCAAACAAAGCAATCGTGAGGATGGTACAACGATATGGTAGCAATCGACCAGGGTGTGTTTAGCTCTGACTTGCTAGCACCCAATAGCAACAACATTGTGTAGAATGATGCCATTTGTGATTGTGTATAATGGTTAAATTGGTTAGTATGATTAATTAGATAAATTGGTTAGTATGATTAGATAAAACCAATTTGCTTGACCAAGTCGATAAGCCTGACAATTTGGGTTTAGGCAGATTTATCTCAGAATAAGTTTTTCAAAGTGAAAATGCATTAAAACCTGACCCAAATGTTGAGTTGACTCCCACTCATGGTGACTGCATAGGACAGCATCAACTTAGTGTTTCCAAGGCTGTCAGTCTTCGTGGAAGGGGGTGCCGCAGACAGCCCCAGACCTCTCTGGAGGAGAAGTCAGGTCTGAATGCTGATCTTTTGGTCAGCAGTCAATTACTTTAACCACTGTGTCATTAGAACTCCTAAAAATACATTACTTTTCTTAAATCTACTTGTTTTGTGGCTCGCTTTACTTTCAGATTCATTTGAAGGTTGCCGAAAGCACAGAGCACCGCCGTGTTCGTTTATGCATGCGCACGGTTTAGTGCAACATTGAAAAAGGTAGCTAAGTTTCTGAGTTGGTCATTATCACAAACCCTGCAGATGAAGCAAAAGCAACTAATGATTTAATTTTGAAAAGCTAAGAAAGATTTTTCATTTGCTCAAGAATGACTTAAAATACTAATTTGTTTTAGATTTTAATTGTGGTGTGTAGATGGATGAGTACAATTGGTTTCATAGACCTACTATTATTTGTATGAATGATAATATGCATCCAACATTGCATAGCAATAAATTTCACTTTCTCTCTCCTGGTGGTGTTGGGGTTGCATGTTGAGCTTCTAACACTGGAGAAAGATGGGCTTTCTACTCCCTTAAAGAGTTACAATGTCAGAAACCCACAGGGGCAGTTCTACCTTGTCTGATAGGGTCCCTATGAGTTGGCATTGACTCAATGGCAGTGAGTTTGGTAACATAAATTGCACTTAATTCGACAAAGAAAGAAACATTTTTTATATTTAAGCAATCAAGGACCAGTTTCTTAGACCTACTAGGGATTCGAAGGCGCCCCGGTGGCACAGTAGTTAAGCACCCAGCTGGATTGACCCAGCTGCTCCACAGGAGCAAGTCTGCGCTCATTAAGATTTCCAGCATTGGAAACCCTCCAGGGCAGCTCGACCCTGCTCTATGGGGCCACCATGAGTTGGAGGGGACTGGATGGCAACGGGTCTCAGCTTTGGGACGAGTACTAGGTTCCTAAAAGAAAGTGATGGCCTTGCTGATATTAAATATACAGTAGAATCTATAGATAAGATGAGCAATTTAAAAAGGAAAGAAACATGGTAGTAACTTACCTTTGATCCCTTGAACTTGGAGAAAAATCCAGAAAACACAAATTGCCCTTCTAGTTTCCAAATACATTCTGGCTTCTCAGGGTTAATTCTGATAAAAACTGTGGAACAACACCAAATCTTATTTCAAATAATTAGAATGATAGGATTATGGAAATACTTAAATGTTGGCATCAGCCAAATGAGGATACCAGTTTAGTTTTACCTCTCTGAGGTGCTCATTTATGAAGTACATATAGCAGTGTCTGTTTCAAGAATAATCTGTTTATCCTCCCCTCAAGTGTAATCTCTGCTTAAGGGCCAGCCGGGGGAACCTTTATCTCATTAACCTTCTGGAGGAGCGTCTGTCAGCTTAGCTCCGGGACCTTGAATGCCACAGTAAACAAGTGTTCACGGACAGAAGGAACACTTTTTTCTTGGCTGTTCACCTGTAACTGTGACATAGCGTGCCAGGGGAAGTTCTGCCAAAGGCAGACGGAGGCTGACAGGTAGGGTCAGATGTTTTCTAAAGGATACGCTAGCAACTGTCCATTGGAAGAGCTTCACTACCATCCCGGAATTATGTGCTTAGACAATACCTGCTAGCCTCTAATGACTAAAAAGGAGTCCCTAGTCTCATAGAAATGTACTGCTTTGTGAATTGCATTCTATCAGAGGTTATATGCCCTTATAAATTTGTTTTAAGTTTTAATCTGTTACTCATGCACAGAGTTTAAGGCATCAAGTGGTTTACAAGGTTAAAAACAAAACAACAGCTGTGCCACTTTCTGCTCTCTTACACTTTGATTCAAAGTGAATTTTTGTAAGTGAATTTTTCTGATAGTATCATTCGTATCCCTAAACAGTTTGCTAACTTTTTTTGTTTTTCACTTTTCAACATTATTACCAAACAATGGGTAATGAAGTATGTTTGCTTCCTTACAGGAGCTCTTGTGGTATAGTGGCTTATACATTGGGCTGCTAACTGCAAGGTCAACAGTTCAAAACCACCAGCTACTTCTCTGGAGAAAGAGGAGGCTTTCTTCCCCTGTGAAGATTTGTGCCCTAGGAAACCCGCAGGGGCAGTTCAGCTCTGTCCTCTAGGGCCCCGATCCCCTCTACGCAGTGAGTTCGCTTGTTTCTGGTTTTGCTTCCTTACACATCCTCTCAACTCTCCATGTACATATGTACACATATACACAGCTGTCTGCTCTTTCCATCTTCTCATTTGCCCATTTCAGGATTAATATTTGTATTTGTTAAGCATTTAATTTTATATTAAGTGTCCACACATAGGCTATTTATAGCTGAGCTATAGAATATACTATAATATGCTGTCATTTTGTGTCACTGTGATGCTAGAAGCTATGCTACTGGTATCTCAAACACCAGCAAGGTCGCCCATGGTGGGCAAGTTTCATTGGAGCTTCCAGACCAAGACAGACTAGCAAGGAAGACCTAGTTATCTGTTTCTGAAAAACTCATCCAGGGACAGCCTTATAAACAGCAGCAAGCCTTGTCTCACATAGTGCCGCAAGGTGAACCACTCAGGTTGAAAGACACTCACAACACAGCAGGAAATGAGCTGCTTCTCTTCAAAGAGGGATTGCATTCATGATATTAATGTCCTGAAAGGAGTGAAGGTTTCAGAATTTTCACTTGCTGATGGGCTAGGACGCAATCTGAGAACAGCCCTAAATAGCCATTAGTAGAATATGGACTACAGAATAAAAGTATGAATCACGGAAAATTGGAAGTTGCCAAAACCAAAATAGAATAATTAAAGATCAATATCCTAGGAATTTAGTGAACTAAAATGGACTGGAATTGGAATATTTAAATGGGACATACAGTCTTTTATGTTGGGAATAACAAATTTAAGAGGAATGACAGCACATTCATTGTTGTAAAGAACATTTGAAGATCTAACCTGAAGTACAACACTGTCAATGGTATGATAACATATATATAGCTACAAAGAAACTAATCCATATAACTATTACTCAAGTTTTCACACAAAGACGAAATTTTTTTTTTAAACCAACGTGTTGCCATTGATGGAATTTGCAAGACCAATGACTCGGACATTGCAAATACCCTTTTCAATAACTGCACACAAGAACTTTACTGGACAGAATGCACTGAAATAAAATTAACCACATATGTGGAAAGAGCCAACAGAGTAGTTCAATATTATCAGTCAAAATAAGGTCATTAGTAGACTGTAGGACAATCAATTGGCTATATGCAAATTTAAGTTGAAAATGAAGGAAATTAAAACAAATTCACAAGAGTCCAAGTAGGACTTTGAGTATATTCCAGTTGAATTTAGAGACCATGTGAATTTGACATATTGGACAGGAATGCCTGAAAAATCTGTCAGTTTTGGGATGAAAAAGCCAGAATGGGAATCCAGGACAGATGAATCCCTCAGGACCAGTGGTGTGAATGGGGATACCTGGAGGGTGGAGGGAAGGTGAGGTAAAAAGGAGGACCCGATTACAGGGATCTACATATAACCTCCTCGCTGGGGGATGGACAACAGAAAAGTGGGTGAAGGGAGATGTCAGACAGTGTAATATATGACAACATAATAATTTATAAATTATCAAGGGTTCATGGGACCGGGGGGAAGCCGGGAGGGAGGGGAAAAACGAGGAGCTGATGCCAGGGGTTTAAGCGGAGAGCAAATGTTTTGAGAATGATGAGGGAAATAAATGTACAGAAGTGCTTGACACAATGGATGTGTGTGGGATTGTGATAAGAGTTGTACAAGTCCCCAGTAAAATGATTTAATTATTTAAAAAAAATGATTAAGAAGACTAAACCAGAATTGCTGCATGTGAAAAACGGTGTTGGTCAAGAATATTGAGTACATCATGGACCACCAGAGGAATGGACCAGTCTGAAAAAGGAAGAAGTGTAGCCCCACTGCTCTTTACAAGTGTAGATGGGGAGCCTTTGGACATGTTATCAGAAGAGATTCATATTTACCAAGGATCTCATACTTGGTAAAGTAGAGGGTCAGCCCCCAAAGAAGAAACCCCTCAATGAGCGGGACTGACGCAGCGGCTGCAACAATGGGCCGCATCATAACAAGGATTACATGGAGGGTGCAGGACAGGATTAGGTTTTTGTCTTTTGTGCGTAGAGTTGCTATGAGTCAGAGATGATTCGACAGCACCTAACAATAAGACGTGATAGCAGAGGGTAAGGCTTCTTTAAACTTTATCTTGAACTATCAACTATTTGAGAGTGATCTGAAGAGAGTGATCACCAATTCGAGGCAGACAGACAGAGCTCTGTGGTTGCTACTGCATTGTCTCCAACTCCCAGCACCTTTGTGCACAACAGGACAGAACTTAGCTCATCCTACCTCATCTTGTGATTGTCGGCTTGAGCCCATTGTGGTTATCGCGTCAAACCACCTCAACAAGTTCCTTCTTTCTCCTCCTGCCCTCCCTACTTCACCAAGCATCATCTCCAGGAATTGCGCCTTCCTGATGGAGCGCCCAGAGCCAGTGAATCGGGCAATGTTCAGCTGTGATGCATAAAGTTTTCATAGGCTGAAATCTGGAAAAAAGATTGCCATGCCTTTCTTCCTAATCTTTTTTAGTCTACAAGCTTTACAGAAACATGCCCGCCTTGGGGAACTGTTGGTATTTGAAACTCTGTTGGCACAGGTGCCAGCATCAGAGCAACACACAAGCCACTATGTTATGACAGACTGACAGGTGTGGTAGCAAATTGGTGTAGAATTCTACTTAGAACAGTGTTTCAGAAAATGAGAAATTAATTAAATGGAAGATGAATCTATTTTCAGAAACTGTGTGTAGGAAAGAAGATATGAGGACTCAATGGAATAGATTGGTTCTTGCATGTACATTAGCATGTCAGTATTTGTAACGAATGTTGTTAAGGACTAGGAATCTGGCAGGTGCTAACACAGTACTTTTTGTCTTAGTTCACACTATGGCCTGGTGTAATACGTTTTCTCTCTAGGAGGGAGAGAAGCAGTTTCAAGTTATACAAAAAGTTTACATTTTAATGAAATACGCTGTTCAAAGGAAAATGTGGTATAGATGAATATACATATAACAGGAATGTGAAGGTGCTGGATTTATTTAATGAATGAATCTAAGTAAGTAACTTTGATAGCTTCCACTTACGATGCAAACAGGAATGGTAAATATTCATCAGCCTGAAACAATGCTGTCTGGGACCATCAGTTCTTTCTCTAAGTACCCTGGTGTTTAATTAGGGGTCATTGTTAATTAATTCATATGCTTTTTCAAGCTGGTTGACTGTCAACAGTAGCACTCTATTCTTAAAGAGATACGCTTTCCCCTTCATTTTCTGGCAGAATGCAGTAGTGTATTTAAAATGTACAAGGCAAAGAGGGAAGGACAGTGTGTCTCTGGAGATGTGCTTCTTCACCTGAAGTCAGCAGGCTTATGCATTGAGAAATGGCTACGGAAATAACCAGTTAATATCATAAGGAAGCAATTTTGTATGTGAATCAAAACTGGTGTAATTTTTGCATCCATGCTCCCTGTGAAACTCTGTTACCTGCTTTGCATGCGTAGCAGGATATCTTTCCAGAATCCATAAAAGATGAGTATTGTTTTCATTTCAAATTTACAGATGAGAAAGTTGAGAAATAAACCAAGCCAAGGAAACAAAACAAA
>NW_022107431.1:98940303-98942267 GCF_000313985.2 Echinops telfairi | reverse complement strand
GTAGTTCTCAAACTTCCTAATGTCGTGACCATTTAATACAGTTCCTTATGTTGTGGTGACCCCCCAACCATAAAATTATTTTCGTGGCTACTTCGTAACTGTAGTTTTGCTACTGTTATGAATTGGACAACTCCTGTGAAAGGGTCATTCGACCCCCAAAGGGGTCACGACCCACAGGTTGAGAACCGCTGTCTTATAACAATTCATACAATTGTATCAAGCATATGTTGCCATCATTATTTTCTAAACATTTGCTTTCTATTGATCCTTTGGTATCAGCTCCTCTTTTTTCCCCTCCCCCATCCCCATAACCCTTTGATAGATTATAAATTACTATTATTTTCATATCTTACATTGACTGCTGTCTCTTTTCTCCACAGTTTCTATTGTTCATCCCTGTGTGGAGTAGTGGTGGCTATGTGTTGATCATTGCGATCAGTTCCCCCTTCCTCCCCTCTTCTCTCCTCCACATTCCCCCTACCCTCTGGTATCACTACTCCCATTCCTGTTTTTGGATTCCATGTGTCATGAGCTCTTATATCTTATCTGTACCTGTGCACACGTGAGCTCTTATCTCTTATCTGTACCTGTGCATATGCTCCAGTCTTGCCTGCAGTGAAAGGCAGGTATGGGGTCATGATAGTGGGGGGTGATGAAGCCTCAAGGAACCAGACAAATAGTGTGTTTCATTGGTGCTATACTGCACCCTGGTTGACTCATCCCTTCCTTGTGGCCCTTCTGTGAGGGGATGTCCCATTGTCTACAGATGGGTTTAGATCTCTGCTCCGACCCCCCTCATTCTCAACAATGTGTTTTTTTGTTGTTTGTTTCTTTGTTTTGGTTCTTCTGTTGCCTGTTACCTGATCCTATTCACACCTCATGATCACACAGACCGGTGTGCTTCTTTCATGTGGGTTTGTTGCTTCTTTGGTTGGTTGGCCCTTTTTTAAATTCAAGTCTTTAAGACCCCAGACACTGTATCTTTTGATAGCTGGGCACCATCTACTTTCTTCACCACATTTGCTTATGCACCTATTTTTTCTTCAGCAATTGTGCTGGGAGAGTGAGCATCACAGAATGCCAGGTTGTTGGAACACAGTGTGTTTGCACTGAGAGAAAGCTTGAGCAGAGGCCTGAATTCCATTCACTACCTCAGTGCATTGCCATATAAATATATGTACATAGGACAATACTTCTATTTTTATGAATTAATGTATGTACATATATACACACCTGTGCTTATACCTCTATCCATAGCTTTGCTTCCTAGATCTTTCCTCTGTTTCTGTTTACCTTCTTCTTGCTCCACCATCACACTCTCCCTTCTTCCTCCTCTAAGTAATTCCTCTCAGCTAGATTGTTGTTGCTCCAACACTATCAGGTTTTCTATGTCCTCCTCATCATTGATTTTAATTCCCTAGTTTTTCCCCTATTTATTTATTTTTAAACAAGATGGTTTATAGGATTGACACTGACTGCAACAATGGGCTCAAGTGTTACAACTATGAGGCTGGCACAGGATTAGGCAATGTTTTGTTCTGTTGTATATAGGGTCACTCTTAGTCGGAACCCACTGATGGCATCTAAGAACAACAGAGGCAGAGCAAGAGACATAGAAGAGAGTGTGCTTGTCAAACCGTTGAGATACAAACAGACAGACATGCCTAAGATTTTCAATAGCATGTGCTCCATGTGGCTGATAAGGAATTACTCTAAAACAAAGTTTCTAGACTCATCTCATTTTCATAGAACTCAAAGGAATTTTAAAGCATGAAACAGATGCCTTCACGGAAGAGGGTATAATCTTAAAGCTATAGAGTGTACATAACAATAATGAAATTGAGTTACTGGTTCAGCACCTTTCAAAAGGATGTCAGCTGACAAATACCAGTCCAAACACTTGGATCCTAAAGCAGAGATGTACTGAGTAATCACTAAAATGTCAGGATATATATATATATTTT
>NW_022107431.1:98937276-98938693 GCF_000313985.2 Echinops telfairi | reverse complement strand
ACAAAACAAAACACAAGAAAGAAAAGCTTATAGTTAGTTCAAGGATTGTTTGTTGGCCTTTAGGAGTGTTTTCCAATCCAGTCTGTTGGGGCTCTACACCCTGGCCCCAAAGTCCACCTTCACCATTCCCTGGTGACCTCACTGCGCTGTTCCCTTGCTGTTCTGTTGCACCCTTTAGTGTTTTGCCTCGGTGTGATGGGATCAGATCGGGTGGAGTTTTCTATATACATTTACTCTGCCACTTTTAGAAACACCCATTCTTCACTTTTTGTCTTTAATATTTTCACTCAAGGAATTTCTTCCTGACTCTGTATGTGTTCCAGTTTTACTGACAAAATAGATGTAGTCAGATGACAGGCCTTTAAAGTTACTCATCTTCCTCATGAAAGCTTCCAAATCTGTCAGAATTTCCCCACTGCTTCTCTTTCTTCCTAGTTCAAGGGGAAGAGTGCAGCTTGGCCTGTGAGAAGTGACCCTGGGCATTTTGAGCTCCGGATCCCATCCTGCTTGGTTCTTGAGGACTTTACTTCTGTGATTCACCTAATGTCGTTTGTGTGTGTGTTGGATCATTTGCATCATATGAGATGATCTAGTATCTCATATCTCAGGACAACCAAGTTGATCCTTTTCATCCACCTTTAGAGGAAAAGTACTTGAAAGTGCCATCCATATTCATTGTTTTCACTTCCCCACATTGACTCTCCCTCTTGTTAAATGATGAGATATTTAAACACAAAGAAAAGTTAGGGTATAGTACAATATGCACTTATGAGAATACACAGCCTAGCTTTACAGAATCTTAATGTTTTTCTATATTAGCTTCTCCTTTCAGAATTAAATGCTATAGATACAATTGAGACCTTCTCAATTGCATTCCTTTCCACCTCTAAAGGCAACCATTATCCTGGATTTTGTGTTTATCATGCCCATGAATGTACTTATACATTATCACACAAATATAACAGCCAAAATATAGTTTTGATTTGACAGGTGTTCCAATGTCACATAAATTCTGTATTGGGCATGCTAGTTTACAGGTGTTTTTTGTTCAGCATTGTGTTCTTGGAATTTATTCACGGTAATGGATTCCTTTCAATTCTGAATAGTGTTTTATTTAAGAAGAATTGTGCACTTTATTCTTTGTTGATTGATGTGGGCCCAGTTCCATACCTGCTAAGCCAAACCAAACCTACTGCCATCAATTTGATATGAGAGCTAATAACCTCATTGACTCTGTCACCCCCACCAGTGGAGCGATGGGTGGGTTTTTGTTTTTTTAATCAATTTATTGGGGCTCATACAATTCATCACAATACATAGATCAATTGTATCAAACACATCTATACATTTGTTGCCCTCATTATTCCCAAAATTCGCTTGCCTCTTGGGTTCCCGGAATCAGCTCATTTTCCTTTTT
>NW_022107431.1:98931652-98935773 GCF_000313985.2 Echinops telfairi | reverse complement strand
CGAGCCTGTGCGAACACGAAGTGTTGAAGGAAACAGGCAGCAGACACCAAAGAACAAAAATCATCATTGTGTGACCACCTTCCACACATAAATGCGATGGGTGGGTTTGAACCATCTGTGAATCTTAAAGGTAGCAGTCCAACACTCACCTGACTGATAGTTCCACCAGGCCTCCTTTCCGTTTGGACAACTAAGTAGTAAGTGAGAGGTTCTCATTTCTGCATATTTATGCCAGCGCTTGACTTGTTAGACTTCTTATTTTTTGCCAAAATGCTGAATTGAAAAGGTTACCTTACTGTGCCTTTAGTTTGCATTTTCCTGACATCCGGTGAGATAGAGTGTTTGTATGCTTTTTGTTTACTGCTGTCTCTTCCTTTCTGAATTACTTTTTCCTATTTTCCTTTTCTTTTGCTTATTGATCGGCTGATGTTATGTTTTCTGTTCATTGGTTTGTCAGTTTTAGATGTTACACATCTGGTCTCAGTCTGTTCTCAGTATGTTGTATAGAGCACCTAGTTGACAAGCATTTTTAATATAATCAAATTTATAGATATTTTTCTTCATAGTTTGTGCTTCCTGACCTCCCAGGCAATAAAGATATTGTCTATGTGTTCTACTATATTAAAGTTAGTTTAATATATTTAACTAATTGTTGTTTGTCTTTAAGTGAAAGTTATGTTTAGTATATAAAAAGTAAATAACTAATCTTCTTTATTATGGATAACCAATTATCCTAGTACTGTTAATGACTCATCTATCTTTATTTCTTTTTAATGACATCTTTCTCTTATATTATTTCCTGGATCTCTATGCTATTTCTTTAGGGCCAGTATTTTCTGCATGTATGTCTGCATAAGCAGCATATAACAAATCATGATATCTGATGGGGTAAATTCCCCCAGTATGTCTTTCAAAATATTCATAGTAATTTTCAGTTTTTGATATTCCCATATGAATTTTGAAGATATTTTGGTAAGATCATGAAAAATTTTGGATAGGTTTTCATAAGAATTTGTTTAAATTTATTAACAAAATGGGGTGTATTTAAAGTGTAAATGTTCTTGGTGCCTGGCTATCAAAAGATAGAGTGTCTGAGATCTTCAAGGCTTGAGGTTAAACAAGCAGCCATCTAGCAGAGAAGCAAATAAGCCACATGGAAGAAGCACACCAGCCTGTGTGATCATGAGGAGTCGATGGGATCAGGTATCAAAAGATCCCAAACAACTATATTGATATTGATATGAATGAGGGGGGTTGGAGTGAAGACCCAAAGCCCATCAGTAGACCATTGGATATCCCCCTACAGAAGGTTATAAGGAAGAGATGATTCAACCAAGGTGTAGTATAGGGTTGATGAATCACGCATTATTCCTCTAGTTCCTTAATGCTTCCCCACTCCCCCTCTCCCATGGCCCAGTGCTACCTTACAAATCTGGCTAGACCAGAGAACACACATTGGTATAGATAAGAGCTCTCCACACATAGAATTCAGGACGAGAAACCCCTCAGGAACAGTAGTGGGAATATCAAGATCATGAAGGGAGATAAGAGGTTGGGGAGGGGGAAGGGGGAGAAATGGGGTACCCATCACAAGGTTGGATATATAGCCCTCCACCCCTACCCCGAAGGAGATGAATAACAGAAATGTGGGTGAAGGGAGACAACAGACAGTGTAAGATATGAAATAATAAAAACAACATACAATTAATCAAGGATTCACAAGGGTGGGACGGTGGGGGAAGGAGGGAAAAAAGAGGAGCTGATACCAAGGACTCAAGTAGAAAATGTTTAGAAAATTATGATGACAACATATGTACAAATATTCTTAATACAATTGATGTATGGAATGGTATAAGAGCTGTCAGAGCCCCCAATAAAATGATTTTTTTAAAGTATATATGTTCTTATCTGTAAGAGCTCTCAAGAAAAGGATTAACAAACCAGCCAACCCCCAAACCAAAGCCAAACAGAGTGTATATGTTCTTGCCTCTTCCTATCCCTGGCCATGGCACTTCTCCCTAGGTCTCTAATCAGGATTCTTCCTCCACCACCCCATTGACTGCTCCAGTTTCTCAGATTGTGAACTATCTCCATTTCATTAACTCCAATGTGTGCATCTTTGTTTTTTTCTTATGTGACGTTTCTTAAGGTTTTTGCACAGACCTAGCCAGCTTATAGTCATGTGACTGACATTTGCTTGTTTTCAGGCAAAACCTCAGTTTAGGTACTCCCATTTCAGGAGATTCTTCTTCTTCTTCCTATTCAATTTAAAGTAGCCAACAGTCACTTTTTTCCCTCATTTTAGTCTCCTGTGTAGTTTTTATCTCTATCTGATGTGGCCTTTGGCAACCTCCTAACTTTATACTTCCTTCTCTTTTGCTCAGGAGCATTAATGGCATAGTGGGTTGTGCTTTAAACTGTTAAGCCACAAGATCAGCAGTTCAAACCCACTAGCTGCTCTGTGGGAGAAAGATGAGGCTTTCTGCTCCTGTAAAGATTCTCTCCAGATTAAAAAATCACTGTCATTGACTTGATGCTGACTCATAGTGACCCTACAGGACAGGAGAGAACTGCCTCTAGGGTTTCAGAAACGGTCACTCTTTACTGAAGTAGAAGCTCCATCTTTCTCCGCAGGAATGACTGGAAGTTTCCTGCTGCTGACTTTGCAGTGAGCAGTTGGACTCGTACCTGATGCTGCTGGGACTCCTCCACCCATGAGGACGCAAAGGGAGCTCTGCCCTGCCCTTTGGAGAGTCTGTAAGTTGAACTGGACTCCATGGTGGCGAGGTTGCTTTCCATTGGTCTCTCTTGCTAATTACATTGTCTTGAATTCCTGGAACACATCGTTTGCTCTCATATTGGGAACTTCAGACTTATTTTCTCCCTTTATCCAGAGTTCTCTTCTTTTACATAGTTCTCATCTTCTCATCATTTAGCTTCCACCAAAGTGTCACCATTAGAGGACTGTTCTGATGTCTAATCGGAAGTTGAGCCCTAATCATCCTAACAGTGACCTATTGCATTGTCTTCATTGACTGACCTCTGATTGGAATTTTTTTAAAAAGTGTATTTACTTGTTTAGTGTTCATCTCTCCTAATCCCACCACCACTCCCCTTAGAATGTATATGCTCCTGAGCAGTATATCATATTTATGTTGTGCATGCAATACTCAGAACAGTTTCTGGCAGAGTTGGTGTGGCATGAATACTTTGATTAATAAAATACTTTGATTTCATAGCCCTAGAGTTGTGAAATTCAGAGTTTTAATAATGTAATTAAAGTATTACTTGTGAATTGATAGAATGTAGACCTCCAATCTAACAAAATAAATAATTTTGCTAGTGTAATTTTTTATCACTTTCTGATGTTGATATATAGCCTTAATAAATTAATTGTTTGAGATGATCACTTGAGCAAATATAAATTATGATATATGCAAACATATTTAAAATTGTATAAAGTGGTTGATGATTTTATTTCTAAATATTCATCAGTGAACCTCAAAAACCAAACCAAACCAAACCAAACCCCAAACTATTATCAGTTGCATAATTCACAGGGTCTAGGAGCTAAAACAAGACAATGGGTCTGGAAAAGCGTGGTTATTCTTGGATCTGAGCCAGAGCGACAGCTCATAGTCTTCATCAATAGTATTTTTTAACAAGTAAACTTTTTATGTCATAGAGTCCTTCCTTATAATGTTCTTTAATGTGTGCTAATGACAATGCCCAAATTTATTAAATCACTGCTGTGGCAGTTACACAAATTCCCATCAATTTGAGTGAAGGGGTGGAGTCTAGAGTGTCAATCAGGTCATAGCCAATGAGGCCTCGGTATGGGCATGGCCTTCTCCTAAGGGTTCTGGGAATTCCTGTCTTCCTCCCTGGATGCAGTACACACACTCTCTTTGTCTTGCCTCTCCTGCTGTTGAGACACTCAGAGAGCTGGAGGAGTGTATTAGTCTGGGTATTTTAGAGAAACAAATCACAGAAACTCATGTATAAGAGAGAGTTTTATAGAAAGGCTAAGTGCACATCAAGAAAACATCCCAACCCAGTGCTGCCCAAGCCCACAAGTTCAACATTAACCCATATGTTCAACACCAATCCACAAGGTCCTC
>NW_022107431.1:98916267-98931520 GCF_000313985.2 Echinops telfairi | reverse complement strand
CTCAGAGATGTCTTGCAGAGAGTGAGCCTTGGCAGCTGAAGCAGGGAATTGGATAAGGCAGCGGCACCCTGGTCTGACTATCAGAAAGCAAGAGACCCAAGAACTAGAAAAGTGAGGCTCACTGAGCCATTTATTTCTCCTCCCTTCAATTAACCCCACTTGTGTTTATCGGCCAGGTTGGCACAATAAACTAACTACCTCAAGGAGACATGTGGAGACCCACGCCAGCATTGAGATGCTTCCACTGCCACTGGATCTACAAGACCTTCTACCCACTGACTTGTGGTCTTCCTGCATTTGGCATCATTGCATGTGCTGTATGAGTCTAAAGAGGAATTTGTGGATTAGTATCAGACACATGGGCTAATATCGAATTTATGGACTTGATATGGACTTCACTATAAACTGCTCTTTTATATAAAGCTCTTGTACACATATGAGTGTCTCTGAATTTGTTTCTCTAGTCAATCTAGACTAACAGAACTGCCATAAAATGAAAAAAACCATATGCTGTGAATCCATTGTGATCTGGCCCAGCGGGTAGCATAGATGGCAAGTCTTTGAGGTTTCTCTGTAAGTGTCATTTTCTCCAATGCTTGTGTGCTAGGTATTGCAAAGAGGAACATCTGAAGTAATACTCTTCAACAAGTACCTGTGGAGCAGGTATTTTCTGTTATTGAATAAGAGCAGACCCACGTGCAAGAACAATTGGCTGAGCTCCAAGCAGGGTAAACATCCTTTCAGGAAAATCAAAGTGCTTAATGAAGATGTACCTGAATGAAATAGAGAGGGAAAGGCCAGGATCCTTGTACATAGCAGTTTTGGTTCTGTGTTGGCACAGAAATAAATTGGGGTCTTAGGAAACAGACTCATCACCAAGTCTCGCTGTGTAGTGCTTGTTCTTTTTTTGTTTGTTTTTCTTCAAGATAAAACTTTAATTATGTAAAACCATAGATTTTAATTACATGATTTAACTGTAAAAATATAAAGAATACATTTTCCAACTCAACATACTCATATTTCACATTGGTCCATTGATTTTTGACAGAGAGACAATGGCAACTCAGAACAGAAAGACTGGTCTATTTAACCAATTGCCCTATAACTGTTTGCTATCTATATGGGTGGGGGGGGAATGTAAACTGAAGTACACCGCACATAGTATATAAAAATTCCCAGAACGGGTCGTGTAGTGGTTATGGGTTTGGCTGTTAATGGCAAGGTCAGCAGTTCAAAACCACCAGCCACTCCACAGGAGAAAGACAAGATTTTCTACACCCATAAAGAATTACAGCCTCAGAAGCTCACAGGGGCAGCTCTATTTTGTACTAATAATGTTGTGGTTCTGTTTATGTGCTTTTTTTTGTGCTTTTTTATGTGCTTTTTTAATATAACTTCTTTGGTGAATCATATACTCAAATTCTTGCACATTTAAACATCAGATTCTTTTCTTATTACTGATATGTGACATTGTATATGTATTTTGGATACTAGTGTTCTATCAGATATGTGATTTGCGGATATTTTTTCCCTATCTTTAGGTTGCCTTTTCATTCTCTTAACAATACTTTTGGATAGGAAGAAGTCTTAATTTGTTTGAAGTCCCATTTATATATATATTTTTTGTTTTACATGTATCATGCTTTTTTGTCATACTTCAGAAATTGCTGACTAACTCATTTTATAAGGATTTTCTGTTATTATTTTTCCCTCAGAATTTCATAGTTTAAGTTCTACATTTAAAACAAACTACCATCCAGTCGATGCTGACTCATATAGACTCTATAGGACAGGGTAGAACTGCCCCTTGGATTTCTGAGGCTGTAAGTCCTTAGAGGAGTACAAAGGCCTCCTCTTTTAATATATATATACACACCCTTTATATCTTCCTTCCTACCATTTAGTGAATGGTGGAAGGACATTTCCTGGTTGCTATCTCATTGATTAATGGGGGAGGTATGGTTTTTTCAGGCGTGGGACTCAAGGTGTGCACACAGGCGCTCTTGTTACAATCGGTTTGACCTGTGGAACAGCTCCCGGTAAGACAGTTCCTAGTTTGCTGCACCCAGTGATGTGCGAGACTCTAAGGCAGCAGCAAGCTGCCGAGGGAGGTGGGAGACACTGCTTCAAAGCAGATAGAACATGAATAGCTAATTCTCCTTAAACGTCAGCCATGTAGTAGACACTGTTCTGTGTTTTTCCCGTGTTCTTTCACTCAGTGGTTCTCAGTGGAGGTGTGATGGTCACCTGGGGGCATTGTGAACATTTCAGAGCTGTTTTGTTGCCCTGTGATTTCAGAAGGTCAACGCCTGTACCAGGCAGAGGACTAAACCAACCAGCACAGATCACAGAGCTCGAAAGTCAGTGCAGAATTTGGGCCCCAAATTCTAGATCCCAGAGCTACATGCTCTTTTTTGCCCCCCAGAGCTACACTCTCTTTTTAAAAAAAATCATTTTATTGCAAGCTCTTACTGATATTGTAACAATTCATAATTCCACCAGATCAAGCATAATTGTACAATTGCTGCCACCATCAGTTTCAGAACATTTTCTTTCTTCTTGAACTCCCTGATATCAGCTCCCCCTTAGCCCCCTAGGAGCTCTTATTATTACATTAGATATTATTTTTATTATTGCCGTATCTTACAGCAACCAATGTATCCGTTCACCTGTAAGTCTGCCGTTCGTTCCCCTCACATGGGGTTATGCAGTCGTCATCACCATCAGTTCCCCCTTCCGTCCCTTTCCCCTCCTCTCGTCCTGCACCCTCAGGGAATCTTTACTCCCAGTACTGTTTCTGAAGGGTTATATCTATCTTGGTCTTCATGCAGCCAATGATCTTAATTATACAGATGGACCTATTCAGGTCTGATAATATTAATGAGGTAAAACAAAGACTATAGTGGTAAGGGGAGAAAATATAAAAGAACTAGAGGATAGTTACTTGTTTCATCAATGCTATACCTCATCCTAGATATATCATCCCCATTCATGTGGCCCTTCTGTGACGGACTGTCCAATTATCTCACAGGTGGGGTTTGGGTCTCCCCTTTGTTCATGCTTTTCACATTCATTTTATTGCTTATTATTGAATTTCTGATAACCACTCTGGTTGATCCCTCATGATCACACAGGCTGGTGTGCTTCCTCCATGTGGGCTTTGTTGCTTCCCTGCTAGATGGCTGCTTGTTTGACTACAAGCCTTTAAAACTCCAGGTGCTATATCTTTTAATAGCCAGATACCACCAGCTTTCTTCACCACATTTGCTAATGCACCCATTTTGTCTGCAGCGGTCAAGTCGGGAAGGTGGGTATTATACAGTACCACATTATTAGAGCAAACTGCTCTTGTACTGATGTGAGATTTGAGTAGGGGCCCAAAGCCCATCTCCTTCTTTGTTGTGTGTGTGTGTATATTTATATATTGAATACTGTACCTATCTTTATATATTTACATATATACATATCTATATTTGTACTTATATATAATCTTTTTCTTTCCTCCTGCCCCACCATCATGTTTACCCATCATTCACCTCTCAGGAATATCTCTTGGATACGGTTCAATTGATCAAACACAACCAGGAATGCTGTACCCTCCTCTCCATCCATTTTAGTACCCTTGTTCATTCCCTGTTCCGGTCTTTACTGCCCACCGCAGAACTACACTCGTAACCACAGTTGCTCTACTTCCTACCACAGGAAACCGACAGAAATATCAGGCCAAACGAGCAGAATCCTTAACAGGCTTTGAAAGCCAAGGCAGTGTGCTTAAGGAAATGGCTTCCTGATGCCTGTTCTGTTGACCACGAAGAGAAGTGGGCTGGCTGGCTGGCTATGCAGGGTTCTCCCCAGGCTCACGGTCTTCTCTCTCTAGGAAATAAAGGGAGAGACACCCAGTAAGCAGTCTTCCTGGTCTCAGGGCTCTGCCCACGAGTGGAAGCTATGGCATTTTTTAGTGGCATACCCAACATTCAACTCCTAGTTGTGCTTTGTATGATTTTGTGTATATGAAATCCATGATAGGTAAGTCTATAGAGACAGCAACTGGATTGATAATTACCTAGGGGCATGGCAGGGGAATATGGGGAAAATGGGGAGCTAACAATGACTAAGAGCAGAAAAAGTTCTGAAATCGATGCAGTGATGATTGTACAACTCTTCTTAATATGATTGACTGATACTCCAGTAAAACTATTTAAAAAAATATACATCTTGATAGAGAATATGTCAAGAAACTTTAGCTTCACATTTTCCAGTCAGCAAGGGTTTGAACCTTAATGCAGCCCGTTGAGCTCCATGATGGAACCGTACACACACATAGGAGTGTGTGTAACATGAGAAAGTGTCTGTCACATAAAGAGGAAGGAGAGAGTTTACAAAGAGGGTGCAATCTCACATTACCGATTCTCAAAGCAGGTTTCTCTCCCTATCAGATAGATAGATAGATAAGAATCTGTGCACTTATCACTGTTCTGTGATGGTCTGCTGCGAGGTCATCCTCCTCAATTGCATCTGAAGCTTTATGAAGGCAGTAATATATCTTAATTCTCCTTAAATTTTCTAGTACCTTGGGATTTATCTAGTTGCAGGGATGTGTGTGTGTGTGTGTGTGTGTGTATATAGTTGAAAAAAATAATGCAGAGTTACTTTGATTGTCTAATAGACCAGCTTTGCCTTGAAAGATTGCCTACTTTTAAGAGTGTTTTCTAACACTTTACTGAAAATAAACCACTTTTCTGAAGAGCAAAAAAAAAAAAGAAAAGAAAAAAAGTATCTATTAAAAAAATTCTTCCTCCTATATCCCTTCCACTAGGAAAGCTAAAGAAAATTTGGATCAAGTTCCCACACTTTATTAAGCACATATTTTAATGTCAGAACAAAGAACAGCCTTGAATTCCCCCCCCCACAGTCTGAGCTTATCAACAGATCTTCTCAGAAGCGTGTCCCGGGGGGTGAATGGAGGGACAGCAGCGGAAGAGGATGGTCCTCAAGGGGCAGGACTGACTTCGTGGCTGGAACGGTGGGCTCAGGCACAGGAACAGCTGGACTGGACAGTGCTTCGCCCCGTTGTGCAGGAGGTCCCCAGGGTCAGAAGTGACTGGATGGCACCTAACAACAGCAAGAACAGCTCTGGGTTGGTTGGTTGGGGATTTCTCGTAAACATAGAAGACTGAGTTTTGAAAATAAAGAGGTATTTCCATGTATGAATCCATACACTTTACCTTTTTGTTTCCTGTGGGTTAAAACTGCTGTCAATGGTCTTTTGCCAGTACAGATTAGGAAAGATAGAAAAATCTGTCAGTCTCAATGGGCCTCAACTGCTCTGTTAGATTTTCCCCCTTTCTAGGAGCTTTTAAAGATGACGCGCCCGTTCCTAATGAGCTGGAACCTTCTTCCCCAGCCGCTGCTTTGACAGGTTGTTTGCATGTAGCGCGGAGGGACTCTTATTGAAGTTAAATAGGGGAGACACGGCATTGAGAGAGAGCTGTAGATTAGGGTATTAAAACGTATCTGCATTTTTTGCTCTAAAATAAGTGCTTATGGCAGTTCTTAGCCTGTTTGTTGACAAATTGCTCTAGGATGGCTTAGATAGGAGGCAACGACATACACAATATAATTGGCTGTTCTTACCTCAAAAACTTTATCAACTAACTTTTCATCGACTTATTACTATGAGTCCAACATTGCTGTGATTCTCTTCTTAATGACTTTAACCTAATTAATATGCTAAAAACTACAGAATGCATATATATGCTAAATGGAAAGACTCTTGAAGTATCTGGAGAATAATGAAAGAGGGGGAAGTAGAAGCATTCAACTGAGGCAGTCGGATGGTGACAACTTTCGATGAAACAGTTTTGCTTTTGCCTAGGAAAGGGTGCTAACGAGGCAGTTCCATTCCTTGTTTACAATGCGCCATTCATCCGGGCTGTGCCCAGCACCCATATAAGGGTTGGTAAAAGCTATTAACTTTATCCATGAGTGATAACCAATTATTTATTCTTACTTTAAAAATGGAAGTAATGAACCCTGCTAAAGCCTGTTCCAGCTTCTCAGTGATTTGTATTTCCTTTGCTAATCTGGAAGGTAGCTGTTAGCTATTTAGAACTTGTAACTCAGTGCTTCGTAGTATTTTAACTGATTTCTCATAGCGGTCTATAGGTACCTATGATATATGCTAGGGTACAGTAAAATTTTTCTGTGAAGAGCCAACCAAGAAAACAAGCAAACCACAGAAGAGTGAATTCTAACTCAAAGTCACCCTGTGAGACAGGGTAGAACTGCCCCATAACATTTCCAAGTCAGTCAATCCTTGTGGAAGTAGACTGTACCTCTTTCTCCTACAGTGCAGCTGGGAGGTTCAAACCACCAACCTTTTGCTTAGCATCTGCGCTCTATAACCACTGCACTACCAAGGCTCCTTTGTAGAGAGTCAGAACATGTGTAAATATCTGGTGTGGCTGTGTTTCAATGAAATTTTATTTATGGACACAGAAATAAAAATTTCAGATAATTTTCACATGTAAAATATTTTATGTTACTCTCCAAGAGGCAAGCGAATTTTGGGAATGATGAGGGCAACAAATGTATAGATGTGCTTTACAAAATTGATCTATGTATTGTGATGAATTTTATGAGCCCCAATAAATTGATTTATAAAAAAAATAAAATGAGAAAACACACTTCTAACTCACTGGCCATACAAAATCAAACATCAAGCTGGATTTTTCCCGGCGTAATACTTTGATATGCTCAAAGGTACTTAATACACTCCAGACTATTACCTAGATGTATGTGAAAACACCCAAGGTCTTGAAATTGCTTTGGGAAAGGCATTTTTTAGATCCAATTGGAAATGTCAGCAATAAATCTGTTGCAAAATGATTGAAGCCAAGTTGGCTGTGTTCAATGAACAGGTTTTTATTGCTTGATGAGAGAACCATTGTTATTTTGATATAAGTGAGAGCTATAAGTCTCCGCAAACCCCACCATTATAACCAGTAGACAGGTTACAGAGAAAGCAAATCTCACACCAAATTCTGCTACCTAAGCAAACATTGATTAGCAAACATAATGTGTGATTATGAAACTTGTTTGGTGAGCTCACGATAATTCCACTTTTAGGTATTTCTAGTGCTTTGCATGGAATGTAAAATATTCGACAAGAAGGATACAAAAAGTTAGGAATCAGATGGAATCGATGGAAACCCCTGTTAATGATAAAACTCAGGTCATAGGGGAATCTTAGTTGAGAATGCCACCCTAAGGGGACACACTGCTAGATAACTAGACATGGGGAGTCCCTGGGTGGTGTAAGTATTTATCAAGTTCAGCTGCTAACCAAGAGGCTGGATGCTTGAGCCCACCCTTAATCCCTTGAAAAAAGTCTGCAATCTACTTTGGACAATCAGCCACTGAAAACCCCTATGGAGCAGACTTCTACTCTACACCTATATGTCTCTGAGTTGGAATGACTCAATGGAAACTGGCTTGTGGTCAGCCAGATTTGTACACAAATAAGTGAGGAGTTATAGAAAATTGGCTTTTTCTAGCCAATCTTATGCCTGTCTTAACCACTTTTCATATTGCCAAAATATGCCTATGGTAATGAACAAATCTTTAGTGCACTGCTGAAACCCCAGACCCACTGTCACCGAGTCACTTCTGACCCATAGGCCCTACACAGGGCTTTTTGTGGCTGTAAATCTTTACAGGGAAAGATGGTCTCACCTTTCTCTTGCTAAGTGGCTAGTGTGTTTGAAGTTAAAAATGATTGTGGTAGCTGCTTTTGAAATATGGACTTCTGATTAAGTAAACCAATTCCACTGCCATCAAGTAAATTCTAATTCATAGCAACCTTATAGATGGAAAACCATCTCTTTTGGGTTTCCGAGGCTATAAATCTTTAAGGGAAAAGAAAGACTCATCTTTCTAACGAGGAGTGGTTGGTGGATTCGAACTGCTAACCTTATGACTAGCAAGTTAAATGCTACCAGAGTTCTGTACTTCTGATTAGGATCATTCAAATGCTTATCATGGAGTCAGCCCGAGTAGGGATTCATCAAATACAGATGAATATTTAAGTGCATATTTTAAGTAATATACACAGAAATCACAATTTCTATGTTTACATTTTTAAAAATAAAATTATGGGCAAGATAACACGATTCTAGGGGACAACTGCCAGGAAAGACCTTTGCCCCATCTCATCCAGTCCTCTAAGAATGAGACGATGCACTCTTTCTGCTCTAAGAGTGCATCGTCTGGATTGGTTGGCTGGATTGCTTACTGGAGGGACGAGGAGAGGCCCGGGTTGGGATGAGGAGAAGGCAGCAGTGTTAAAGAACTGGAACTGTGACATTTTTGAGGCCAGGGACTTCTGGAAGAGGAAACCTGTGGGACATTTTGGCCTTAGGTCACCCCCCGACCCTCTGGTTTTCCTTTCTTGGAACTAACTGCTCCTTGTCCTGCTGTTACCTCCAATTTCTGTTCAAGGCTTGGCTTCATATCCACCTCTCTGTGGAAAGAACACAGCTTTGCATCCTTCT
This sequence comes from Echinops telfairi, assembly GCF_000313985.2. Classification (NCBI taxonomy): domain Eukaryota; kingdom Metazoa; phylum Chordata; class Mammalia; order Afrosoricida; family Tenrecidae; genus Echinops; species Echinops telfairi. Next base: position 98,922,968 of record NW_022107431.1, on the reverse strand, counting down.
GTTTCCTTTTCTCATCCAACGGCGAACCCACAGTTCCACCAAGGCTTCTGTCTCCGGGAAAGGCTGTGTGCAGTCCCCCCAGACTTCTGAGAAGACCTTGGGAATGACTAGACATAGCCCCTGCACCCTAGAAGGCCAACGTCTTTGGGGCAGAGGAAGAACTGCGGCCCTTGTACTCCATGGTAGTATTTTAGAAAACACTTGTGTGGTGGGTCAGGTAGCCTTGACCATTGGCAGGGTAGGATGCTATGGACTTCCAGGGAATTCTACTGAAAAGCAAGAGGGAATCTGGGCTGAGTTCCTATATAAGCAGGTACCTCGGGAGAACAGACTAAAATGATGGTAGAGTTTCTGAGTTAATAAAGAAACCAAAACAAACATTAGGGAACTTATAAATGATGTGAGGAAACATACCAGGTGCTTTTGTGAAATGTAACACACCGAGACAGGACCAGGCCTGAACAAGCACATCCTCTCACATGAGATGTTTGATTTACTCACCGAGGACCTCGGCATTGTAACTGCAATTGCTAATTGGGCTGTATCTAGTTCAAATATCCATCATGATGTTATCTGACCTGAGGTGGGGTAGAGGGGGTTTATTTTTTATGGGCACATTTAAAAGAAATGGACAGAATCCATATTATATAATGACTCATATCTATATCTATAATCATATATATTTTTATTACTCTAAAAAATGAACAAACAACATTAAAATACAACTCTTTCTGGCTCTGGCTAGATAGTATCTAGGTGGATATGTGGACATAAATATGGGTAGAGGCATACACTTGTATACTCATTCCAAGCTACAATTTCTATGCAGATTTGCTTCAGTACCTCCTGAACAAAGATTTGGCAAAACTGTTATTTGGAAGCAGCTCAAGGCATCCTTATGATGATTTTGGTCTTACCTGGAGTCCTTTTGGATTTCTCCACTGATCTGCTGCAGACTTGCCCTTCCCGTCTGCTCCCCAGGTCTGAATGTCTGACCATTTCATTTCATTTTATCCGCAACGGACAGAAGTTTCAGAGTTTAGGCTTTAATTACAGATTTTTTAATCCACTGTACTTCGGTAGCTTTAGCTTTTGTATAGGTTAGGATAGAGGAGGACCTTTCCGAGATTTACAGAGTTTAATTTCCTTGTGTCTTCTTTGCAGTGAATTTCTAGGGCAGTGGATCTGCTTTAGGCTGTGCTGGGCTGTGGTTGTTTGGGACAAAGTAGAGTTTGATACTTGGTCATGCCACTGGAGTTTGTCTTCGGAGCCATGTAATAAAGAATGATATTTAATGATATGTGAATGGATGGCACATTAGTGAGCGACATTCTGGGTACAGAGGGAGAGAGGTTGATTTAATATATACAATAAGTGACTTAGGAAGTCAGTAAGGCTTGGTTCTCCTGTGGATCTCTTGAAGGCTGCTCCCAAAGGCCACCTTGGCCCAGAAATTTTGATTGAGCTGCTCATTAAGTGGACATCTTGGATGCTGTTCCACAATTATGGTGGAATTATCTTTAGAACTGCACCACTGGCTCCATTTGAAAATCACTTTATCTCTCAGTTTCCTATGACTCATCTAGACTTGTTCCTCTGCACTTGATCTACTGAGTCACCTGCTTCGATGTCATTTTTAGTTAACTTTCTGCTTCTGATGGTTAGCTTATTTCTAGCTTGAGTGAACCTTTTTGCTATTTGGTGTTAATAATAAGTAGTGATCTTTGTTGATGACATAATTTCTTTAACTATGTACTAAAACTTGTGAGAGGGCATGCTGGGGTGACTCAGCCCTAAGATTGGCCCTGCCTGAAAAAGTCTTCTTGGTACATCAAAGGCTATGGCTCTAAATTACTTTCTATATACGACTATAATCTAGCTGGCTCTAGAAGTTAAAAAGAATTTTTTTTAGTCTTTGTAAATTCCCTTTGCTAGGTGCTCATTTTCATAATCATCACGTCTCTTCATTCTCACAACACTACCTCAAGGGAAAGATAGCACCTCGTGGCCAATGGGAAGGAAGCCCGGTCACTGTAAGTCATGACTCTCAGCTTTCCTATTTAATTTATCATCAAATTCCGTCAATGCCACCTTGACAAAGATTCTCGGCTTTATCCCCTTCTACCTCTTTTCACTGCAACGGCCCTGGGATAGCACCTCATTAACTCTAGCACCTGGCCGACTTCAGCAGCTTCCCGACTGGGCTCACAGTTCTACTTTCTTCCCATTTGCTCTAGATCCTGGGCCAGAGTGATTTTTCTCCATTGGAACATTTATCATGCCGTTTTTACTCTTCAATACCCTACCTCTCCTGCCTACTACACACACCACACACACACACACACACACACACACACACACACACAGGCTACAGAATAACACTTCATGAATGCCTTACTCAATATCCAACTCCCCCCTCCCCATCAGCATGCACGCACATTGGCTAAAGAGTGAACTTTCACAAAACTTCATAGGGATTCAGGGCCTTTAAAAATCTGATTCAAACAAATCTCTCTAATCCTTCTCTCATATGATGTCTCCATACATCTTACATCACCTCTGAACCTACTGCTTACTGGTTTTCAAACAAATGCTGTGGTTTTCAGTCTTAGTACTTTTCTGCAGTTTTTCATGTCCAGGAGGCCGGCCTCCCCTCCTATCTGCACGTACACCCCTTCACTATCTCTCCGGATGGCAAGATCAGTCTGTTGGGCTTCTGTGGGCCTTCGAGGGCTCACACCAAGGTGAGGAATCTACCTCCTGCCTTCACATATGACAATTTGTGCTTTTGTTGATATTTACCATCTTCTTCCTCTCATTTTTGCCATTTGTCTGCTTGTCCGACCGTTCTTTAGAATGAAACACACCAAGGCTTAGAATGATCTTAAACCTGTAAAGGTAGTGTGGCAAAGCCTAGATTATATTTTGATGAGCAGGGCATGGGGTTGTAAATGCTATGAGTGGCTCGCTAAGGTACTACTATTGGTCTCTCCCCATCTGGAGCAAAAATGAACGAAGAACAAAATCTTTGTTCCGGAGGGAGTGAAGTAAATCTGCATAGAAGTTGTAGTTTGAAATGAGTATACAAGTGTATGCCCCTTCCCATATTTACATCCACATATCCACCTAGATACTATCTAGCCAGAGCCAGAAAGAGTTGAGTTTTTTTCTTTTTTAAAAAATTGTTTTATTGGGGGCTCGTACAATTCTCATCACAATGCATCCATCCATCCATTGTGTCAAGCACATTTGTACATTCACTGCCCTCATCATTCTCAAATCATTTGCCCTCCACCTCAGCCCTTAATATCAGTTGCTCATTTTGCCCCTCCCTCTCCACTCCCCTTCCTCATGAACCCTCCATAATTCACAATTTATTATAGTTTTGTCATAAGTTACACTGTCCGACGTCTCCCCCCCCCCCCCGCCCTCTTCTCTGCTGTCCCTCCCCCAGGGAGGAGGCAATACCTAGATTGTTGTAATCGGTTCCCCTGTATTTTAATGCTGTTTGTTCATTTTTAGAGTAATAAAAGTCTATGTGATTATATATAGATAGATATGATTCATCATATAATATGGATTCTGTCCATTTATTTTAAATGCCCCTATAAAAAAATACCCCCTCTACCCCACCTCAGGTCATATAGCATTATGATGGATATTTGAACTAGATACAGCCCAATTAGCAATTGCAGTTACAATGCTGAGGTCCTCGCTGAGCAAATCAAACATCTCACATGAGGGAATTGTGCTTGTTCAGGCCTGGTCCTGTCTTGTGTGTTACATTTCACAAAAGGACCTCACCGTATGTTTCCTCTACAGGAAGTTCTACAGCCATTATAGGCTTTATCTCAGTCAGCTTTGATGTTACCTGTTTATTATCCAGTCAGCCTAATTCAGGGAGACGGAGCAGAACTGCCCTGTAGGGTTTTCGATGCTGAAATATTGAAGGGAGCGGGTCCTCAGGTCTCCTCTTGCTGAGCTGCTGAGTGAGTTTGAACGGCCAGCCTTGAGGTTACCAGCCCAGCACTTAATCTAGATTAGTTCTAGATTGTTCTAAAATTAGTACAGAGGGCAATAGAAATACTTTTCATTATTGAAATGCATAATTTTCAAGATATGGGGATTGACTAGAAGTTTTGTAATGGCAACTCTACTTTCACAAGAACAGGTATATATAGAATACATTTTAGAGAGATAGTTATTGTTTGGTTTGTTTCTAGTAATTAATAGAGGATTCTGTTTTACAATTATGACAAGAAATTTAGCTGAATCCTGATGCAGAAATGCTATTGCCTTTGACTCCAGTGACGATCTAATAGTAGTAAGTGCATAACTTATTTTATACCAGTTTGCAATGAATATCCATCCCTATTACTCTGAAATTCTCTCCTTTCTTAGCTGTTAGGTTTAATTAAGCATAGAGGCCCTTAGATTCAGATGACTGAAATCTCCCATTTGCAGTTGCCTTGGGAATAGAAGTGGATTCGCTCAGTCTCAGTAAGGAGATCTAGCCCAAAGAAGGATATGGCGGTGCAGTGGTCAATACTGCCAAAGACAGCTTTAAAACAGGCATGACACACATGTAAAATCTGGAGAGGGGCTTGGGCTGGTTGTGGGTAAAGGGTACATTTCATAGAGAAGATTTTGAGAAGGTAAATGCATAAAGACCCCATTTTGGTCAAACTCACAGCTATGTATGTATGTCTTTGATCATCACCCCCAAAAGAAATGATTAAAACTCAGACTTATTATTTTTTTAAGATAGCTTAAATCCTACCGACAAGTAGAGTCAGTGGATAAAATAATAAAGGATCCTTGGTACATTATGTTACTTTTTTTTAACAACTTTATTATTCATAGGCATTTTCCAGCGGAAAATTCCTCTGATTCTTGAAAGCAGGGCCACTTTCACGGAAGCAGGGAATGGACAATTCCCCATAGGACAAAATGCCCAAGTGGAACTGAAAAAGATGCGGAAGAAAAATAGAGGAAAAACAAGGCAGGCAATCTTGGACTATTTTCACATTTATGACTAAGGCAAGCTCTTCCTCTTTCCAAGACAAGCAGCAAACAAGAACCAATTACATGTTTTTTCCTCCATGGAGAATGACTGACATGCAGAGTGGTCATGACAAGGCCATGGAGCAGAGCAGTGTTTGTTGTATAAAATTTGTTTGAATTAGACCAGCAAGGTTCTTTCTATGGATCATCTGCTGGAACATACAGGATTTTTTTGCTAGGAATCCTTGTTTAAACTGCATCTATGGGAAAAACAAAGAATTGCTAAGTCAATTAAGAGCAGAAATGAGGGTATTTTTTAACTGAGTGAGAAGGAAGGGTTTCAGCTGAAATATTTGCATTTAAATAATGGATGCACTAATTATAAATACGTTATCAGTTAAGACACTTTCTCAGCATGCCTTCCTGGGAGAGTGGTTTTCTTGCTTTGTTTTGGAATATTTTGAAATGTGGTTTCTTTAAAAGATTTCTCAAACTTCTTCTCAAGTGAAATGATTTTTTTCTCCTCATTATGGTGAATTACAGATATTTTGTTGTATTAAAAAGCTTGAATCCACAAAGACATCACCAGAATTGAAAATTATAGACCCATATTCTTAATGAATATAGAAGCCCCAATTCCAGTCAATAAAATTCAACAAAGCATCAAAAAATGTTTACTTTAGCAAATATGATCGTTTAATATTAGGAAAACAATCAATGTAATCTGCCACATAAACAAAATAAAGGATGAGAACTATATGATTAAATGCATTTGAAAAATTCAATATCCATTCTTGATAAAAACAACAACAACAACAAACAAACAAACCCTGAATGCAAATGCCAGCAAGTTTCAGAACGTCCACATGGTGACTAGAGGAAAGATGCTGAGAGTTGAGTAGGTAGGGGAAGGATGGAGCGGGACAAGGGACACTCAAAACAGAGAAGATAAAAAGGTGAGGAGAAGGCACAAAGGAAGTGGGGTAAAGAGAAACAAGACAGGAAGAACTGGGGCGCTGTTCGTGAGAAGGAAAAGGCAGAGGGCAGACCTAGGAGGAAGAAAGCAGGGTGCAGGGCCTGTAGAGTTTGTTGAGAACAATTGACGTTGTATTTATTAATTGTATGGGCCTTGGATGGTGATAGAATGAACAGTGAACTCAGAAAGGAAGGAGGCAGTTGTCCTTAGGTGCCCTTGAGTTGATTCCAACTCGTAGTACCTGATGTCCAGCAGAATGAGACACTGCCCAGCCTGCGCCGTCCTCTCCATTGGGGTCCTGCTCAAGCCCATTGTTGCAGCCTGTGTGGATCCATCTCCTCGGGGGTCTTCTTCTTTTTCCCTTCCCTTCGAGTTTACCAGGTATGATATCATTGGTTTACCAGGTACGATATCATTGGTTTACCAGGTATGATATCATTGGTTTACCAGGTACGATATCATTGGTTTACCAGGTATGATATCATTGGTTTACCAGGTATGATATCATTGGTTTACCAGATATGATATCATTGGTTTACCAGGTACGACATCATTGGTTTACCAGGTATGATATCATTGGTTTACCAGTTATGATATCATTGGTTTACCAGGTACGATATCATTGGTTTACCAGGTACGATATCATTGGTTTACCAGTTACGAGATATATCATTGGTTTACCAGGTACGATATCATTGGTTTACCACGTACGATATCATTG
>NW_022107431.1:98915670-98915872 GCF_000313985.2 Echinops telfairi | reverse complement strand
CAGGTACGATATTATTGGTTTACCAGTTATGATATCATTGGTTTACCAGGTATGATATCATTGGTTCACCAGGTACGATATTATTGGTTTACCAGGTATGATATCTAGTTTACCAGGTATGATATCATTGGTTTACCAGGTATGATGTCTAGTTTACCAGGTATGATATCTAGTTACCAGGTATGATATCATCTAGTTTACC
>NW_022107431.1:98898882-98915570 GCF_000313985.2 Echinops telfairi | reverse complement strand
TGATATCATTGGTTTACCAGGTATGATGTCTAGTTTACCAGGTATGATATCTAGTTACCAGGTATGATATCATCTAGTTTACCAGGTATGATATCTAGTTTACCAAGTATGATATCATTGGTTTACCAGTTATGATATCATTGGTTTACCAGGTATGATATCATCTAGTTTACCAGGTATGATATCATCTAGTTTACCAGGTATGATATCTAGTTTACCAGGTATGATATCATTGGTTCACCAGGTATGATATTATTGGTTTACCAGTTATGATATCATTGGTTTACCTGATATGATATCATTGGTTCACCAGGTACGATATTATTGGTTTACCAGTTATGATATTATTGGTTTACCAGGTATGATATCATTGGTTTACCAGGTATGATATCTAGTTTACCAGGTATGATATCATTGGTTTACCAGGTATGATATCTAGTTTACCAGGTATGATATCATTGGTTTACCAAGTATGATATCATCTAGTTTACCAGGTATGATATCATTGGTTTACCAGGTATGATATTATCTAGTTTACCAGGTATGATATCAGGGACTGGTCTCTCCTGATAACATGTCCAAAGTACATGAGAACAAGTCTCTCCATCCTTGCTTCTAAGGAATTTTCTGGTTGTAATTCTTCTAAATGTGTTTGTTCTAAGGCAGAGATTACAGACTTGCAGTGGGAGAGGGATGTGCTGGGCTGGAGTAGGGATGTTACCACAGTTCTGCAACTTATGAACATTGTGAGAAAACGAACAGCTTCAAAGAAGATAGGACTTTCTGGTCTGTGTCATAAACGTCTGCATCTTGTTTTGGTTATAAAGCATCACTTACTCACTCACTGCTATCCATTTGATGCTGAATCACAGCAACCTTATAGGACAAGGTAGAACTTCCCCTGTGAGTCCAAGACTTCAACTCTTTAGGAGGGGCCGGTGCTTTGACCTGCTCACCTAGAAGTTAGCAGGCCAATGGGCATCCCCTGTGTGTGTGTGTGTGTGTGTGTGTGTGTGTGTGTGTTTTGTAGTTCAAGTCAAAGGGAGCTTGCATATTTGTTTCCCTTCCCTTTGTTCCAGCCTGACTCTGCTAGAAACAATTCTGCAGCTTCTCTCCCACATCCACCCTCAAAGATAAGGGAGCACAATGCCAGCTCCCCTTGTCCCTGGCAATTATGAATTTTCCAGGGAAACATCTGTATAGAAGAAACAATTTAGAATGGCAACCTCTACTATTTTTCTCAGCAAATCTGAGGCGCCAAACATTTTGATGGGCTCCAGCTGCATCAGTGGCTTCTTCAGAAACTTGTCTCCCTTCCACACTCTGTGCCCTGTACCTGGACTCTGGGAGCAGGATGCTAATGACACTTATTTTCTTTCTTCACTTCCCCGTCAAAGAGTTCCCCTGAAGCTAGTTTCAGTATAATTTTAAAAATACTGTGGATCTGAGAGTTTTCCCTCTCTTTGGGGCAGCTCTGTATCTGAGTTCCTTCCAGGTAGTTTTGTTGAATTATTCCAGGTGCAGAGAGTAGCCGCTGGACAGCTTCTGCCCGAAGTCATCTTTTCTTGCTTTGCTGATGCACTTTTGGTGGAGTTTGTCCCTGTTAACCTTGGGCCTTTCTTGCAGCGATTAAGCCCCCTTAGTGGTTTATCCAGCTGGGCACCAGCGTAATTTACATCACATCCTGGTTGATGTAACCTTCATGCTTTCACCCCTATATCTGTAGCACAGTAAAAAAAATTTTTTTTTAATTCGATTGCTATGACTTTAAAGAGACTTCTTTGAGTCCTGTGTGTTTTGCACCTACGTGTGCGCCTGTGATCTATGTTCTCTTTTATTGGCTAGAGCCAACCCATGGATGGCTCCAGATGTTTTGCTCAATTACCTTTTCAACCATGTTTCTGGAACCATAAGTTGGAAATGAAACCTAAGAAATAGGTGACAGTTTTCTGAGCAACCACTTATTTTATTTCAGTTTTCTCAGAGAACTTCTTCAACTAATGTCACCTTAAAAACTTCATAATATACTTGGCTTCCTTCTAATAATTTCAGTCATTCTCACATTATTGATTCTTCTCACTTTTCTCAAAAGAAATGAACTCAGAGGTCTTTTAACTAACGATATAAGGTTTTTTATTGTATATTTTGTGTGTAGATATATTTTTAAATCAATTTATTGGGGCTCATAAAATATTTTAAGGGCCCTATAAATTCATTTTGTTTTGTATTCTTGCTCTGCCCTTCTACCTTTCTCATTTCAGAACTCGGAAGTAAGAAAAAGGTCAGAATATTTAAAGTGCAATGACATAGATAGACTCATTTCTTCCCATGCTTTAAACAAAGCAAGTCAGTGACATTGACATTAGTGGATGTCTATCCAGAGCTCATGATATGTAGAGAATGCATTAAATATTCATTCACCGTTCTTCGACCCTGCTGGAATCGCCACTCTCACCACTGGTCCGGAGGGGTTCATCGGGAGGGTGGAGGGAAGGTGAGGGAGAAAGGGGGAACAGATGACAAGGATCTACATGTAACCTCCTCCCTGGGGGACCGACAGGGGAGAAGTGGGTGAAGGGAGATGCCGGACAGTGTAAGATATGACAAAATAATAATAATTTATAAATTATCAAGGGTTTATGGGGGAGGGGAGATTAGGGAGGCTGGGGAAAATGAAGAGCTGATACCACGGGCTCAAGTAGAAAGCAAATGTTTTGAGAATGATGAGGGAAACAAATGTACAAAAGTGCTTGACACAATGGACTTTTGTGTGGATTGTACAAGTCCCCAATAAAATGATTTAATTATTTTAAAAAAAGATGTTCAAAAAGGAAAACAAACAAACAAAAAAACCCAAACCTTTTTGGGGAATCTCACATTTTCCTTTGTGTATTATCATTATTAAATAATTTGAAATTATAAAAAAAAGAAAATGATGATGGCAACATATGTACAAATATGCTGGGTACAATTGATATATGGATTATTATAAGAGCTATAAGATCCCCTAATAAAATGATCTTAAAAAATATACTAATTCACTGATCAAATTTCTTTGAGCATCTCATGTCTTTAGCATTTTTGTAGGGATGGATAAAAACAAACAAAAAACCTACCAAAGCCACAAGATTAGTAAACAAGGTTTCACAGTTTATTGCAGGAAGCACGGGAAAGCTCATCAGCCAGGAACTGGGGACTGTCACACCCCGCTCCTCAACGCAAACAAGTGACAGGCTTTCTTTTAGAACAGACGATAGTGAATACCCCCTCCAAGATTTGCCTCAGGGTTGGCAGAGAAGCAAGTCTCTTCCCAACACGTAGGCAGGAAAGATGCTCAGCTGAGGAAGACTAGGTGGACCGGAGAGGCCCGAGTTACAGGCCTTCCCGAAGACTACACGGTGTTTGATGGCAGCTTCCAAAAGCAAAATTCACAGTATGTGTCTGGTGAGATACTTGGGACTTACTGAATTTGTCAAGGGGAGTATACGACATGAAAAGGCTCTTTGTTGGTTGAGAGCTACCATTTTTTAGAAGACATGTCACGAGGTTCTGCTGATTACGGGAAGGGTGATTTCTCATCACATTGTACTAGGTTCTGAGGAATGAGGGTGTTGGTAAACAGAACATATAGCTCTGCCCTTAGGAATTTCACATGAAGGAATAAAATATATAATTATAAAAATGAAAGTAGATCATTGGTGTACATGCAATATTATTACTTCTTAGATAGTATTAAATTACTTGCCACCAAATTCAGTGGTATTCCTCAGTTATAGTCTCCTTACGAAGTATCTTAGCCAGGTCAGCCGGTCTAGAATGTTTTAGAGTGTCCCTCGATTCTTTAGTCTCTCTCATCTGCCTTCTTGCTCATCCTGAAAGTAAACCATGTCTAGGGTTTTGTGCTAACTCTATACTTTTTTTAGAAACTAGTGGGATTGTTTGTTGACTTCTGTTTGCTTAAAAAAAATCGTTTCTTATAAATGCATGCCTGTGTTGGATTAATAAAAATAAATTTCCTATAACAGAATTCTAGCTGTATTTATTTCATTAGTTTTGTTTTTAAATATTTATCCCTTTACTTACATTGCTGTAAATTATTTGCACCATCATTCCAGTTGTTTGCTTTTAACTTCTCCCATCCCAGGGCAAAATGGAAGTAAAAAGGATGAACACTTAGACTTCCGTGGTTACCATACTTGCTAACTTATTGCTTTGCCCAACAACCTACCTAAAATCGTGGTTTAGAGTCTTTTCTGAATCTGCACCCAAGCTGTCCCACAAACACCTTGCCCTCCACTATCCCTTCTGACTCTTTTATCTTAGAGAAACTTCTGTTCTTCACATAGCTATTCACCCATTATTGTAAGAAGAAATCAAGACCTGTATATTTCCATGACAGTCTCCAGAATTCCTCTAGTTCTTAACTTATGGAAAATTCTGAGTGGCTCATTATCTGAGTGAGAAAAAGAATAAATCAAGAGGAGATTGAAGATCTTTAGCAGAGAAAAACTTTTGGTATGTTGAATGAGTGGTTGCATTTTCTACTTATTCGGAATATTTTATGACAATTCAATTGCTGTTATTAAATGCAGTTGAGGTGGTTCTAACTTGTAGTGACCCCGTGTACAACAGGATGAAAAGGAAATAATTGTGGAATTTCACTTAAGGAAGGATCTATAATTCAATTTCCTATGGCCGATGCTGGCGAATATCCAGGTAATTTTGAACGTTCCTCCAAAACTGTTTGGGAAGGTCATAATCATTGCAACCTTTTATTGTGCAGACCTACTTCTGGGATAACTGGAGTCCATTGATTTTCCTCTCGTTAAAGATTCAAGACCCTTGTGTTTAGATATCGTCAGCTCTGCTCCAATTGCAGCACATACACTGCAGTGTGTTATTTTCATACAGTTTCATTTTATATTCTTTGTACAATGAAAGTTTCACGAAAGCGTGAGTAGTAGTGCCCCTGTCACCACTGCATCCCCAGGGCTCAGGAGACTCTCTGGCAAATAGGGGCGCGCTAAGCATTTGTTGAAGACCAAATGAAGGCAGCAGCCGTGCCGTGGACTCGGGCACGATGAACCGTGTCTGAAAGCTGGGGAGACTTTATTCACTATAGAGAAACCACTTTGGAGGGAACACAAGCCAAGAAAGGAGAACATAGTAAAATTTGCTGAAAGAATTATGACCCAGTGACTTAAAGAAATTTGAGTATAGCAAAATGTCGTCATTCAGCTTGCACGATGACGTGGCCTCCTTGAGCCAAGCTCTGAGGTGAGGAAGCTCCAGTTAAACTTTAGTTAAAACCCCAAGCAACCATCAAATGAATAAACATTGCATTTCCCCCAGCACGCCTGTGTGAGTGACAAGAGGTGGGATCAGAACCTCTGCAGGATGGCAGGCAGCACCCTCTGATAGGCAGAGCCTGGTGAGCTGGGTTCACAGTGCCGGCGTCTCTGCGTGGGAGTGAAGAACACCCAGAGTAGAGAGCAGTGCTTTTAGTGAGTGTGTTCCCTAGCATGACTCTGGGCGGCGAATTAGCGGAGGAAAAGAGGAAATGGATGCCAAGTTGATACGGATGAGACGATGCCTCCCTCTTTACCATGAAGTACCCACAGGGCATACTTGAGGAAGCTCATAAAATTTGGTCGAGAATTTGAAGGGAACTTGGAGCAAACCGGCCATCTATTCAGGGAAGGAGTTAGGGAAATTGTGATTCTGATTGTTTAAAAAAAATTCCCTACCTGCCAATTAATTTCTCCTCATACTCCCCCTCTCCACTGTAGGGTAGATCTTAGAAAATATGACTGAGTAAAGTAAAGCTGGCTAGGTCTGGAGGGAACACAGCTGGTGCCGCAGCCCAGGGGCCTGGGGATCCTTGAAGTGGGATGTGCAGTCCTGGGAGCTGCAGCCTTTGAGACCAAGGGACCTCATTTATTCCCACACACCAGCCAGACGCAGCCTTGTGTTGAGAAACAGAACAAATGCTCTCTTCATTACAACTCGTGAGCCGTCCACTTGAAAGCTTCCCATGTTTACCCGGAGAGAAACTGATTTTTATTTCTGTAAACCATGCTGGGACTTCTTTCTTTAGCGCAATCTTAATTTGCCAACTTTTCTGCTTGAATTCATTTTGGCTGTTCATTTAAATTATGTTGTGCAGAGACCCTGCGCCCCCTCCAATTGAGAATCGAATTCAGTTAACTTCCCTCACACCTGCCACACTACCCATTTTTGGCCTCTGTGTGATCCCTTCACATATTTTTATTTCATATTCCCAGAGCCTCGTGTTTAGCCCAGTGCACGTTCAATTGCATTCTCATCAGCCCAAATGATTCTCCCGGAAGCTCCTGTCTTTGGCCGTGATCGCTGAGACCGCCGATGAATTCTCCTAGCCCAAGACATTGGTCCAGTGTGCTGTGTTCACCTGGCTTGTCAAGCCCTGTCAGAGTTAGTGAATCAGGAACTGTAGACACAGTCAACTTCCAGTTACAAAAAGCGAACAGCTGCATATTCCTGATCCTGTCAGCTCTGACTGCTTCCAGAAACAACAACCCCAAAAAGAATTTTATTCTGAAATTTGGCAGGACAGGAGAGTAAACATGCTGGCTCTCACCTGCAATCTCTCCCCTGCCCTTCCCAGGGGAGTTAGCGTGCTCTGCCTCCAAGTGACCTGAATGTTAACGAATAAGTTAGTGTCTGATCCAGGCGTTTGCGTTCTCCTTGATTTGTTTTATCAGATAATGAAACCAATGACCTAAATACTTATTAATGATTTGTTATATTGGCAATCTATAACCATGGTAGAAAGTTGTAGCCTCTCCTTTAAATTCAGTAGTCCCTTTGTGTTTGACAGCAGACTAAATTAGAACGGTGTGATCAGGAGGCTCAGGAAGCACACAGAGAGTGAAAGCTCTTCTATTGTGTCTGACATCTCCTTACGGATTCAGGAATGGATACAGTTTTGCTATGGCTCTTTTTCATTGGTGAAGGGCTTCTTTTCTATCTGCCAACATATAAGCATAGGTGACATTAGAAAGGGAGGGGTGTGTGTGTGTGTCTATCTGTCTGCCTGTCTGTGTCTGTGTGTGTTGGAATATCATGTCTGATTTGGGAGGGGGGGTTATAATATGATCTCTACTTGAAATCATGAGGGCTTCTAATAAAATTGCCGGTAAAGTGTACACTATCTAAAAAGCAAACCCACTGTCTGAGAGTTGATTCTGACTTGGAATATCCTCAAAGGCAGAGTGGAAGTGTCATCACATAGGGTTTCCAAGCTTGTACATCTTTATGGAAGCAAACTGTCACATATTCCTCCTGAGGATTAGTTGGTGGTTTTTAACCACCAACCTTTTAAGTATTATATGCTAGGTGACAAGAATGGTTGTCCTGTATTGGTAAAGGGGGTCAGAGGTAGGGGGAGGTTCAAACAAAGAAACAAGTACAAAAACAATAATAACCAAACTCACTGCTTTTGAGTCAATGCTAACTCCTTATGACTCCATAGGATAGGTTAGAACTGATGCTGTTGGTGACTGAGACTGTACCTCTTTACTGGAGTAGAAAGCCTCTTCTTTCTCCTGCAGAGTGATGATTGGTGGTTTCCAACTGTGGATCTTGCCAGTCGCAGCCAAGGCACCAGGACTCCTCCTGCTGAGGTTAGGATGAGTCAAAATATCACAGTGGCTGTGCCAGTCAGCTTAGGCTAGGTGCAAGGAAGAATCCAGGTGAAAATGTCAACATGAAGTGGATGTCATAAAGCAAAGGGTTGCCTTTGTCAGCTGCTGCTTCCGAGGCCCTGCTGTGTTGGGGACAACACAGAAGAACACTCTTCAGGACCTGATCCCTCCTGGGAACGAGGGATGACATGTGAATACGTGGTTGAAATGCTGGATGTCTGAGGAGGGAGGGAAAGCCTGTGGGTCAGGTTGTTCCTAAAACCTGGAGATTTATTTTCCTTCTAACAAAATACTCTCCTAACTACAGGTATGAGTTGGTAATGCTAGCTGCTTAAGAAAAACTTCCAACCCGTGCAAGGTCAAACATGCAAGAAGTATATTTATTACTCCAAAGTAACTAATCTTGATTGGTGGATCATGCTTCCCCAAGCAGGGATACAGGGGCTCAGGAAAATATGAGTTTGAAATGCTCCATAGACAACTCTGAAATTTAACTCTGGTGACAACCAAAAGGCCAACAACGTACAGGGAAGAAGATATCATGTAAGAGCTCTTGAAATGGTTTTCTCACTGTGAATTCCAGTTCTTACGATGTCAGTTGGGCAGATTTAGGTTCTACAATGTCGTTTCTAAAGAGGAAATGAAAAGTAAGGTCTCTTCAGTTCAAAGAGGGCAGTTCCTCAGCTCCGCCGTCACATGTATGAGGATCAAGTCGAAAAGTTTACTACTTGAGTTCAAGTCCATGCATGCCCAAGTTGATCCCCCCCCCCGCCCCCCCAAAACCCCACATTTAAATATGTGTCTGTAATCAGTGGATGGCTGCAAACACGTTCTCGTCATAGTTCCATAGGGCGCCTTCACAAAAACATCCAAGGGGATTCACTGGAACAGTTTAATCCAAAGCAGAGAGGTCAGCTCAGAAAGTTCTAGTGACTGTTTTCTGGGACTCCCAAGGGTGTAATCTGACAAATTTCCCTGAAAGACACATGACAATCCCGGGGACTTAATAGAAGTTTTAAGAACACTGAAAACAGAGTTGGTGAAGGAAAGGGCCAGGGCATTTTTACTAAGGACTTTTTTCCCCGATCAGGGTAATTCATCTACTCATTAAAGAAAAAAACGTAGCGTGGGCTGGCTGTTGCATGAAAATTTCTTTGGCGAACCATACTTCATGTACCCTACGGCCCTGATTGTGCACCATTAGACATCTTGCTGTTTCCCCATAACAAAGAATACTGAAGAAGTACATAATTTTAAGTGCCTCACAGAGAGTAGAATTCTTTGGGGGAAAGGGTTAAAGGGACGGAAACTTGGTCTACAGAAAAGTCTAGGCTTGCTGTCATTGCTGCTAAGTGCGGTCAAGGAACTTCGGACTCTCCTAGCATCCCTCTGGACATAGAAGGCAACACTGCCCTGTCCTGCACCACACTCACAGTCCTCGCCATATTGGAGTCCATTATTGCAGCCATTGTGTCAGCTCATCTCCTTGGGGGTCTTCCTCCTTTTCACCAACCCTCCCTTCTACCAAACGCGGTGTTCTTTCCCAAAGGCCCCCGAGAACATATCCAAAGCACATGAGGTGAAGTCTCGCCCACCTCTTCCCAGGAACGTTCCGGCTGTTCTCTAAAACAGATTGGCTTGTTTATCTGGCACTTTGAGTGTTCTTTGCTCATGCCACAATTCAAATGCAGCAATTCTTCTGTGGACTTCCTTATTCCATTCCACCGTTCACAAGTAGCTGAGGCAATTGAGAAGACCATGGCTTGAGTCAGGGGCATCTCCGTCCTCCAAGTGACATCCTTGCTCTTCAACGCTTTAAAAAGTCTTGTGTGGCAGATTTTCCCAATGCAACGTGTCTCTTAATCTCTTGACTGCTGGTTCTATGGCCACTGATTGAGGATACAGCAAGATGAAATCCTTGAAGACGTCAATCCTTTCTTCATTGATTATGATATTATCTATTGGTTCAGATGTGAGGATATTGCTTTTGTTTATACTGAATTGCAATCCATATTGTCGTCCTTGATCTTCATTGGAAAGCGCTTCAGATACTCTGCTTTCAGTAAGCAAAATTGTATATAAGCCTCGGTGGAAATTACAGCTTCACATTTTGGTTTAATTACTTTTTCTATGTTTTTGAGCAATATTATTTAGCCACGTATATCAGGGTTCTGAACAGTGATTCATATCTTCACTGCACCTTTTTTTTGGGGGGGGTTGTTTTTGTTTCCTAATTTATTGTCTTACTAGAGGAACAGGAATGGTTTAGATTTAATTATTCCCCAGTTTATTGACTTTTTAATATTTTGCTACATATGGGAAACAAAAATGGACTTTGTATAGTTCTTAATGAATTTTATTGACCATGAGTACCCTAGAAAAATTGCTGATGTGTATATATATATCTATATATGAAAGTTTAAAAATATTTCAGAGACTCAATTACAGAAGTAGTTTATGAATCAGATTAGGCACGTATTACCTTCTGCTAAGGAAAATTAAGATTTTATAAGTAACTAAATAGGACAATATCTTACCACATCTTTTAAAACTTGCTTCAGAATAATTTATATGACATGTACATATGACTTCCTTCACATAGAATTCCAAGTTTTTCCTGTACTCATGTCGTGGGCTGCTTTCTACACTGAAGCAACAGTCTTAAGAAGTAGCTTAACCTTGTTAGGAAGAATATCTAAGTAGGTCAAGTTCAAAAGCAACATCTGGTGCAGATGTTTTGACACAGTGATGGATTATATTTTATATTACAGTTTGCAATATTATGCAGCAGATTAATTGGATTGGTACTTAAGGATATATTGTGACTGGGATCTTGGTGAATTTTTTACCTATAATTTCTATAGTAGCAGACGTGGTTACTTCAGTTTTCAAACTCTTTGATGTCACTGGCATTTCATCTGTATTTTATAGGCTAATCTTCATGCAAGTGCGCAGGAAACATTTGACCAAACTTAGGGCTCATTTCTGAGAAAAGTCTTGAACCCTACTTGTAAGTTCTTTTACGGCCATTTTTACCTGCAGCTAGTGAAAACTATACGTTGTTAGATGCCATTGAGTGAGCTCGACTTCATAGCAACCCTATGCACAACACAAAGAAAACTACTCAGGTCTGCACTGTCTTCAGACTTGTGGCTATGTTTGAGTTCATTGTTGTATTAGATCTAACTATAAACTTTTACTTTGACTTCTACAATTTTCAGATTTTATATAATTCTTGTAATTTTTATTTTAATGCTCTATAAGTTAGATCCAGTAATGAACTTTGGAAAAATGCATGGCTTTTATTTGTACCCCAGCTGTCTAAAACCAATGGATGTTTTTTGATACAATATCAAAAATTCTTCAGGAATCATCATTTTTACAGTTCTAACAATCTAATACCTACTCCTTTTAACAACTTACTTGAGGTGATTGATTTTTAACAGGAATAGCAATGGGTAGGTTATGTAGACACCTTATAAGTGTTTTTTGAAACGTATGAACATAACAATTCAAATAACCATAATCCTACCTAAATGGTTCTTCCACCATGTTCTGACCCCATTTGATTAAACCCCCCTCCCAATTTAAGCTTGCAGCCTCAGCTTTTGTAGAAGTCTGATATGATATGCCTCACATGGAAGTTCTTTGCAATAATTTCTGTTAAATAGTGTTTGAGAATGTTTTGATTACTAGATTACTTGGTTACCTTAGATAAATATTGTGTAACAAAGTCATCTCAGAAACGAATGAATAGCTATTTCTACTTCTATGAGACCATGCTATGATTAGAGTAAATACAATAAAATTTTTGCTTTGGCTTCTAGAGTGTTCAGATTTTAGTCAACTTCATTTTTATTATTTATGCTTTTAACCCTTATGTTGTTTTCCTCTTTTTGAACTTCATATTTTAATATGTTTTTAATTTTATTTATTAATTCAAATGTTGAACTTGGTAATTTTTTTTAAATGTCATTTACTATTTTCTTGTTCAACAATTGCTCTTGTAGTCTTATTTTCCATTGCTAGACTTGGGGGTGGGGCTAGAAGATTAACCAAGGGAACACTTCTTTTCATTAAAGGGTTCAAATCTTTGCTTCTGTTAAAGATGTCTCGAAATATTACAAAAGCATAAGAGCTTAAAACACAGGGAATCCAGGACAGATAAAACCCTCAGGACCAATAATGAGAATAGCGATACCAGGAGGGTAGGGGAAGGTGGGGGGAGAAGGGGGACCTGATCACAATGATCTATATATAACCCCTCTCAGTGGGACAGACAACAGAAACATGGGTGAAGGGAGACAGCGGTCAATGTAAGACATGAAAAAAAATGATACAATATCAAGGGTTCCTGAGGGAGGGAAGGAGAGTGAGGGAGGGGGAAATGAGCAGATTCCAGGGGCTCAAGTAGAAAGAAAATGTTTTGAAAATGATGATGGCAACATATATACAAATGTGCTTGACACAATGGATGGATGTGTGGATTGTGATAAGGGCTGTAAAAGCCCCCAATAAAATGATTTTTTTTAAAAGAATTTAATTGTAAACCTATTCTTCACAGATACCTATTCTTGTTGCCGCCTCCAGTCTCACTTCTGTGGAAAATTATTCATTAGATCTCTAAGTCTTCAGAGCATGGCTGATGGCTTCTTTTGGACTTGTATTCTCTTGTTTCCTATGAATTCTTTCGCCTCCGTTTGCTTCATCTGCCATTTAGAGCTGCTGTCTCCCAGCGCCCTTGTTCCCTCCTCGGCTGCTGTTGACAGCTTTCTCCTTTCCCGGCTTTCTTGCACCTTGGCCACTCTGAACAAAATTACACTGCCAATCTGGGAGGAGTCGCCTTTCTTCTCTCCCTCTGAGGCTCTCATGATAATCAAGAAATGCCACCTTGCGTTCTCTAGCTATTTTGCGAGAGAATCACCTTTTTAAGGTTTCTTTTTCAGCTCATTCTTCAGGACTCTGGCCTACGCCCACGTTCCTAGCCCTCCACACCCGCTACAGTTCCGGGCACATCGGAGCTTGGCCTTTCTTATCGACGTCTTCAATACTTACCGTTAACTAAGTACGGTGACTGAATACAGGTTAATCTGAAACTTCAGAACTTTCCCCTCACTCATGTGGAACGGATTTCTATTAGCCTAACCTGATTGGTCAGTGCTTCAGATAGTTTCTGTGATGCTATTTTCTGAATCTATAAGTCATAAAGGAAAAATGACATTCAGTGATTTAATCACTCACAAAAACATGAATATATCTCTAAGAATTGTTTAATTGGAGAATTGATTTTTGCTTAATCTATGTTATACTGTCTGGTAATTATCACAACAAGGAAAGATAGTTAATACTCTTGCTTTCCAATACACAGTCCACAGTCCACACAATTACCTTCAAGCAAGTTGAGAGGACTTGTAATGTTAGCATTTTAGTACAGAGGATTAAGCATTACATCCAGGAAGGGAGAAATATACATGTATTTTATAGAAAGAAGTGGAGGCATTTCAAAATATTCATTTATTATTATTTTTAATCTTTCCTAGGTACTCCTAGGAGACCTGCTAGAGCCTTTTACTTAAATTATTCATTAGTCTAGCATCAGAGATGCAATTAAACTTTGAATATTGTATCCAGAGAAGAGTTCTATGCTGGTTGTTGGGAGAGGAATAGGTTGAGAAGAGTTGTATTTGACATGTAAAAAAGAACCCTGGAATGTGTCCACAGTATGATTTGGTATAGTTTGCAGCTGTTCTTTCTAAGGCCTTGAAAAGCAGTTTGCTTTCAGAAAGACTAAAAGGACTCAATGCTATCTATTCATCAGCATACTAGAGCCACTTCAAGCTTATGGGATGAGGAATTTTTGAGCAACATTAGACTGTGCCCAATTGTGTGTGGTAGGGGAAGTAAAGGTGTATAACAGCTAGAGGATCAGAGAATACACTGACCAGTCTCCCTTACATACGAACATGAATGAATTTGTTTGAATTTGCAAGGAGCTATGTAAAGCCAAGCGTTCATGAAGTGGAACTGTCAAGAGGCAGCTTAGGAAGTGGTTGTGAGAAGCTACCTCCTGTGTGTAATTATTGCCACAGTGCAGTCGAGCCTTTGGGGATCAGCAGAGTCTGCAATTGTGAAGGCAGTGGGGTGTACCCCAGAGGAGAGCTGACACCTACCAGAAACGTTTATGTCTGTCCATCACTGTCTAGTTCCATGAAGACTTCTGAGAGGAACGACAGTTTCACTTCTGTCTTCCAAATCTTGTGCAAGTTACTCTGTTGGTCAACTCTAACTTGGACGCTTATAGAGAACAGGAGACTGTAAAATATAAGTCTCAGCTTAACCAAGTTGACAACATAAAATTCAGCACACTCCTTCACCTGTCAAAGATGTCTCAGCCCTGTGCAGAGGATGGACTGTGATGAGACTGTCCTGTTCTTCATTTCCACTGCACTGTAGGTCTCACAAGGCCATGGGCAGTTATACCTAGCTCATAATGGCAACCTCCACGGTCCCTGGGTGGTGCAAATGATTCGCTGTTGACTACTTCCCTAAAGAGTGGTGGTTCAAAGCTACCCAGTGGTGCTAGTGCCATAAAGACCACAGCCAAATACCCCTCTCTGGAGCAGGTGTACGTTGTTACACATGGGGTCTCCTCACCATGAAGCACTACATGTTGAATGAAGGGAATGAAGAAGCATTGCGTTCAGTTCTGTTTCTTTCACTGCGCCAATTATTGTCTCTTGGCTCTCTATCTTCCTTTCTATATTGCACATGATTAGAAGTCTGAAAAGCACGTTTTGTGGATTCCCTTCACTCGGCCAATGGAGAACCTGCATAGGATTAGAGGTTAGAGCAAAAGGGAAACTATATGTTATTTTTGCTTATTGTTGCTTTTGCTTGTGTAGTTATTTTGCTTTAACTACAGGAGCATGAAACTTTGGACTCTTGCATTGAAGAGAACTAGTCCAGACATGTCAGAACTGTCAGAACCAGGTCTTCTGGTCTCCAACAAAGCCTATCCAGAAAGATATAGATTTGCTGGATTTTTGCTCAGGGAGCAGGGCTCCAGGGCTCCAGATCACCGTATGTTCTATTCTAATTCTCTTGGTTCAGAGATGGTGGGTAGTGGTAACCTGCCATCACTGGCCATCTTCCTGTGGTTTTTCTTTTAATTCTTCCAACACTTTCCTTGTGTCAAGCCACCTCCAGTTGAAATTCTGCGAGAATTTCTCATTTTTCCAGCTGGATAATTATGGATGCAACTTCCCGTTAGTTTTACAATGTTGGGTATTGGACTTTGAGCTGGGTTGTCGGGAGAATGGGGGTGACAGTCTCATGCGATTGCAAGAATTCTGTGCAGTCTTGTCTACCACATGGGTACTACGAATAGTGGAATCAGAAGATGAAAGCTACGTGGATTCCCAAAGCATCACAGGCTGTTGTCGTTGCTAGGGGAGTGGCTTCCAGTCCACAGCAACCTTAAGCACAACCGGATTAAATATTGCTTGGCCCTGTGCCAGCCTCACAATGGCTCCTATTCTTGAGCCAGTTGTTGCAGCCACGGTGTCAATTCCTGTCCTTGAGGGCCTTTCCCGTTTTCTGCTGTCCCCTTATGTTAACAAACACGACGTCTTTCTTCATGTACTCTTGTGTCCTGACTACATGTCCACAGCATGGAAGACAAGGTCTTTCCAGTCATAGAGGAAACATCACATGGGGGAAAGTCTGGTCAGACATATAATGCATTAGACT
Source organism: Echinops telfairi (assembly GCF_000313985.2). Classification (NCBI taxonomy): domain Eukaryota; kingdom Metazoa; phylum Chordata; class Mammalia; order Afrosoricida; family Tenrecidae; genus Echinops; species Echinops telfairi. The sequence continues at coordinate 98,900,136 of NW_022107431.1, read as the reverse complement.
TACATGAGTAAGAAATAAATTTTACTAGGTTAAGCCCCTGAAATGAGCATTATTCTAATACACATTCCATGTTTCCATGAAGTATTATTTCTGTACCCTCTTCTATCTCTCTAAGCTCTACCTTATATTAGTTGTTCTTGACATTTGTCAAGCCAAAGTCATTCATACACAAAACCACGTCAGTTAAGGTTGAGTTGATTCCAACTCATAGAGCCCCTGGGCGCATCTGTGCTCCATAGAGTTTCCAATGACTAATTTTTGTTGAGGCTTTCAATGGTCTTTCTTCCAAGGTGACTCTGGGTGGACTGAATTTTCAATACTTTGGCTAGCAGTGTTTGTACTGCCTAGGGACTCTACTTTGTACACCATAGGCACTTAATCGGTGTTAATTAAATAAGACATAACCCTTGACTTTGAGATCTAACGCCAATCTTCAAAATGAGCTCGAAAACAGTTTCATGGCATCATATATAAAAAAGCATTATTCTTATCATATATTACAGACTGAGTAGAAATATGAACACTTTTATAATAACTAGAAAAAGATTCATATAAAAAAAGCTCAAATGAAGGATTTATTCTCTATTTCTAGAGGTACTTAATATAGAGATTGAGATAGATAACATTTTGTCTGTATGTGTGGGAGGGAAGATTTTAAAATTAAGATTCCCTTTTTTAAAAAATTTCATTTCTCACGATCCCCATCTCGAATGCATTTCTGAAAACTTCCCATGCCCTTTTAAAGAGGAGAACACCAAAAATCTCTCCTCAATTAACCCAAGTGCATTTGACAATTATCTTTCCAAGGGGTTGTTTCTATGTTTGCTCGGTAACCTATAGTGAGGAATATTTTATACTTAGCAGAAGGTAATATTATGGTTAGCCTATGTGAAGGTATGTTGTGGGTAAGGGTTGGCTAGAATCTCTTGCTTCACTCGGAGGAGGCATATTTCCTATGAATAGGCAAAGATTGAAGTCCCAGGTATAAGAGGTCCCACCATACACAATCACACTACAATATCAGATTATGCTTCTGTCTGAAATAATCCTAATTTTGAAGCTGATACTCAACAAGGGGAGAAATTATGTTTTCTGTTTTTATTCCCTTAAAAAAAAGTTCAACAAAAAAATCATATCATTGTGAATGAGGGGGAGTGTGGAGTGGAGACCCAAAGCCAATCTGTAGGCAACTGGACACCCCCTTACTGAAGGGTGGTGGGGAGGAGATGAGCCAGTCAGGGTGCAGTGTAGCAA
>NW_022107431.1:98890501-98897506 GCF_000313985.2 Echinops telfairi | reverse complement strand
TTATCTGTCCTGGATTCCCTGGGTTTCCAGCTCTTATCTGTATCCCTGTAGATTCTCTGGTCTAGTCAGATTTGTAAGGTAGAATTGGGTTCATGATAGTGGGGGGAAGGAAGCATTAAAGAACTAGAGGGCAATTGTATGTTTCATTGGTGTGATACTGCACCCCGACTGGCTTGTCTCCTCCCTGTGACCCTTCTGTAAGGGTATGTCCACTTGCCTACATATGGGCTTTGGGTTTCCACTCCACACTCCCCCTCATTCACAATGATATGATTTTTTGTTCTGGTATTTGATGCCTGATACCTGATCCTATCGACACCTCATGATCACACAGGCTGGTGTACTTCTTCCATGTGGATGTTGTTGCTTCTCAGCTAGATGGCCACTTGTTTATCATCAAGCCTTTAAGACCCCAGATGCTATATCCTTTGATAGCCGGGCACCATCAGCTTTCTCACTTTGCCTTGAACAATTGTGTCAGGAAGGTGAACATCATGGAATACCAGGTTAATAGAACAAAGTGTTCTTGTGTTGAGGAGGTACTTGATTAGAGGCCCAATGTCCATCTGCTACCTTAATACTAAACCTATAAATATATGTAATAGGTCTATTTCCCCATCATCATATATAAATATATTGACATATACATGCATGTATATGCATGTATATATACATGTACATGCCTGTATTTAGACCTCTGTAAATTCCTCCTAGTTCTTTCCTCTATTTCCTTTTACTTTCCTCTTGTCCCACTATCATGTTCAGCCTTCATTTGGGTTTCAGTGATTCCTCTTGGTTACATTGCCCTTGATCAAGCCCTCCCAGGCCTTCTACACCCTCCTTGCCTCTGATTTTGGATCACTTGTTGTTCCCTTTCCCCCCGGGTTTGTTAACAGCCACTTCCTTTACCCTGCCTACCCCTCTCCCATGTCCTCCTGGAATCGTCAGTCTCATTGTTTTCTCCTCCAGATTGTTTATCCTGTCTATCTTATCTAGATAGACATACAGTGGTGATAATATGCACAAAAACAAGACAGAGCAAATCAAAGCAACAAAAGAAAACAAAACAATAACAACAACAACAACAGAAACTAACAACAAAAAGAAAAGCCTATAAATAGTTGCAGGTCTCTTTGTTCACTTTTAGGAGTGTTTTCTGGTTAAGTGTGATGGGGTTTCACACCCTGGTCCCAAAGTCTATCTTTGGTATAACCCCGGGACTTCATTGCTCTGTTCTTGCTGTTCTGGTGCATGCCCTTAGTGTATCACCTCGATGTGGCGGGGTCAGGTCAGGCACAATTTCTGTACTGTGTCTCCTGTGTTGTCCCCTGTAGTGCTATGGGTCAGTGAGGGATGTCAGGTCTTGTAGTGGGGCCAGCCATATGGTCCTCACTGTGCATTGGCTGCTCTGAGCAGGAATATAGTCCTCAGGCCTTGGTGGACCAGGATGTGCTCCACTCTCTCTGCCTCCCCCTTCCTTTGCTCCTGTGTGCTCTGATCAGGCATGTCCCTTTCCCTGAGCTGTAGCTTCAGTGCTGTCCTCTGAAGTGAACTCTTTGGGGAGGGAGGGCTGTCCACATAGTTGGCATTGGGGCCAGCCCCATTGTACTTTTAATATTCTTCACCAGCACCACAGTTCAAATGCATCTATTCTTCTCTAGTCTTCCTAAGCCAATGCCTAACTTTTACATACCTTTGAGGCAATGGAAAATACCATGGCTTGGATTAGGTTCACCTTAGTCCTCCAGTAATTTCTCTACTTTTCAACACACTGAAGAGGTACGGTGTAGCAGATTTGTCCAATGCATTGCTTCCTTTGATCTCCTGTTTGCTGCTTCTATGAACATTGATTGGGAGCCAAGCAAGAGGAAATCCCTGATAGCTTCAATCTTTTATTCATTTACCATGATGTTACTTTATTGGTCTACTTATGAGGATTTTGGTCTTCTTTTAGTGAGTTGTAATTCACACTGAAGGCTGCAAGCCTTGTTCTTCATCAGCAAGTGCTTCAAGTCCTTCTTATGTCAGCAAGCAAGGTTTTGTTATCTGCATATCACAGGTTGTTAAAAAACCTCCCTCCAATCACGATGCTGCATTCTTTAAATGTGAGCCAGCTTCTGATTATTTGCTTTGCATATAAATTGAATACATATGGTGAGAGGATAGAACCATGAGGCACAGCTTTCTGAATTTAAAACCACGTAGTGACCTTGTTCTGTTCTCCCAACTGCCTCTTGATCCATGTACAAGTTCAGCATGAGAACAATAAAATGTTCTGCAATTCCCCTTCTTCTCAAAGCTATCCATAGTTTGTTATGACTCACACAGTCAAATGGCTTGACATTGTCAATAAAACATAAGTAAGCATCTTTCTGGTATTCTCTGCTTTGAGTCAATATTCATCTGACATAAAAAATTATTCCTTTCATTATATGATACTTAACATGGTTTTTTAACACTTAGATCCATAACCTCTCAGTTCTTCTGCCTTTTCAGTCAAATGCTATATAATCAAGAGTTTGGAAATAATATTACTACTTATAGATTTTGCAAAACCTGCAGTTATTCTTTGTGTATCTTTTTCTGCTGAATGGGATCCTGATGCATAGTGACCCTACCGGGAAGAGTACAATTGCTCCATAGGGTGTCCAAGGCTGTCAACTTTTACAGAAGCTGCTTTGCCTTATCTTTCTCCTGTGCAACAGCTGGTGCTGACTTCCAGTTAGCAGCTCAACCCTGAGTTTGCTCCCATGGTTTTGCTAGGGTAACAATAAGTTCTGGATGTCACCACCAGCTACTGTATACTATTACTAATTAAATCAGAAAGACACGTCCCGGTTTCTCTTTTCAGGGAACTCTGCCTCTGAACCAAGAAGATAATATTTCAGAGAACGTGTCTAATAATCTTGTAATTATTTTTATTCTTAAAGGATGGTGGCATGTATGTATTTGTCTTGCAGTGCATTCTTAAAATTGCTATTCCGGGTGCTTAGTGCTTAGCACTGAGTGCTTAGAAAATAATAGGTAGTCTGCAATGTCTCTTAAATGAAAGACTTGGATTCAGAAATTTTAGGTCTTTCTGCCTACTGATGATCATATGCCAACATTAATTAATTAATTCTACTTTTTCCTTCCATTCTTCTAACATATCTGGGGCACTTTCCCTTTGGCAGACACTGTGCAAAGTGCTGAGTCTATAGAGATGAGTGAGCAAGAGTTCCTCCTGTTCTTTGAGATCTGAGAGAAGAGGGTAGGCAGGTACCTAACTTGACCCACATGAAAAAATCTGTAAGAGTGAGCACAGAGGAGGCAACTGATGTTTTATTGGAGAAGATGGGGTAGGGAAAAATGAAATATTATTTCTTTTAGGAGAGGCGATGCTTGAGCTGAGACTTGAAAAATGAGCTGAGGCTGCCCGGTGAACAGATGTTAGATAAGAGGGATAGAGTTTCACGATGAAGAAATTGTCTATGTGAAGGCATGGGATGCCTTTTGGAGGGATGTAATATTGGGGTATAACTTGGTGAGCATTAATTGTAGAGTCATGATAAAAGTTAATGTGGGAAAACGAATGTAGTCAGATCATGAAACAATTTACAGTATGTGTATATGATGCAATGGGAACTTTATAAGTTCTTTAGTGTGAGAAGACTCTAAGAAAAAAATTCATAAATTGTAGAAAGTTTTAGTTCTTTTTTAAGGTTATTGTGATGGTTTGATGATAATTGTAAGAGCAGCCTATAAGGCATGATAGAAATGTTAACTGCTGGAATTTATTGTTGACATATTTCCCTAGTACTTTTCAAGAACTATTGCTATTGTTGTTTTTAAGTATCAAGTCAGTTCTGCCTCATCGTGACCTGACTGTATGTGCAACAGAATGAAACATTGACTGGCCCTATACAGTTTACAAAATCATTGTTATGTTTGAGTCCATGTCGTGGGCACTGTGTCAATCTATCCTATGAGTATTAAATCATTTAATCCTTACAACAATCCAATTAACCATGAATCTGTAAGTGGGACACTTGCCTTGAGCTATTTTTCCAGTATCAGTGCTGGATTATATTAGATTTCATTTTCATTGTTAAAATTAATTTTCCCTTGAAGTTTGCTCTAGAAGGCCTCTAAGTGAGCCAGAGCAATTAAAAAGGTGGGAAGAAATTTATTTCACCCCATAAACCACCTTTATTTCAGGTAGCGTTAAAAAAAAGAGCTCTCTGGACCTAATGTAATTTAAAATATATAGGTTTAAAAAATAAATATTTATTGAGTGAAAAATACAGATAAGCAAGTGATATCAACCAATAAGGTCTTCCTTTCTTGTTTCAGGATAGGGTTCACCTATAGTTAATAGCTTGTGTTTTAAGATTGATGTGGCTGACAACAGATGAGTTGATAGTGGACCATCTTAAATCTTGAGTGGACTGTGAGGTTCCTGCCCTGGTTCATCTTCATATATGATTGGCAGCATTGGGTCAGGGTTCAGGCCATTATCTGAAAGGGAAGGGTATGTCAATCAAATGAGGCTAAGTTTGTTTTGGACATTGTCCTTTGACGGCATTTGCCTCCTATCAATCAGCATTAAGATCTCTTCTTCATTATTCTATGTCCATTAAAGCTATTTTACAAGAAGCAATTGGTTATTTATCACCAGCTTATTAATTCTATTGTACTTGTCCATGGAAGTGAAGCCTACTAATTATTGGATCAACAACTGTATTGTGAGAAAAGAGATATTAGTAACATTGGAGTCCAAAGCAAACTACTCTAAGCCAGAATATTCAGCAAGAGTCTCACTTTCCTTTGTCTCAGACTGAGACAATTATCACAACATCCCTTAGAAATTCTGCAAAAGGCAAAAGCATTTTCTCAGAACCTGTTTTTGTTTGGTCACTATATGTACATCATATATCTGAGTGATGCCTATTCACACTATATGAATCAAACTTTTAAATCTTGACTCGACTGTAACCAAATAAAAACAAGCATAATTAGGATTTTCCAAATTTGGATTAATTAACAACAGAAAGAAATAAAAAGATTATTCCAGAAAAATATTCTTTTATCAATGGAAATCCACCCAGAGTGTATTGCCTTTAAATCATAAGGCACACACTATCTACTTTAATGCTTAAAAACCTTTGTGGTCAATTGTATTGTGTTGTGAATAATAATCATTTGTTGGCAACATCCATAGCTTATTGGAGATTTCAGATGCATTTGGTATAAATAGGTGGTAAGTATAAAGGTCCTGTATACTGTGGGCTTTAATAAAAAGGTACTGATAATAGAATTATGTTTTTAATAACAGTTATTGTTAGTGGTTTTCTATATAAGGAAATTAAGAACGAATGTCTACCCTGCACTTGCTACTATTTTTGCTAAACTTCTCATGACTGCTTAAAAGTTTCTGGATTTTGTGGCTCGATTTTAAAATGGAGATAATGAGAATAATGTTTTCTATCTATCATGCTTTCCCAGTTTTTACTTCTCATCTTACAGAATAAGTATGATGAAGTTTGATTATCTTTCTCTTTCAATGTACACTGAAATTTTTACAGGGAGATTTCAAGTGAAATGTAGGAGTAACAATGACTTTTTTTGCTGTTTTTTTTGGTGTGGGTGTGTGTGGTTCAAAGCAGACATCATTATATACATTTTGAAATATCTCACCCAAGGTTTTGAAAAAGAAACTGTTTAATGGAGGTTAAAATTTGCATATAACAGTGTAGAATAAACTTTAGATGAAGAGAAATGTATTGCACATAAAAGCAGGCTAAAGGTCTGGTCTCATCACTTCATCTACAAGCCTCATTGAAGAAGAGTATTCTCTAAGCCTTGAATAATCACGTATACCAGTTATCTCAGCAATGCCACAGGGAATCAAAACGTAAAGCAACCAAAGCTTTTGAAGTCTCGATCATCTTTTTGGAAACACTAATCTTTTTATGCCACATACCCTCAGTGCCAATCCATGTCCAACAACGTTCAGCTTCTAGGAACAGTTAATTTGTAGTAAAAACACAAACTTGCTGACTACATTCATTTCTGAGCTTTGGAAGGTGAACTCTAGTTCCAGTATGCAGGTTCATGACTCTTTCTCTCCCCTTTGACTATCATAGGCAGTACAGTTTCATTCTGGTTATTTTTCTCTAAAACCCAGCTTATCTTTCTGAAATTTGAGTTCACACTGTTTTTCAAGTTAGTGCAAGACATTCTATTAGTAGCCAAGTGAGAGAATTAAACAAAAAGAATCCATTAAAAATCAGAACTTATGTTCTGGGTATGCACATCTTTTTAATGCATCACTGGAACAAATAATCAAAAGTTTACTATAATTGATAGCGTATTCCTAAACCAGGAAACCAGAATTGTATGCAGCTGAATGAGCATACATTTACATGAGATGCCTCAATGGAGCTTAGAAGGAAAACAAACAAACAAAGAAGCTGAAAATGTCCTATCAGAGAGTTTAGAAGGTTATGGGGGAAAGTCATATTTTATTAAGTTTCAAGTACTAATTTGAATGAATGAATGCAACTGCTACTTTTTGAATGTTTACTATATAGAATTTCATGCTATTTAAGGAATATAAAAATGAACTTTTAACAGCAACAACAATGTTTTTGTTAAAGACATTTTGGAATAAGGGGATATAAAAATTGTTTACCAGTTAGATAGTTCTGGAAATCTACATCTTATTGAGGAAGGATAGCAGAAAATTAAATAGAAATAAATATTCTTTTATTTATTAGTGAGTACAAAAAATGACCAATATCAACCCTAACTTCCTTCTGTAGGTCACTACAAAGTGTTGTGGAAAAGATAGCATAATTAATGTGTCTACATGAAATTACTGTCCCAGTTGTCCTGATGATACTTGTTGAATTTCCTGATTGTGTAGGAATCCGTTTCCTGGTGAATATGGATGTCCAGGAAATGTAGATTCTCCTAATACAGTATGAAAAATGTGTATTTGTAGGTCAAAGGCTAAGAGGAAAA
>NW_022107431.1:98886366-98889557 GCF_000313985.2 Echinops telfairi | reverse complement strand
GGCACTGAGGGCATGCAGCGGAGCAGCAGGGGAGCAGAGTGATGAAACCCCTAGGTAATACCAAAAACAGAGTGTGGCGCCCCATCAGCCTCAACTGGAAAACACGTGTAAAGGCCAACAAACAGACCTTGAACTATTTATAGGCTTTTCCATTTTTGTCAGTGGCTTTCTTTTTGTTAGTTATTTTGTTATTGCTTTCTGCTGTGGTTGTTATTATTTTGTTGATTTTTAATTTCCTTTGTTGTTTTATTTGGCTTTGACAGGTTTTTGCACTTAGTAATGTATTTGCATGTCTATCTAGATAAGATAGATGGGATAAATAATTCGGAGATGAAATGGTTCCAATGGTTCCAGGGGGGGATAAGGGAGAAGGGGAGGTGGGAGAAAGGAAGGGGGAGTGGACCAACCCAGGGACAAGGCAACAACAAGTGAACTAAAATCAATGGAAGGAAGGTCACAGGATGCCTGGTGGGGCTTAATCAAGGGCAATGTAGCAGCGAGGAAGTACTAAACCCGAATGAAGGCTGAATATAATGGTGGAACAAGAGAGAAGTAAAAAGGAAATAGAGGAAAGAATCAGGGGGCAAAGGATATTTATAGAGGCCTAAATACAGGCATGTAGATGTGTGTGTGTGTGTGTGTGTGTGTATAATGAGAGGGGAATAGAACTATGTACTCCTTTCTATATGTTAAGAATTAAGGTTGCAGATGGGCATTGGGCCTCAACTCAAGTACTCCCTTAACACAAGAACATTTTGTTCTAACAATCCGGCATTCTGTGATGCTCTCCTTCCCAACACGATCACTGAAGACAAAGTGGGTACATAAGCAAATGTGGTAAAGAAAGGTGATGATGCCCAGCTATCAAAAGATATAGCGTCTGGGATCTTAAAGGCTTGAAGATAAACAAGCAGCCATCTAGCTCAGAAGCAACAAAGGCCACATGGAAGAAGCACACCAGCCTGTATGATCATGAGGTGTTGATGGGATCAGGTAGCAGGCATCAAAGTCCTAGCACAAAAAATCATACCAATGTGAATGAGGGGGAGTGCGGAGTGCAGACCCAAAGCCCATCTGTAGACAACTGGACATCCCCTTACAGAAGGGTCACAAGAAGAACAAGCCAGTCAGGGTGCAGTATAGCACTGATGAAACACACAACTTTCCTGTAGTTCTTTGGCGCTTCCTTCATCCCACTATCATGACCTCAATTCTACCTTACAAATCGGATTAGACTAGAGGCTGCACACTGCTGCAGATAAGAGCCCACAACACAGGGAGTCCAGGATAGATAAACCCCGTAGGGCCAACAATGATAGTAGAGATACCAGGAGGATTATGGGAGGGTGGGGGGATAAAGGAGGAATCGATCACAAGGATCAAGCTAGAACCCCCTCCCGGGGGGACGAATAATAGAAAAGTGGGTGATGGGTGACGGAGGGTGATGTAAGATATGGAAAAAATAATCTATAACTTATCAAGTGTTCATGAGGGAGAGCAGGTGGGGGAGGGAGAAAGAAGAAATAGGGATCTGATATCAGGGACTCAAGTGGGAAGAGAATGCTTTGAAAATGGTGATGGTAGGAGGGGAAAAAATGAGGAGCTGATACCAAGGGCTCAAGTATACAGCAAATGTTTTGAGAGAGGAGGGCAACAAATGTATAAATGTGCTTGACACAGTGGTTGTATGTATGGATTATGATAAGTGTTGTATAAGCCCCTAATAAAATGAGTTAAAAATAACAAAAAAAACCCAAATAAACATACAAGTTCAAAACAAACAAACAAACAAACAAACAAAGAAAAGAAAATGATGATGGCGGCATATGTGCAAATGTGCTTGACACATTGGAGGAATGCAAGGATTGTGATAAGAGATGTAAGAGCCCCCAATAAAAGTATTAACAAAAAAGAATCATTTGGTATCATGTAGACACAAAAAGGAAGATAAAATAGTGTGAGTTTAAAGCACAGCTTAACAAAACAAACAAACAAACAAACTGTCCAAAATGTCTTGCTTAGAGAGGGCAGCTCAACAGTTTCTGCAATTTGTATGAAAACCAAAGGTGTCTTACTAGCTTTATCAGTTAGATGGCAAATCACTCTGCAAAGCAGTAACCCGGGCATTTAAATTGCGGTCAGAAGGACCATGAAAACAGGCTGATAATCAGAAATATTTTGGGAACTTCACTGCATTCTATAAAAACTTTAAATTTTAGCATTTGGATACGTGGAAAATTCAGTGTGACAGCTGAAATGATGGTGATAAAACAGACAGACATACTCCTTATTTCACTACTTTCTGTGGTTGATGATTTGAATTTTCTGAGCTGTGAAGGGTGAATAAGGAAACTTGCTTGTGATTTCGTGCAGGTGTAACTTATGCAGCACATCTTGGTAAAATAAGTCTGGCTCCACAGCATTCTACGACTAGGGCTCAGTACCTACTCTGTTTACTCGAAGCTTATCTGAATTTCATTGCATTACTCAGGAAGAATCTCTATATTCTCTATCTCTATCTGTGGCTATATTTGAAGGGATGTCTTTAGTAGGGAAATTTATTATGACAAAAGAAAAGGCTAATCAAGAACACCGGAATCCTTACTGTACATTGGGAGCTGTGTTTGTTTATATGGTTAACTTAAGTATAACTATTGCGCTGCTGTGTGATACTATGCCCCTTTTCATAAGAAAATGTAAGCCAATCAACCAACTGACCAGCCAATCAGTTTCTATGATTTTAATCTTTGTTCTAGCAAGAAGTTCTCAGACTTCCCCGAGTCCATGCATCTCGGACACATACGAGCGGACTTTCTCCACTGCTGAAAATGGAAAATCTCCTGGGGTGGAATTTTTGGTAGTACCGTCGGAGCCCTGGAAGTGGTGTGTGAAGATGGGATCCACAAATAGGAGGCAGGGAACTATTACCCCTGTAGGTAATGTTATATGAACTTTTAGGGTTCATAAAGGCACTTTAGTGACCCCCCAGGTGGAAGGAATCATTTGTAAAAACCGGCACTTCGGTGTCTCCCAGGAGACAGGGTGCAAACCCGGAGGTTCTGGTATGTAAGACCAATAGGTTTCAGCTGTGAGGAATCCTGAGCATAATAGCTGGCACGTGAGAACTGCTAGCAGAGCAGTAAAAACAACCTCAGGGGTGGGTGCCGTTCCTTGTGAAGAACAATGTCAAG
>NW_022107431.1:98883441-98884490 GCF_000313985.2 Echinops telfairi | reverse complement strand
GTCCAATCTTGTTACTTGGTTATTCATTATTGCTTTTTGCACCTTTTCAACAGCCAATTTTCCTTCCTGAGTCAATGCCTTAGGTGACTAAGGGTTAGGGTCCCCTTGTAAGATGGCAAATAAAGGTTTCAAATAATTCGTGGTTAACTTCTATAAAGGATAAATCCAATTAACATCCCCTCATAATTTTTGAAAATCATTTAAGGTTTTTAATGAATCCTGCCTTAATTGTAAAGGTTGAGTAATTATTTTCTCTCCCAATATTTTCCTCCCAAAAGAAGAAAAAGGGGGTTCTGTTTGTATTTTTTCTGGGGATAATTTTAGTCCCTATTGAGCTAGAGCCATTATTGTATCTTATAAAATTTCCTGCAATATACCACGGTTTTTGATGGGTTAAAAGAATATCATCCATATAATGGATAACATAATCTTCTAAATACTGATCCTTAGTTGACTGCAAGGCTGCACTTACATATTTTCTGACACAAGGTTGGGCTCTTTGAAAGCTGAAACCCAAAGAAGGTGGGGGTGGAGGCTGGCCTTCAGACTTCTTAATTTTAGATTTAATTGCCAAATTATTCATCGAGCCATAATGGAGTTTTTTACAATGACCTTTTGTTTGAACTAAGGGGAAATCCCAGTCATTGTCATGATATCGGGCAGCGGCTTCTTCTAAGTCAGCTTCATCTTCAGGCGTAAGTTTATCATCACTTTCCCCCGAGTCAGTTCCAACAGTACAAATCTGTTTCCTCTCCGCTTGTTCCGCCTTTAGAGGCGTTTTCTCATCTTGCAAAGGACGTTTCTTGGAAAGTTGAGTAACCTCTTGTAAGGGGTCTAAGGAATCTCTCGCTAAGCTCCATAAGGAGAATGTTTCTACAGGGATTTCTTCAGTCCCATGTTCATTATAGTATTCTTTTAATTCTTCCCCTACTTTAGTCCATGTATCTAAACCGACGGTACCTTCTTCAGGAAACCATGGACTGCATCGCTGTACAAAATTTAAAAATCCTGTTATCTGATGAGTTGACACATGGACCCCTTTTCCCTTA
>NW_022107431.1:98856782-98881890 GCF_000313985.2 Echinops telfairi | reverse complement strand
AAAGACTTAATGTTTCCCCTTTTACATGTTTTCTATTAATGTTAACCATTCTTTCTCCTTCTATGTAAGTTCCTGTCCTAGGAAAAGGGGCTTCAGTTGGGGGAGGCAATCTATAAGGTCCTCTATATCGGGGAGGCCAAAAGAGTCCCCCACTACCTAATCTGAATGGAATTCAGGGTTTTTAGGTGGATTTCATTTTCTCTTCTGACCTCAACTTTGGGGTTTCTTGCTCACTCAGTTCCTACGTATCCTTCTCAAAATTCCCAAAGAAGTCTTGCTGTCTATGCCTCTCCAATGCCTCAGTTAAGGAAAGCCCCATCACATAGAAGCAAGTTTTAGATCTGGTTTCATTCATACTTCTCAAGACTGCCCTCCCATCTGCTCTGAATGCAGTAAACATGACAATGCACAAAATTTTCAAGAATAGATTTAACAACAGTAAATATTTGTGGGATGTTGGAATCCCTCCCTGGGAAGCTCTGCTCTGCAGAAGCTCCTTCCACCAGGCTGTAGCTTTGCTAGACAGCATGGTTGGGATGGCCCCCAACAGTACACATTTTTCCCTGCTAGACAAGCATAGAACAACTCGCTCTGAGTTAGCGCCCCCAGTGGCATCTCCTGGGAAGCCTCTCTCTAGTCAGTGAACTTTTTCACTAAAGCAGTTTTGCTGGAGTCTCGATTTTTGTGATGGCTGATTTAAGAAAACAGCATGCGGCTGTGATATTTTGTTTCCTGCTTAGGAAAAATACTGCAGAATGTATTATGATGTTGAACTCAGCTTAGAAGGACAGCATTATGGTTAAAACTCAAGTATATGAGTGGGTTTCTCATTTCAAAAAAGGTGAAATGTTGATTGAAGACAAAACATGTTAAGGACGTCCATCCAATTCCCAAATGGATGAAAATGTTGACAAAATTCATGCACTTGTGCTTGAAGACTGATGCTGAACCATTAAAGAGTGGGGAAGTTATTTGGATTGTGTTAGTGTGTAAGAGAAAACTTTATATCAAAGAGAGATTGTACATTAAGAAAACATCCCACTCCAATCCAGATCAAGTCCATAAGTCCAATATTACCCCACATGTCGATATTAGTCCATAAATTCCTCTTTAGACTCACACAGCCATGCAATGACACAGAATGCAGGAAGATGACAGGCCAGTGGGTGAAAAGTCTTGTGATCCAGTGGTGGTGGAAGCATGTTAGCGCTGGTGTGAGTCTCCATATGACTCCTCCAGCTCCAGGGCTCTAGCTCTATCGCTTTAGCTCCATGTGGGCTGCCGCCGAGAATGTCTCACAAGGAGAGGGTATGTGTCCCACTTCCAGTGAGCTATTTTTCTCTGTTGCCTCCAAATGAAGTCATCAAACTGTGACCTAATTGACAGGCTAAACTGCATCCCTTGACTTTTAATGGTCTCAAGTTAACACCAGGATTATATAACTGCCACACGCACTATCTTGGAGCTCAGTTCAGCAAATTGTGATGGAAGATTTGGGAATGAGAAGGGTCACTGTGAAGTTTGTCCCTTGGTTATGACTGACTAGGGAAAAGAGCATCAAGTGGAAACATGCTGGGCTTTGAAAGAACAGCTCTGAAGCCAGCCCGTCTTTTCCCCAATGTCATTACTAGTGACAAAACATGGTGCTATTCTTATGACCCTGAAAGCGAACACCAATCAAGCCAGTGGAAAATGCCATTGGCACTTCACCTCCCAAAAGCTCATCAAGTGAAAACAAAGATCAAGATGATGTCTTATGTTCTTTTTTTTTTTTTTATATGATAGGGATAGTTCATTTAGAGTTCATTCGACCTGGTCAGACTGTTAATCAAGCTTTCTATTTAGAGGTTCTGAAAAGATTGCATAACAGTGTGCAACAAAAAAGACCTGATTTGTGGCAGATGTGGGACTGGTTTTGCCACCATGACAATGCAGCTGATCCCACAGTTATCTCAGTGCACCAGTTTTGGGCCAAAAACCAGCATGCCTCTATTGCCCCACACACCTTACTCACCTGACCTCGCTCTTTGTGGCTTCTTTCTCTCTCTGAGAATGCATAGGGACATGGGAGGGCAACAGTTTGACAGTGTAGAAGAGGTGAAGAAAAAAATGAGGGAGGTGCTGTCAGCCCTCCAAATAAATGAGTATGAAAAATGTTTCCAAGAATAGAATCACAGATTTGACAAATACACGAAGTGTAATGGAGAGTACTTTGACAGTGATAAGGTTTTGTAAAACAAAATGTAAATACATAGCTTTGGAAAAAAAATTCTGTTTTGGGGGGAGTGCCTCCTCGTATATGGTCTGCAAAGCTATAAATCTTTACTATGGTAGAGAACTTCATCTTTCTCCAGAGAAGTGGTTGGTGGATTTGAACTGCTGACCTTGAAATCAGTAACAAACCCTAATCCTTTACATCACCAGGGTTTCTTCCTCCATATCTTCTAGGTCCATATATATATTTGCAGCATATAGAAATACATATGTAGAAATATTCCCTGTCAAATCGTGATTGTAGACCTATTCATTATTCAATGCCCCACTCTTGTTCAGCTTGTATGACTATTGCAGATTATGCCTATACGTTATTGTTACTACTTGTAGATTACTGCTATTACTGTTCTGCATGGTAGTGTAAGCAGTAGTACTTATCTTTGTGCCTGTAATGCTTGGGCTCTTCTCGGTGCCTCTTTTTCCTTGATAATTTTGTGCTGACTATAAATATTAATGTGATTAACCCTCCCTTCCCTTGTCACCCGTAACCTTCAAAGAATGTTCTTTTTCATGAATAAACTTTTCTGGAGTGTTGATAATAGTGATCTCATAAAAATTTGCCCTTTCATGTTTGAGTAATTTCATTATTCATAACGTCTCCTGGTTCATCAGAGTCATTGTCATTCTTTAACAGTGTGTAGTTTTCCATTAAATGCCATAGTTTGTTTATCCATTCATACCTTGATAGACATTTAGCTTGTTTCCATTTATAGTAGCAAACATGGGGAACCAATCACAATGGTCAACATATGGCTCCTATTCCAGGGGGACAAACAGCAGAAAAGTGGGTGAAATGAGACAGCAGTTGGTGTAAGACAAAAAAAAACAAAAAACGATAAGTATAAATTATCAAGGGGACATGGGAGAGGGAGGGTGGAGGAAGAAGGAGGGAAAAGGAGGAGCTGATGCCAGGGGTTCAAGTAGAAAGGAAATGTTTTGAAAAAGACGATGACAACATATGTACAGATGTGTTTGACAAAATGAATATATGTATGGATTGTGATGAGAGCTGTAAGAGCCTGCAATAAAATGATTTAAAAAAAGCAAAACCAAACATGGAAGAGGTCATACCTGACCACCTGTGGCTTCTCTATTGCCATGAGGGAGATGTCAGGCATGCCCTCACTCTCCATCCATCTTTACCCTGTTCTCACACCAACCATTCCTCCCACACTACTCCGCTTCTCTGCTGGGTTCAATAATTCATGGCATTTCCACACACAACTCACAGACAATGTTTCTCATTAAGGGGGAGGTTGTTATAGGAGTTAGTAGGTTACCACAAATCAGGATCAGTAAACAGTAAAGATACAGTCCTTGGTCCACAACTACACTTCTCTACCAGTAGCCAAGTATCTTTCTGGCCTCCAGCCTCTCTGTCACATAGTCCCTTGGTCTTTGCCTCTGGGCACCAGAAAGCTCACCTGGTTGCTCTGTATCACAGTTCCATGATTTCAGGCCAGGTGAGGATAAAGCACTCCACAGGCTTGGCACTCTTCCTATGAGTCTCCAAGTCATAGTCTTTGGTGTTTCTGGTCTTGACTTCTGCCACTTAAGACAGAGATCTTGGAAGTGCTTTTCCCATGACCCTGACTTTCTCTGTGTGTCCAAGATGACTGTAACACACAGAGGAATGGCTTTGATGGAGGTGTGGTTTTTGTCTTTGAGCAGAGCATACCTTCAAGCAAATAAAATGTGTGACTAGGTTCACACTCTCTACTCAAGTCTGGAGTTAATTTTAGCTTAATCCTTTCCATTAGTATAGCAGACAATTCCCCTCCAAATAGAATTATAGCCATCGGCATATAGTTCAGGATTATAATACATCGCATAAGGAATTGTGGTTAGTAGGGTCATATTAATTGACTACATCCAACCTTTTTCTTTGCTACTGACATGGATGTGTGATATTATCTGTTGGTGTCATGGCTCTCATATCTCTAGAATATATGCCTAGGAGTGGGAGTGCTGGATCATATGCTCTATCTGTTGCCAATATTTTAAGGAACATATTATTTTCCACTGTGGTGGTTCATTTTACATTCCCACAAGCGGTGTTTGAGGGATTCTTTTCTCTAAACCATCACCAGCATTTGCTATTTTCTGTTGTTATGCACTTTGCTATGAATACTGAGATGAGGTGCTATCTTACTGCTCTGATTTGCATCCCTCTGACCGCTAATTCGTTGTTCCCTGCATGGAAATCTTTTGCATAGTCTTGGCGCTGCAGTGCTACACGGTCTCTGCCGCCGGAAACCATTTCAGGCAGAGATCCCACATGGTTTTCAATGGTGGCTTTTTCTTTCTTTTCTTTTTAAACACGTTTTAATTAAAAGATAATTTTATTGGGGAGGCTGCCATGGGAAGGGGTGCTGAGGGAAGGCTGGGACAGCCCCATTGCTGCTAGTGCAGGTACCGGGATACCGCGGGGAAAACCTTTTGCTGCTGCAAGTGGAGGTGCTGGGCAAATTCAGGGTGGGGGTGCCCCTGTTTCTGAGGTGGGGCGTTTCATGTGACAGAAAGGCCTCACTGCCACAGGTTTGGGGTGCTGGGCACCAGTGGGGCAGCTGCTGTTGCCGCTGCAGGCGGGGGCACCCTGTGGGTCTGGGGCAGGCCGCTGCTGTTGTGGGCAGAGGGTGCTGCGCAGGCGTGGACAGGATGCCACTGTTGTGAGTGGCAGGAACAGAGGAAATGCCACTGCTGCAGGGATAGGGGGGAGTATCAGGTGATGGTGGGGAGCGCTGCCACAGTCGCAGGTGATTTAACTTATTGCAGGCCGACTGAAAACAAGGTTTATCCGTGGCCTCTGGGGCCACACCTGGGTGACAGGACCCACCACCACTTGGGGAGAATAGAGCCTGAGGAGGAAGGAGCAGCTCATGGTGGAGAATGTTGTGGGCAGACTGTTGCCATATGGGGGTACCACTGTGGTTGTGGCGGGACAACATATGGCTGCTGGCTAGCTCTGGGTGTGGCAATAAGGCTGAGGGGGGACAATAGGCGGGTGGTGGCCACATTGAGATCTGAAGTAGTGTGGCTGACTTGGGCTGGAGAGTCCCAGCAACTAGGTTGCTGATCCCTGGGGTTCTGGAGTGAGGCTAGATATGGGGGCAGGTTGCCTTTCGGACTGTGGTTGCGTTTCAGCATGTCGTGCAAGTCTTTTCACTTACCCAACTCCCCACACTCATCCTCCTGGATGTCGTGTACACTGATTGCCATGGAGTTCCTAATGTGGGCTGCTTACCTGGGTGCCATCTTTCCATAACCTCTGGTGGCCCTTATTTCTTGATAGTCTTGGGATTCCTCTTTCAACTTCTGAGAGTGTTCAGGTTACCCCCAGTGGAAGGGCAAAAGTGATCAACCTTTGAATTAGTTTTCTATACTTTATTCATATTTGTACACTCCTGCCTAGTCACTGGGTGTGAGCTACAAAGACGATGGGTACAAAAGTCATACTAAGCAATTTCACTTCACTACAAGTTAAGGAAACCTGAAAAGGGACAATCCAAGGATAAAAGACAAGTGAACCCCAGCTTATATGACCCTGTTATCAGGAAAATGAAGTGATACCTGGCGATTACTACCGACTGCTCTGAAAGGGATGGCAATAGGAGGTCCCAGATAGTCAGAAAAACAATGTTGTGAAGAACTGAAAATAATAAAAATGATCAGGCTTACTGATCTGATAGAGACTAGCACCACCTTGATAGTATGACCTGTAGATGTTCTTGAAGATTGGAACTGACCTTACTCCCATGGTTCAGCTTTAAGCCAAATAATAGACAGGCCTATTGGGAGAACAACATCAGAGAGGTAGGTGCTTCTAAAAGCAACCAACTTTGTGAAATCAAAAGGGCAGCATTGGCCCAGGTATCAATTTTAGAAGTCAAGAAGGAGTGGAAAAAAAGATCAAATGGATGTGGCAAACATACAGAAGATGTATATATTGTGAGGATTGCGATCAAATTGTGTATAAATTGCAAATGAATTGCAAATCAAAATGTGCATGAAATATTAAATGGAAACAATTTTTCTCTGTAAAATTTAACCTAAATTAAAATAAAAAGTTAAAAATAAGAATTACTACATACCAATTTTTATCTTTAAAAATATTGTGAAACTTTTATGGTAATAGTCTTTCTAAGATTATGTTTCTCTGATTCATTTTTATGTAATGTTCAAACTCATGTTTTAAAGAATAAATTCACTTAAAATGTATTAATGGTCTATTTCCCCATCCTCATATATATATAGTTGCATATATAAATGCCTTTATTTAGACCTCTATAAATGCCCTTTGTACATATATTTATAGGTTTAGTATTAAGGTAGCAGATGGACATTGGGCCTCTGCTCAAGTACTCCCTCAATGAAAGAATACTTTCTTCTATTAAATTGACATTCTATGATGCTCACCTTCCCGACACAACCGCTGAAGACAAAGTGGATGATTAAACAAATGTGGTGAAGAAAGCTGATGATACCTGGTTATCAAAAGATATAGTGTCTAGGGTCTTAAATACTTGAAGGTAAACAAGTGGCTATCCATCTCAGAAGCAACAAAGCCCATTTGGAGGAAGCACACCAGCCTGTGTGATCATGAGGTGCCAAAGGGATCAGTTATCTGGCATCAAAGAACAAAATAGCCTATCATTATGTGCTCACTTTACCAATACCATTGCTGAAGACAAATGGGTGCATAAACAAATGTGAGGAAAGCTGATGGTGCCAGGTTATCAAAAGATACAGAGTCTGGGGTTTTAAAGGCTTGAAGGCAAACAAGCAGCCATCTAGCTCAGAAGCAACAAAGCCCACATGGAAGAAGCACACCAGCCTGTGTGATCATGAGAGATGTCATAGGATCAGGTATTAAAGAACAAAAAATCAAATCATTGTGAATGAGGGGAAGTGCAGATTGGAGACCCAACACCCATCTGTAGGCAACTGGACATCCCCTTACAGAAGGGTTGTGGGGAGGATATGAGCCAGTCAGGGTGCAGTATAGCAATGATGAAACATACAACTTTCCTCTAGTTCCTAAATGCTCCCTCCTCCCACACTATCATGTTCCCAATTCTACCTTAGAAATCAGGCTAGACCAGAGTATGTACAGTGGTACAGATAGGAACTGGAAACACAGGGAATCCAGGACAGATGATCCTTTAAGGACCAGTGTTGAGGGTGGCAACACTGAGGGAGGCTGGAAGGAGGGTGGGGTGGAAAGGGGGAACTGATTATAAGGATCTACATATAACCTCCTCCCTGGGGGGTGGACAACAGAAAAGTGGGTGAAGTGAGATGTCGGACAGTGTAAACTATGACAAAATAATAATAATTTAAGCGTAAGATATGACAAAATAATAATAATTTATAAATTATCAAGGGTTCATGAGGGAAGGGGGAGTGGGGAGGGAGGGGAAATAATGAGGAGCTGATACCAAGGGCTCAAGTAGGAAGCAAATGTTTTGAGAATGATGATGGTAACAAATACACAAATGTGCTTGACACAATGGATGGATATATAGATTGTGATAAGAGTTGTATGAACCCCAATAAAATGATTTAAAATAAAGAGTTTCAACTCCCCCAAAACAAAAACAAAAAAGGCTTCACAGAAACTATAAAATTCTACTATGATAAATTACAAAATTCTAGTAGTGTCATTTAAATGAATCACCTCTATTTATTTTTATTTGCACTAAATCATGACAACTGACTTCCCATTTTTCCATTCAAACAATCTCTGTGTTTGGTGTAATAAAGATAAAAATGCATTAATGGTTTAATGCTAATATCTGTTTTACAGTTGAAGTACAAGAAAAATTGGTGATGCCAATTTAAACTTCAGGGGACAATTGCTTAAATGAATCGAACATTGTTGATCCATCAACACAGAATTTCCATTTTAATGGGGGAGATAATTAAGTAGCAATGGCTGAAATTCCAGTGGACAAATGACTATTGGCTAGGTGGGAGTAACGGAAAGAACAGCTAAAACCTGACTGACAATCGTATGGGTGGAGTATAGACTTAAGGAAACCTCATTGGAAGAGATGCTGCTTGGCCTGATGCTTTGAAGAATATCAATGCAAGCAACATTTATTTCTACTGGAGTTCCAGTTCATATACACATGAGTTCATTGCAAACAAAATATGTTAAAACATATCTCTGCAGCCAGTGGACAGCTGTAGATAAGTTCTTTCAGTAATACATTTGTCTTAGTCTCACTAGGTTGCCTTCCAAAAATAAGGTAATTTTGTGCTATGAAAAAAAAAATTCAGGTGTGAGCTAATAACAGAACTTGAATGGATATCTTCCCAAATCATTAAAAAATTTCAGCAAGTTTACAGGAATGATGCTCTACTTTAAATAACACATATTTAGATGGATCAAGCATTTTAAAAAAGCTCATGAAGACCACAAAGATGAGCCCAAAGAGGGAGACCATCAGCATCTAGGAATGAAGAAGAGATTGAATTCGAGAAACTGGTGGAAGATAACTTGATTTACTGTTGGTTTAATATCAAGTGAAGTTGTACTTCACGTGGATCTGCATTTTCAATTTCAAATAAACATCTTGTCTTCAGCAACTATTCAGCCCTATAGGTGCTAATACCATTGCATGAAGATCCGCTAGCTCAAAAAATGATCTCTCCATCAGTCTGGTAAGCAAAATTTAAACAAATAATAATGATTTTCTGGAACGTGTCTGGTAACTGGTGAAAAGTCTTGGATTTACCAATACAGTGCAGAGAGCAAGGTCCAATGAGCACCGTCGCCTCCGAAGGGATCTTCTGGGCGAGTTAAAGTAAGGGCAGAGAGGCCATCGCAGAACATTATGGGAAGTGTCTTATTGGACTCCACTGGGGGTAATCTCAGTAGATTTTCTCAAAAGACAAAGGATGATCACAAAGGCTGCTTTTTCTTTCTTAAACTCAAAGAACATTGAAAAGGAACAAACTTGGTCACTCCAGTGTGTTCAAACTGTGATTTTGATATAGTACAAAGCCAAGAATGCAGAATTCTTTCAAAAAGGGTTGGAAGCACAGTCGTCATAAGTGTATTGACCTAGATGGAAGATATGTTGAAAAACAGTAGTTTCTCACTTATTAATTGTACAAAAGTGATAGGGTTTTACTTACCCTGCTGTATGTGCTCCAGGCACAGTGCACAGGAGATAAGCTAGAGCTTGTGGGCATGCCCCAAGATGGGTACAACAACATGGGATGCCCAAAGTCATCAGAGGAAGGCAGTGGCCAGATCATGACAAGCCAAAACTAAGTTATTTGAACTTAACCTTGAAATGTGTATGTGAACAGGTGAAATGACTAAATTTGCATTTTAGTAAGAAGAATTTACATACTTCAGGAGTGATGACATTGTCTTTATAATGTTATTGTGGTATTGTTATGTGCCGTTGAGGGAGGTAGTTTATTGTGCCAACCTGGTCGATTAAACACATGTGGGGTTAATTGAAGGGCAGAGGGATAAATGGCTCAGTGAGCCTCGCCTTTCCAGTTCTCGGGTCTCTTGCTTTCTGATGGTCGGACCAGGGTGCAGCTGCCTTAGCAGTACCCTGCTCCAGTTTGCAAGGCTGACTTCCAGCAAGACATCCCTGAGGAGAAGCCACATGGAGCTACCCTGATGCAGCCCTGGGTGCTGGAGCAGCCGGAGCAGCCGTGTGGAGACCCCTGCCAGTGCCGAGATGCTTAAACACTCACTGATTCAGCTTTCCTCTTGCAGTCGGCACCATTGTTTGCATTTTGTGAGATGGAGGAGGACTTTGTGGACTGGTGTTGGACATATGGGTTAATGTTGAACTTGTGGGCTTGGGCAGCACTGGGTTGGGATGTTTTCTTGATGTGCACTTAACCTTTATATAAAACTCTCTCTTCTACATGAGTTTCTGTGGATTTGTTTCTATAAAGTACCCAGACTAACACAGCTGTCACGTCAGTTCCAACTCATAGCGACACTGTCCAACAGAGCCACACACTGCCCGGGGCTGTGCCAGCCTCACACTTGTTCTCCTGTTTGAGAACATCAGGCAGCGACTGCCTCAGTTCATCTTTCTGAGGGAGCTCCTCTCTTCCCAGGCCCTCTAATTTACCAAGCATGACATCCTTCTCCAGGGGCTGGTCTCTTCTGATAACATGTCCAAAATACATGAGCTGTATTCTTGCCATCGTTTCCTCTGAAGAGAATTCTGGCTATTTTTCTTTAAAGAGAGACTTTTTGTTCTTTTGGCAGACCGTGCTTCTTTAAATATTCTTCACCAGCATCATAATTCAAATGCATCCGTTCTTCTTTGGTTTTCCTTTCATATGTAGATGAGGTGATGGAAAATACCACGGTTTGGTTTACTATGATGGGAATGAAACGGTCAGAGCAATGGCATTGCATTCATCACCAAAATGAACAATTCAAGATCTATCTTGAAGTACACTGCTGTCTGGGTTGGATTGTTTGTATCTGCAGTCAAGGAAATGCAATTAATACAACACGTTTATGCACCAACCGTGAAAACTAGTGATGAAGAAGTTAAAGAATTTGACCAGTGTCTTCAGTCTGAAAATGATCAAAAATGCAATTACAATCCCTTGATAATCCTCGGTGATTGGATGAGAAAGTGAGAAACAAAGAGGAAGGAACAGTAGTTGGAAAATGCGGGTTTGATGAAAGAAACAAAGCTGGAGATCACATGGCAGAATTTTGCAAGACCAGTGACCTGTTCATAGCAAATAGTTTTTTTCAATAACACAGATGGCAACTATACACAGGGACTTCTCCAGATGGAATCCACAGAAATCAAATGGAGATGGTGGAGAAGCTCAATATTAGCACTGTTGAACCAAACATCAATTTCATCTGCGTAAGTTCAGGTAGAAGCTGAATAAAATTAAAACAAGTCCATGAGAGCCAAAACACAACCTTGAGTCTATCCTACCTGAATTTTGAGAATATCTCTAGAACAAATTTGACTCACTGAACACTAATGACAGAAGACCTCATGAGTTGTGGGATGGCATCAAGAACACCTTTACAATAAGGACTGTTTTACTAAGAGCTTCCTATATTCAGGAGCCTCTGAGGAGCACTAAAAATTAACCGCTTAATGATCAATTTTAGAACAAAGGCCTGTGAGGTACTTCTGAAAAGTCACCCATTAAAAACCCCATGGAGTGCAATTCTTTTCTGAAACTCGAGAGGTAAATCAGAAGCAAATTAATTGGAACTGGTTTGATTTTTCATTTCTACTACATACCAGGTACTGTTTTTTCATGTTAACCTTAAAGTAATATTAACTTATTTTGCACCCTAGGAAGAATGCTCTGAATGGTTAAACTACATGTCTGGGGGTATATATATTCCCTGATGGCATAGTGGTTATGCATTGGGATGCTAACTGAAAGGTTAGGAGTTCAAAACCATCAGCCAGTTCCGCTGGAGTTAGACAGGGCTGTATACTTCCATAAACAGTTACAGTCTGGGAAACTCACAGGAATAGTGTTCCCCTGTCCTATAGGGTCACTATGAGTCAGAATTGATTCCATCACACTGGCACAGTACAGTGGCTGAAAGGACGAGAATTCTGAGGCACACTCCAGAATATCACGGAAAATTGAATTTTGGGGGCAATTTGTATGGTAATATGAGAATATACTGTCAACATTCAGGATGCGAAGCCTAGTGGAAAGAGTACAGAGGATACCCCCTTGGGGGCAGAGGGACCTGAGCTGTTTCCATCTTACAGAACTAGAGAATAATGCAGGAGAGATGAACGTACAATTTTCTGAGCCTACCTTTTATCATTGGTGGTAATAATAATCATTATTACCATTATCATAATAATACTGTTAAGGGTTATTACACAAATTAAGACCCTTAATTTGTGCTTAAAATATACCATTATTATCTCTGATCAATGGATATTGATTTGGAAATTAGAGACACTTTGGGAAAAGTGCTTCAATATTAATATATCGGGGGAAAAAAAAACCCTTTTACTCCCAAAGTTGATGTCGACTCATAGTGACTTTATAGGACAAGAACTGTCCCCTGTGAGTTTCTGAGATTGTAACTGTTAACAGGAATAGAAAGCCCACAGAGTGGCTGGTCATTTTGAACTGCCAACCTTGGGGATCTCAGCCCAATTCGTAACCCCTAAGCCACCAGGGCTCCTGTTGGCAAACACAGAGGTGCTATAACATTTGCGTGTGCTTAAGAACATTGGGAGTGGTAATTAATATACAGAGGGAGTGGTGACTAATATACATACAATTTTTCAGAGGAAGTGGTAATTAATATACATACACATTTTTATTGCCCAATGATACAGAGAACCAAGTGAGTATTTTGATATATCCCTGGTATTTAAATACCTATTTAATACATTGTGATATAAAAAAAAAATCTCATGTTAAGAGTTTATGTACTGAAGAGTGAAAAACATAATGAGGGATCCAAGAGCGGTCATGCAAAATGATGACAACCTTAAAGCTGGTAATGCCAACGCGAAGAGCCCAGGAAGCAGTTTCTTTAGAAGAGCAGAAATATGGTTAACAGGCTGGAAGTAGAAACTGTGGAAAAGGACTCAAGGTAAGGACATGGCTTTAACATTCTACGGCAGTTAACGTGCACTTTCCCTTCTTTGTAAAGCGCTTTCATTTTATTGTGAGGGATATTGCTTAATTGATGTGAGTCATCAAACTGGGTTAGAAAAAGGTTTTGTTAGGCACTACACAGTTCTTTTGGGTTTGTGTTTCTTGCAGGGACATTTGGTGGTATTGCTTTAACTAAAGCTGCTTGTAACTCTAGGGATTAGACGTGGTATATTTAGATCAATCAGTGCTTTTTCCTCAGCATGTTACTGTAATTGCTTTATGGGAACCAAAGGAGGCCAGATGGAGAGAGGAAATAGGCAGACGAAACACCGCATGGACAGATTGTGAGCATGACCCAAGGGCCTGTGTGACCAAGGAAGTGAGTTCCAGTTGAAGGCTCACCACTCAGACTGCCTCTTGGGGGGGATCATTCAGTCTGGGGAATGGCACTCATTACCTGTGAGGCATAAATATTAAACTGCAAGAAGCCACTAGACATGGAGGCAGGAGCTGAAAATCAGAATTTTATTTCTAGATTAAAAAAAAAGTATTGGAATGATTTTTGGGTATAGAAATGACAAATCAGAATTTTTCATCATATGCCAACTTATATAGAATCACTATGTCTCATTGCTCTCAATTTCCTCATAACATAAATGTTATTTAATTAAAGCATGTTAAAATGAATCATTTACTGCATTGTATCTCATCATGTGTTGTTACTTAACTTACTTTCAGTTTAGATTCATATTTTAAAAAACCTTGATATTTGTTTTCTGTTTCCCAAAACAGATGACATGTTTTAAGGGCAAGAACTAGGCCTTATATTTTTCTTTCAGAGTCCAAAGCTTCTAGTTATTGGTTGCTTGAGAATTAGGGTGGTTGTCTTTGAAGTTTAAGAGTCCTGGTGCAGAGGGGTTAAACACTTGACTGCTAACTGAAAAGTCAGTGGTTCAAAACCACCAGTGCAGAAAAGATGTAGGGAAAAAGGCAGCAATGGGTTTCTGTAAAGATCATAACCTCAGAAATGCTGTGAGGTAATTCTCCTATGCCCTATGGGGTCATTATTAGTTGGAATCGATTAGATGGCAATAGCTATATGTCCTTAAAAGCTGAAACTCAAATACCAGTAAGAAAACCTTTCAAACAAGTCAAATTCCATTAAAACATGATATAATCGCACCCATAGATTCTCAGTTGAAGTTTTTAAATGGTGGATAAGAGAATTCTGAATTAGATGTTACAATATACAATATCATATTAATGCATGTACAAGGCACTGTGATGACACTTCAACTTGTTCACAGTGTGGTGCTTGATCTCATGCAATACTAGACAGATAATACAAAATTCCAACCGGGCATTTTTTACTTAATCAGCCCTTGGGGAATTGTCATCAATGAATTTAGCACATTTCTGATCTTTTCAATGGAAATCATTTAACTCAAACAGTATCTCATTAAGTCACATATCAAAGTAGTGCTCTGGGGAAAGGGTCATACAGCGAGAGGTAGGACCATCAGGTTTCATTGATCAACAGAAACTCAGTACTACAAGATAATGCTAAATGCTATTTATAGGAGAAGAAATAAACCCTAAGAGGAAAAAGGTGTTTTTCATTTTCCTTTTCTCTTAGACAGGAGCCCCTTTCTGTATTTCTTTAAGGTTAGAAGTTGCAGTTTGGTCTAGAGTAGTGTGTTAGTTTGGGTTGACTAGAGAAACAAATTCACAGACATTCATATGAGCTTTATATAAAGAGTAATTGCATATTAAGAAAAATCCCAGCCTACTCCGGATCAAGTCCATAAGTCTGATATTAACCCATATGGCCAATACCGGTCCATAAATTCCTCTTAAGACTTAAGAAAACTGATGGTGCCCAGCTATTAAAAGCTATAGTGTCTGAGGCCTTAAAGGCTTGAAGTCAAACAAGTGGCCATCTAGCAGGGAAGCAAATAAACCCATATAGAAAAAGTGCACCAGCCTGTGAGAACATGAGGTATCGACAGGAATAGGTATCAGAAATTCAAAACCAAACAATCAAGACCATTGGACAGCTCCTCACAGCAGGGCCACATGGAAGGATGATATATCCAGAGTGCAGTATTCCACTGATGAAACACATAAGTATCCTCATTTTTTATATCCTCCAAACAACAACAAAAAACCAGACCCAACTCACTGCCACTGAGTCCATTTTGATTTAGCAATTCTATGGAATATCAGCACCTTCTTAGATTTTTTTCTCATTAGAGAAAGGCAATAATGCCTGTGATCAAAATATCTTGGCCTATCAGCACTTCCTGGTCTTTTGTAGATTTAGGAGGCTTCTTGATGAAGGTATGGCTGACTCCAGCCATAGTATTTTCCATTGCTTCACATGCATGTGAAAGTTGGACATTGAAGGAAGAAGGTTGAAGAAGAATCGATGCATTTGAACTGTGGTGCTGGAGAAGAAGATTGACAGTACCGTGACCTGTTAAAAGGGCAAACCAATCTGTTTGGAAAGAAGTAAGGCCAGGGTGCCCTTAGAGGCAAGGATCATACACATGTAAGACTTCACCTTACGTATTTTGGACATATTGTCAGAAGAGGCCAGTCCCCGGAGAAAGACCTCATGTTGGCAAAGTCGAAGGACAGGGAAGAAATAGGAAGGCTCTCCATGTGCTGGACTGTCATGGTGGCTGCAACAATGAGCTAAAAGGGTGGGAACAGTTGTGAAGGCTCCACAGGAGCATGCGGAGTTTCATTCTGTTTTGCATAGATTCACGATGGAACTCATTTGATGGCACTTTACAACAGCACCTATGTAAATAGTTCACCGTCAAATTTCATTTATCTTTGTACATAATTGTCACTGTCACATTTCTTTCCTTTTATCTATTTGCAAGCTGTACTTCAGATTGTGAGAAGTCTGAAGGCCAGGATATACTCGTGGGGAGGGAGGTGGAGTGTTGCTCTATAGAAGCTAACTGGTGTGAACTCAGTCTCACATAATTCATGGGCCATTAGAATTGACAAAGAATTGCGTTGAAGAAAATTGGAACACTGGGGTCCAAGTAACTGGGGTCCAAACTGGGGTTCAATAACAATTCCAAGGTTTTTTTTTTATGATGGAAGGTTTATCTTGCTCATCATTTATGATGTGCCTTAAGTTAAATTGCTCTGACTTTGCAGTGACACTAACTCATACTATAAGGTGATGACTCATACACATGCTCATAAATGTGTTTTAATTTGTGACTCAACAACATTAATACCAGTGTTGTGAAGTCAGTTCTGATTCTCAGGACCCTGTTACATCAATTGTTTGTCTGGCTAGTCTTTGGAAGAAGATTGACAAGCCTTCCTTCTGAGGTGGACTCAAATCCTCAACCTTTCTCTTAAAAGCCAAGTAAGTTAATTGCTTATATCCTCCAAAGATTCCTTAGCAAATATTGCATGGTGGTTAATCAAAGGATAATGATTAAGATGTGACCACAGACCTGTTGGGCTGTGAATGGAAGAGTCAGCAGCTCTAAATCCCCATCCACTCCTTTGGAGAAAGACAAAGATTGCTACTCCCATAAAATGTTGTCATCTGGGAAACTCACAGGGGTTGTTCTATCCTGTCCTATGGGAGTGCTATGATTTGACATTGACTCTATGATAGGGAATTTGGAATTTTGACAGAACATTGAAAGATATTTTGTCTATCAGATTTTTTTTTATCAGATATTTTTTGTAACAGTTTCTAGATACCAGGTGGTTTAGGAAATGCTTGAGGCAGCAAGGCAAATGAAGTCAAAATGAGGGCTCTGGCCAGTGGGGTCTAGACAAGGTTACACAGGCACATATGATCCAGGGAGAGACTGTGATATGAGAGGCCAGTTTTATATGATAGCAGTATATTTGGAGCATATTTTCTGAGTAAATAAAAGAAGTTTAAAGAAAACACTAGTCAAGGCTTGGGGTGTGATGTAGGAAAAATAATAGAACATTTATTTCTCTCATCAAACTGTATCATAAGTACTTGTTAATAGGCAGTATCTTTTGAACGAATTATTTTAATATTAATATATATAAATTCTTTCCTGAAATCCACGTTTTCTCCATTTCTCTGGCGCTTTCACTTTTTATGGCCACGGTTCTATGAAAATGAAAGGAACCACTCGGTAGCTAATCTTGGCTCTCCCTCAGGCCCAGTCTCGCCTCCGTGTGCGATCTAGGGCCAGAGGGCAGATGGAGATAGAAGGGGTCTCACAGGGTAATGGAATTTTCCTCTACACTCTTTGAAGTCCATATAGGCTATAAATACTTAAAATTAAGTACATAACATTTCAAACCTATAAAAATTTAGACATTCACTTAATTTAAATAATATTTTGACTCCTTGAATTCACTTAAATATTTTATAAATTCATTGGCTATTTTCAGTCTATTTGCAATTCCACTCAGTGTCCTTCTAGTTGTTAATGGGAAAAAATTGGTACATGACCTTAAACAAGTATGTATCGACATATGAACAATATGTATTGTACACCCTCCTATCCTCAAGGTGTGCCCTCATAGCTTCAAGGCATTTCCCTTTTACTTAATGATTTAAAATCGGAGATGAGAAGCATTCCTTTGGACCTGATTAGTAAACACCATATCCCAGGTGAAAGAGGTGCCCACCTATTACTTAACAAATTCCTATTATGCATGTTTGTGATTTATGGGACCTTTCTAGCACATGCCACCACCTGTCTGTCAGGTTTTCAGTGGAAGCTATTGCACCAGATTTTAAATACCGGCCAGGTCACTCATGGTAGATTGCTTTCAGACTCAGATTAGGAAAAATGGCCTGACAATCTACTTCTAAATTTTAGGCAGTGTACACCTTATGGATCCACAGAACACTTCTCAATATAGTTCCAGAATATTAGCCCCTAAGTTGGAAGGTACTATAAGACAGGTAGAACAATGCACTCAAACATACTGATGATCTTGAAGGTGGTACCTTGAGTAAGGCTTTGCTCAGTTATGGATAATCTCACCATGAGTTGGAGCGGACTCAGTGGCAACTGACAATGACTGCGTGAGAACTAAGAAAGGACCCTCTTGCCCAGGACTAAGGCCTGCACACAAGACTGCTTCTTCTGGGCCAAGCCGCTGTCAGAGCACTTTGTGAAACCTCAACTGCTCTGCTGATATTGATACTGAGAGTTTTCTTAAAATCATCTTTTTTTAAAAAACATCGTTTTATTGGGGGCTCATACAACACTTATCACAATCCATCCATCCATCCATCCATTGTGTCAAGCACTTGTGTGCATTTGTTTCCTTCATCATTCTCAAAACATTTGCATTCTACTTAAGCCCTTGGTATCAGGTCCTCATTTTCCCCTCCCTCCTTGCTCCCCCTCCCCCATGAACCCTTGATAATTTATAAATTACTATTATTTTGTCATATCTTACACCATCTGATGTCTCCCTTCACCTACTTGTCCATGTCTGTCCCCCAAGGAGGAGGTTATATGTAGATCCTTGTAATTTCTTTCCCTTTTCTCCATCTTCCCCCACCCTCCTGGTATCGCCACTCTCACCACTGGTCCTGAGGGGTTCATCTGTCCCAGTGTTTCCAGATGGGAATCATCTGATTCCCAGTGTTTCCAGTTCCTATCTGTCCCAACACGATCACTGAAGACAAAGTGGGTACATAAGAAATTGGGTGAAGAAAGCTGATGGTGCCCGGCTATCAAAAGATATAGAGTCTGGGGTCCTATAGGCTTGAAGATAAACAAGTGGCCATCTAACTGAGAAACAACAAAGCCCACATGGAAGAAGCACACCAGCCTGTGTGATCTTGAGGCATCTAAGGGATCAAGTATCAGGCATCAAAGACCAAAGACAATCAGCATTGCGAATGAGGGGAAGTGCGGAGTGGGGACTGAGAGCCCATCTGTGGGCAATTAAAATCATCTTTAATGGAGAAACATATACAATGTCTTTTAGGAGATGGGAAATGACATCACTTATTCTACGTTTACTCCCCTTCTTTCTTCTTACTCGCTTTAGCAGGGATATGGTGCTCTTCATTCACGACGATACTTTCGTGCATTGCCCTCCCCAAACTGGTCCTGTTAGAGATGATGGTGGGACAGTGTGTTGTTGTCATTTTCCAAAAGTTTTCAGAAAATGACTATGCAGATGAGTGACAAGAAATTTAACATGTGCTTTATATTAGAAAAGGTCAAGCACTCTTATTGTGCATGTTTAGGAAATCTGAATATTCACATCTTGCTATAGGAAGTTAATAAAACCAGTTGTTACAGTGTCAATTTTGATTCATAACAAATCTATGTGTGCTATGGTATAAATATGACCCATAGGGATTTCAATGACTTATTTTTTTGGAAGTAGATTTCCAGGCCTTTCTTCCAAAGAGTCTGCATAGATTTGAACCTCTAACTTCTGGTTAGTAATTGAACACGTTAAGCATTTGCACCACCTATTGGCTGCTACAGGAAGTTAATAACATGCTTGTAAAGTTTAGCTAGAATTCCCTGGACTCTAGTAATAATAGGTTATAATAATATAGTCCTGTAATTATTCTCTAATCATATTCCCATAAATCTATTGTGTTTATGGAGATTAAGCAAAGCCCTTTATTTACATACTTATCTCATGATTATAGGCTAAATTTTAACATTGTTTGAACTACAAAGGAGGGGATTTAACTTTTGTGCACTTTTGGTATCAGAATGGAAAAGAGAAATAACAAATGGCTACATAAATATGATTTTCAGTTGGATGCCGAGACAGGATTTGGATCTATATAGCTTGATTTGGGAGGTTGTCCCAGGAAAAACTGGCAGGCAGTGAGACAGAGCAGGGAAAGAAGCCAATGCTGGCATTAATGAGAAGATTAAGACTGTGAACAGTCAATGAGTATGCATAATACCGACAAATACCAGAGGATGCCACTGCGGACATAGGGCATTGTTAGGACAGTGGTTAAGCACTCAGTGATGGAAATGTGTCCACAGGGTCTTCATCAGAAGGAATCTT
The DNA here is from genome assembly GCF_000313985.2 of Echinops telfairi. Lineage (NCBI taxonomy): Eukaryota > Metazoa > Chordata > Mammalia > Afrosoricida > Tenrecidae > Echinops > Echinops telfairi. The sequence continues at coordinate 98,861,979 of NW_022107431.1, read as the reverse complement.
ACAGGAGATTCATGGAAAACAGAAAAATTGAGAAGGAAGTAATGAGGGGCTGGAAAATAACAGAGAATTTCAACCAGGTTTGACCATTGTGAAATATTTCTGACTCCTTTTCTCTTAAATTCCTCCTATGGGGAGATGAGCCAGTCAGGGTGCGATGTAACAAAGATGAGAAATACAACCTTCCTCTAGTTCCTAAAGGTTTCCTCCCCGCTCCCACTACCATGACTCGAATTCTATCTTGCAAGACTGGCTAGACCAGAGGAGGTACACTGGTACAGATGGGAACTGAAAATACAGGGAATCCAGGACGGATGAGCCCTATAGGACCAGTGGTGTGAGTGGCAAAACAGGGAGGGTAAAGGGAGAGTGGGTAGGAAAGAGGGAACCGATTACATGGAACTGTGTGTGACCTCCTCCCTGGGGGACAGACAACCAAAAAGTGGATGGAGGGAGACGTCGGACAGGGCAAGATATGACAAAAATACCCGTTTATAAACTATCAAGGGCTCATGCGGGAGGGGGGAGCGGGGAGGAGGGGAAAAATGAGGACCTAATGTCGGGGGTTTAAATGGAGAGAAAATGTTTTGAGAAACGATGTACAAATGCGCTTTACACAATTGATGTGTATATGGATTGGGATAACAGTTGTATGAGCCCCTAATAAAATGTTAAAAAAGAAAAGGAAAATAAATAAATAAATAATTTAAAAAATAAATTAAAAAAAAAATTCCTCCTATGGATGAGTGATCAGAAGGTTGATCTGTAAGCTTGGGAGAACTGATGAGAAAATCCACCACTCGATGCTGTGGATGCAGCCCTCCACACGGGGATGAACGAAGCTAAAATCAGCTTCGTAAAACAGGCAAAATGGGAGTGTTAGGAATTGCATTAGAGTCTTAGTTTGCCAAAGGATGGTTTTAAATGGAGGCATTTATTTGCTACAAAATAATTATTAAAATTAAAATGTACCAGATATAAAGTTGGGCATGAATAAGGCTTTGGTGTTTTAACACATAAATAGTCCAAGTTAACTTATGAGGCTTAAACGAAACTTATGGTTTTCAGAAAGTCAATATGATACCTATTTTCATGTCAACTTATCTAGATGGACTCTTGTGGTATAATAAGTCACTGTCAGACTCACTGTTGTCTAACATATGCAGTGATAAAAAGAGAGTGAGTCTATATGCAGACAGAAGCAGCCAGCTGTTTTGAAAAATAATTCATTTATGTTATGAGGTTAATTTCTTTATTATTTATTGTGGCTTACTGGCCTGGGATAACCTAATTTTTGGCCAAAATAAGTCAAATCATGCATTTTGAATGTGAGGGTGGCTGTGGAAAACTCCAAGTGTTGTTTCAATGAAAACAGCATTATTGTTGATAGAGATACCATTTCAGTGACAGAATAAATCCCCTCTCCTTAAAACAAGGCTTTGGTATTTTCTTTTTAACTGCAGAAATCTGAGTATGGCTTAAGAAAAGGGCATATCTACATGATGAAGTTTACCAATGCCATCAATATGCTGCAAGTCCCCCACGCAGCTTCTTTCCATTGTTTTTACATAAGCACTGTAACTCCTCATGGGAATAGAAAGTCTCATCTTTGTCCTGCAGAACGATTGATGGCTTCAAACTGCTAACCTTGCACTGAACAGCCCGACTGCTAACAATTATACCACCAGGGCTCCTGCCCCTAAATTGATCTCTAAATCTCAAGCAACCATTATCAAATCCCAACAGTATGGCAGGAAAGGGTGAGGGTAATAGGAACTAATAACCATGACTATGAGAAGAAAATGTTCTGAAATTGATTGTGGTGATGGTTGCATAAATATTAATATCGTTAAATAATTAAATTGTATGATATGTGAAGTATATGCCAATAAAACTAATGTAAAAAATCTCAACAGGATTGTGTGAGTGTGTGTGTGTGTGTGTGTGTACTAGAAATTGAACACAAGATTTTAAACCTACATGGAGATAAAGGGGATCTAGAATAGCCTAATCAACTTTCAAAAAGAACAAGCACATCTGTTTTGGGTAAAGTACACAGAATGCTCCTTAGAAGCAAGGAGGGCAAAACCTCATTGCATGCGTACTTTGGACATGTTACCAGGCAAGACCAATCCCATCATGTTTGGTCAAGTAGAAGGGCACGGAAAAGAAGAGCCCCTATAAGATGGATTGACAAAGTGACTGCAGTGATAGACTCAAACCAGAGAACAAATGTGAGGATGGCACCGAACTGGGCAGTGTTTCATTGAGTCAGAACAGGCTCAAGGGCACTTAACAGCAACCTCCTGAATATGTTGTGGGGGTGGTTAGGGGCGGGGGAGTCAGGTCAAACACAAAGCGACAGCACAATAAAGTATTTCCTGCGCCATTCTGACACTCATTTCAGTGTTTGAGCCTGTCATTGTAGTTGCAATCCCTGTATAAACCCATCTTACTGCGCGTATTTCTCTCATTTACTGACCCTCTGCTTGACCCTAGACATGATATCCTTTCCCAGGGACTGGTCTCGCCTGATACAATGTCTCACTATCCTCCTTTCTAAGGAGCCTGCTGGCTATACATACTCCAAGACAGATTTGCTACTCATAATTTGTAATGATTTGTCAAGTCAAATGCCTTTGTATAGTCAGTAAAATGCAGGTCAATACCTTCAGGGTACTCTACACTTTTTGTCAACATCCAGGTGATATCAGCAATGATATCCTTAGGTTCAAGTCCTTTCCTGACTTTGCTCTATCTCACAGTTCCCAATCAATGACCTAGGGTAAGCATTTTAAAATTATCTTATGAAAAAATTTATTTGTATGTGATGTTAATAAAATTATTTAATAATTTTTGTATTCTGTTGAAATGCCATTCTTTTGAATGGGCATCAATATGTCCCAGTCACTTGACTAAGGAATTCATTGGCTTAGGTGAGGGAGGATCTCTAGCACGGAATCGTTTGCTGAAACATTTCAATTGATATTCTGTCAATAACTGGATCCTTGCTTTTCATCAATGACTTCAGTGCAAATTGGACATCTTTCAATACCGTTAGTTCTTGATTATAGGCTACCTCCTGAAATGGTTCAACACTGTTCAAATATTTTTGGTACAAGACCCTGTGTAGCCCTTCCATCTTCCTGTGATGCTTCTGCGGCCATTCAATATTTTGCCTGTAGAATCCTTCAATATTGCCTTTGAGGCTTGAGTACTTTCTTCAGTTCTTCAGATTGAGGAATGACAGGTGTTACCTTTCCTTTTGGTTTTCTAACCACATTCTTTGTACGTTCTATTATAATAGTTTGTCTTCCCAAGCTGTTCTCTGAAATCCTGTGTGCATCTGTTTTACTTCATTATTCCCTTTATGCACTTTAGTTAGTAGTCTATGCTCAAGAACAAGTCTCAGATTCCTTTCTGACATTTATTTGATCCATTCTTTCTTTGCTATTTTTTAATTTTTGCCTCCTTCGTATATGTTATTCTTGATGCCATCCTGCAACTTGTCTGGTGTTCAGTCAATGTAATGTTCAATACACTATGTTCTTCCTGAGATGGTTTCTAAATTCAGGTGGAATATACTCAAGGATATATTTTGGTTCTTGTGAACTTATTTTAATTTGCTTCAGTTTTAACTTTAAATTGCCTATAAGTAGTTGATAATCTATTCCTCAATTGGAATACTACCTGCTATTGCTGGTAGTCACTCAAACTACCACAGTTGACTATACCTTGAGGAGGTGGTCCTTCTGTGGTATTTTGAGTGACTTTCGATGTGAGAGGCTCGTCTTCTGGTATTTTATCAGACAGTGCATTGCTACTGTTCATAAGTTGAATGGCCCTTTGTTTCCTTTTCATTCATTCAACTAGACTGCGTGTCTTTCTAGTCTAGCTTTGTCTGAAAGCTCAGCTAACCTTTTTCCATGATGTTTGTTCACTAGTATTTGAAATACTCGTATTTCAATAGTGAAATCAAATACTAGTATTTGATTTTATCACAGCATGGCATACGTCACCAAAGTACAACAAGCTGACAGATGAGTGGTGCTCTGAATATATTATAATATCAATTTCTATAATAAGGAGACAAAAACCCCAACAAAAATAGGTAGAATGTTTGAGCAGATGCTCCACTAGAGAAGCTAAATATGACCAATATTGTTTTTAATTTTTTTGTGGTTAATTGTAGAGCAAGTTTCAGATGTGATGCTCTCTTATCCACAAATCTTTCGATTTTATTTTTGTAAAAACAAGAATAACCTTTTATATTACTTCAGTATACAGCATCCAAATTAGGAAATCAACATTGACATTCAAGTAACAGCCAATGGACAGCTCTCATTCAGTATCAGCCAGTTATTCCAGCATCATTGATACATTGGATTATTATTATTTTCCTGGTCTGGTATCCAAATAGGGTGCCTCCTCAGCCTGAACTTCTCCTCTTGGTTTCTTGATTGCTTACCAACCATCCAGCCCCTTCACACTGGGCCAAGGCACCAAGAGCATGCAGCAGAGCAGCAGCAGGAGCAGAACGATGAAACACCTGAGGAAAAGCAGCAATAGACTTGGGAGACAGAGTGTGGCATCCCATCAGACTAGACTGGAAAACACTCATAAAAGCCAGAAAACAGACCTTGAACTATTTATAGGCTTTTCCATTTTTGTCAGTGGCTTTCCTTTGGTATTATTATTTGTTTTTTTGCTATGGTTGTTATTATTTTGTTGGTTTTGACTTCTTTTGTTATTTTATTTTGCTTTGCCTGGTTTTTGCACTTCTTAATGCATCTGCATGTCTACCTAGATAAGATAGGTGGGATAAATAATTTGGAGATGGAAACAATGGGGCGGGGTATGGAGAAAGGGAAGTGGGAGAAAGGAAGGGGGAGGAGACCAACCCAGGGCCAAGGGAACAACAAGTAAATCAATGGAAGGGAGATTGTAGGATGCCTAGTGGGGCTTAATCAAGGGCAATGTAGCAGCAAGGAATTACTAAGCCTGAATGAAGGCCGTACATGATGGTGGGACAAGAGGAAATTAATAGGAAATAGAGGAAAGAACGAGGAGGCAAAGGACATTTATAGAGGTCTAAATACAGATATGTACATATGTAAATATATTTATATAGGATGATGGGGAAATAGAGCTACATGCATATATTTATAGGTTTAGTATTAAGGCAGCAGATGGACATTGG
>NW_022107431.1:98852276-98855504 GCF_000313985.2 Echinops telfairi | reverse complement strand
GGCATGGAGTGGAGACCTAATGTCCATCTTTAGACAATTGGACATCCTCTCACAGAGGGGTCACAGGGAAGAGATGAGCTATTCAGATTGCAGTGTAGCACCGATGAAACACACAACTTTCCTCTAGTTCTTTGATGCTTCCTTCACCCCTACTATCATGACCTCAATTCTACCTTACAAATCGGATTAGATAAGAGCATGCACACTGCTACAGAAAAGAGGGAATCCAGGATAGATAATCCCCTCAGGGCCAACAAGGAGAGTAGAGATACCAGGTGGATTAGGGGAGAGGGTGGTAGAAAGGGGGAATTGATCACAAGGATCAATCTAAAACCCCCTCCCAGGGGGACAAATAACGGAAAAGTGGGTGCGGGGCAGCAGAGGATGATGTAAGAATAAGATATGGAAAAAACAATCTATAACTTATCAAGGGTTCCTGAGGGAGGGTGGGCAGGGGAGGCAGGGGGAAGAAATGGGGAGCTGACATCAGGGGCTCAAGTGGGAAGAGAATGCTTTGAAAAGGATTATGGCAGCATATGTGCAAATGTGCTTGACACACTGGATGAATATATGGGTTGTGGTAAGAGATGTAAAAACTCCCAATAAAAGCATTAAAAACAAGTTGTGGTCTTGGAAACCTACAGGGGCAGTTCTACTCTTTGCCATAGGGTCCTGTAATGACACTATATCACTATAAGGCATCGACTCGACAATGGTTTTGGTGTGGTTTTGGTGATGCTGTAAATTGGGCTGGTTCTAAAGTTTTCCTTTTTATTGGCCTGGGACCTCTCTTTATGACTCTTTAAGGATTTAAGAAGTCCTTAAATCCTTAGTGAAGTGGTCACTCATTGGGCGATTAACCACAAGGCCAGCGATTTGAAATCACAAATCTCTCCACCTCTCTGCGGGAGAAAGATCATCCGACTATCTACTTCCTTAAAGAGTTACAGTCTCAGGAATCCACAGAGGCAGTTCTACCCTGTTCTACAGGATCGCTAGGAGTTGGAAAGGGCTCATGGCACTGTTTGGTTTGGGTTTTTGGTTAAGGGTTTTAGTTTCCCAAATTCCATTACTGTGCTCTGAAGTGTCTGCTGCATTTCTTTATTTAAAAAACTTCCCATTACTTTGGTTTTAGTGATGTTTCAGGAGGCAGGAAATGGAAATGTTTTCTAAATTTTGAAATTTGATTAAAATAATTTTTGACTTATGAGTGCAGCATCAAGAAAAAGTTATTTGTTCAATTTATAAGTATGTAATTTTATGTTTAACATACTTGAGAGAATCAGGTACATTGAATGTGTGATTTTGATATGAATTGTCTAAGGAAATTTGATTAATTATATATGTATGTAGTATTAAAAGTTTCTAAAGGATTTAAAAGCTTAATCTTTTAAGTGTATGAGTAATTATATATTATTCAAAGAACAAATGAATGTGAGACTTCTATTGTTAGCCATTAGTTCAGAAATTAGTTCATTTGATTTTATGAAGTTTATGAAGAAATTAGTTCATTTGATTTTATGGTGTAAAATAAAACTGTATTTTCAAATGTATAAATGTAGTAATTAAATATTATCAAAAATTCAGAAAAATAGCAGAAATAATTTATTTTAGGCATAAAATCCTGCACTTTCCAGCCCTGGACATCACAAGACAACCTGCATAAGAAAGGAAACTTGTGATTACATATTATATTCAATATTGTTCAAGAAAAACCAAGAGATATAAACATGTATAAATGTTGAAAAATAGAAAACAAATCATATTGTTTGAGAAAAATTGATTGCCTGTAATAGAAAATATAAGAAAATGTACCAAAATTCTATTGGAACAAGGGATATAATTAGGATACATAGTGTAAGGTAGGGCAGACTAGCTATGAAGGTTTGTAGTAGAGTTGCTGGTATACTGTCGTACCTTCAGTGCCAAATATGGCAGTTTTCTTAGTTCTGTTCAGTATTCTGCTTCCTTCTGCCAGCATTCCTCTGAAATGTGATTTTTTAGGTCACCCCAATTGACTGTGTGTAATCTGTCCCGTGCACATCAGCCCCATTCTGGTCTATCTTGTTTTGGGCAATACATTTTTATTAATGTAGCCCAAGATTACATATATATAATGTTGTCAAGATTATATATATATATATATATATTATTATATCGGCGCATGAGCTCTATTAAAATCCTTCGATGTACCAGCTGCTAACCATGTGTGCTCCCTTCAGAATTGGTACACTTAATTTTTTAAACTTAATTATCGGCCCTTGCTATTATCCGGTGGAAATTCATCTTGTTAATTCAGTCAGTCCTTTCAGCTTGTCAAAATGCTTTTTTAACTTTAAGTTTTGTCCTCTTATACATTAGTTGGCGTGACTTGAAATTCTATAACAAAGCTGACCTTCGTGTTCAGGTTAGTTCATGTATGTTCAGTTCTGTAGCGCTCACAACACCAGGTGCACTGTCATGGCAGGTTTTCCTCCCTCCCTGGAGACACAGTGATATTTGATGGAGAGGAAAGTGGAATTTGAAGTTTAGCTTAACTCCATTAGCTGTACGGTTTGGGCAAGTTCCATCCTGAACTTTGTCTCTTACTCTTATCTTGAAAACAGGGATAATAAGTGTCACATGGATTTGTTCTCAGGAATGAGTAGATTGACTCTAATAAACCAACCCCAGTAAGTTTTATCATTTGGCTTAAGTTATTCCTTTCCAAAAGAACTGGGACCCACAAGGTTTCAATCATTTCCCATGGTTCCAGCCCATGAATGCTATAATCAGAAATAAATGGATTTGGACTTTGCTCTTGATATTTTTACAAGTTCAGAATGTTCCTCCTCATGTGTAATTAATATAAACTAAAATATAATCTCAATCTCTTACATGACCTCAAGGTGCTTGGAGAGCTAAAATCGAAAAGCATGCAGTAATCTGAGGTAGTAGAGTCAAGTAATATTCGGACTACGTAGGTTCTATAGGAACCGAGGACGTCGAAGAGGCAACATTGCCTAGTGTAGTCTGAGTTTGAGGCTGTCGCCACTCGGGCAGGGCTGTACATGAGAGGCAAGATCTGAGCTATGTCTTGGAAGAAGGACCCATGAATAGGAGTGGAATCACGCTGAATTAGACAGGTAGTGGTCAAATTATGAATGGGTTGGTTGGAGAAACACTGTTCTAAGAGAGAATTTGAACTTTGATTACTATTACCTGACAAATATTGAATTTAGTGGATTT
>NW_022107431.1:98849322-98850782 GCF_000313985.2 Echinops telfairi | reverse complement strand
GTCATCACCCATCTGTCAGTGGAGGCTGGTGTGCTGCGATGATGCTGAACAGGGTTCAGGGGAGTTCCCAGATGAAGGAGGAGTAGGAAAGAAGGTCTAGTCATGCACGTCTGAAAATTAGCAAGTGAAAACCCCGTGGACCATAATCGTCAGGTCCACCACTGATCATGGGGATGGGGCAGGACCAGGTGAAGTTTCTTTCTGTTGTGCATGGTCAGGGGCTGACTAAAGGACAAGCAACAATAATAACATGATACAACGAACTCTGTTAGCTTGAAATATTTTGCTTTTGATGTGCTATCTCTTGTCATATTTTTCTGCATTGGTCTTCTCAATAGGAAAACAGATCAGCAGTGATTTTTTTTTAGGAGACTATTTGTCTGACACCCCGGGAGTTTGGAACAGTTCACTCAGCTGCTAATGGAATGGTTGGAGGGTCAAATCTACCTGGAAGAAAGGCCCAATAACCTACTTTAGGAAAATCAGGCGTTGAAAATCTTCTGGAACACAGCTCTACTCTGGCCTATGTGAGGTCTCCCTAAACGGGGAGACTCCATGGCACCTGGTGGTGTAGTGGCCAAACATGGACTATTACATTTATGGGTAACTGGAACTCTGGGACAATTAATAATTTATCATAGTTATTAATTTGTAGTACCTTACTGTTTTTATAAAGAACTGGCTACATTAATGGCCATGTAATAATGTGTTCTTGTTGACACTACATCACTCTAATAAATATTAATTTTATAACTGAATATCATTGATAACTAGTAAAGCTAACAACTGTGAAGAAGTGTTTATATGCCTATATGTTTCTCCGCTGGATGCTCATTATTTGCTGGGGCAAGATTTTGAGAAAACTGCTGCTTTTAAAGCAATTATATTCATGAGCAATTATCTATATGTGATAAAAGGTCTTGTGTTTAAAAGTAAAAAAGCATTGACAATAGGATTCCAGTTCATACATTCATACATTTATTCCAAGTAACACATGTGTCAACATGCTTCTGTGAGTAGTGGATAGCTGCAGACAAGTTCTCTCAGTAATACATTTGCCTTAGTTTTAGAAGGGGGCCTTAAAAAAGTCAAATTAAAACAGTGGTTCCCAAAGGGGTCTGCTGGGCCCATTAAATCAAGGCAGAGAATCAGCTCAAAAGGTGATGGTGATTATTTTTTTCCTGGATTCCCAAGGTGGTAGGTTTTCCTCAGAGGGCACAGAAAGACTATGTGAGCTTATTAGGAAAAAGTTTCAAGAAAATTTCAAATTGCATTGCACTATAGATTCATGTCTTTTTCTATCTCTTTTTCTTTCCTTCCCCGCCTCCACCTTTATTATCCTTTCCTAGAAAAACAGATAACAAACAAACAAGCAATCAAAACTTAGTCCAAATAGAGCACATATTATATTGTTTGTGCCCGCGTTATTTTTTTAAATCATTTTATTAGGGGCTCATACA
>NW_022107431.1:98842701-98847745 GCF_000313985.2 Echinops telfairi | reverse complement strand
ATCACCCTTTAGGATAGTCGTTGAGTGCAAAGCATTTGTACCCCCAAGGGATTTAAAGCCTCACTAGACGCAGGTGGAATTCAAGCTCCATACTACACATTTGAGGCTTGTCTCCTCTCCACCCTCCCTGTCAATGACTCTTGTGCTACTTTTCTGCTTGCTCATAGCTCTCCAGTGACACAGATTGTTTTCTGTTCCACAAACCAGAAATGCTCTCTTCTGCCTCTAAGGCTTTGCATTTGTAAAGCTCCCACCGTAACTACACACAACTGGATCCCGAACTTTCTCTTTTTAGTCATGTGGTCTCAATTCAAACACAGTCTACTGAGAAGTGAATTATTTTTTTTGTGATGGTGTTATGTAAAGGACCATCCCCTCCATGACATGCTGGTTATTTCTTTCATAGTTTCAAAAATTATGTTTTTATTAATTTGTTTCATGGCATATGTATGTACCTCATTTATAAAGTGTAACTCTAGGGACCATGTCTATTTTGTTTACTGCTGGAACTTCAAAACTTACAATAGTGATTGATATAATTTGACACTCTCCCAAAACAAAAATAAACCTATTGCCATAGGGTTTATTCAGATTCATAGTGATCCCATAGTACAAAGTAGAATTGCTCTTAAAGATTTCTGGGACTAGAAGTTTTTACTTATGCAGGTAACCTCCTCTTTCTCTTGTGGAGGTGGTTGGTAGTTTGACCTGCTGACCTTGTGTTTAGAAGGCTAATGTTTAATCCACTTCACTGTACCTCAGGGCTCCTTTTGACAAACATAGAACCCATGGTTATTGAATCCATTCTGACTCATCTCATTGCCACCAAATTAATTACAACTAATAGCAACCCTAGCTGACCCGGTCAGACTAGTCTTGTAGGTTTCTAAGACGGCAACTCTTAGAATAGAGAGCCTCACCTTTCCCTTGGAGTGGCTGGTGTTTTGAACTGCAGACCTTGCAGGTAGTAGCGCAACGTGCAATCCATTATGACACCAAGGCTCTTCTAGGATTCCAAAGAAACCCTACATTTTATATCAAATGTATTAAATCATAACCAGGAAAAGACAAAGGCAGACAAAGACCTATCATCCAGACACATCATCATTAGCGAGGGCTTCTGAGGCTGTTAACTTTATGAGAGCAGGTACCCTCACCTCTCTCATGTGGAGTGGCTGGTCGATTCGCACCACCAACCTTGAGGTTAGCAGTCCAGTGCTTATTTGGCTGCACCACCAGACCTCCTCATTGACACACATTAAGCTCTGAATATTTCAGTTGACTGATTTGATTGACTACATTAGGCGTGACACAAGGTCAAGAAATAGAAACCACTGCTTTCAGAAGACACTTCAATTGCTAATCCAGAGCTGCTTTCTTTGACTGGATAGTCCGTTCTTTCATATGGATGGAACCTATCTCTACAAGGAGGGTGTTAGCTCCGATCCATTATGCTCCTTTGAAGTCATTGGAGATGCTGAACATGGTAGTTTTTATTATACGTTCTCTACCATAGAGCTAGTTGCTTTCTCTTTAGAGCTCTGAATATATGCTATACGTAACTTTATTAAAGCACATTCATGGCATTATACTTGTGTTTAAGCTGGGTTCTCTAGAGAGGCAAAACCAGTGATGCTTCTATGTATTTATGTTATATATATGAAAATAAATTTATGGCTCAGTTGTAGTTGTTAACGTGGGTAAGTTCAGTCCAGTTCATGTCCCTGGGTCAGATGTTAAGCTGGAAGATTCTCCTGAGTCTTGTAGTTGAAGTGGCTGACAAACCAGGATGCAGGTAGATGAAGCAGAAAGACTACAGACGGTTGGAAGAAAGTTTAATGACTCCAACTTTGGCAGTGAACCGATGGCTCCTGGGATGGGCAGCAATATGGCAGGAGGTCAACAAACTAGATGCAGGATATACCCCCTGCAGAAGTGACAAGCTTTCCCACAGAATCTGCTTTAAAAGGACCAGGCTACACTTCCAGGAGTTTTTCTTCCCATAGCATCTAGCCTGTGACCTGATCAAGGGGCTGTACTCCACCACAACTACTAGCTACTTACAGAGTTGTTTACATGCATTAGAGCCCATCGTGGAGTTGATTACGGATGTAATATTAGATCACATTATGAGGAATCACTGTCAAACTGCTGAGAACACTGGCCTAGTCAAATTTACACAAACCTAAGTATTACAATAATCTCTCTCTTCTTACTTCCCTCCGCTCCTCCTCATTTGTTTCTGTGACAGGAAAGACCATTGATTTATTCTTGTTTGAATAATCAGTTCTATGTCCAGTGTCTAGCATAATCTAGATGTTCAACATATGTTTGGAATTAATGTGTTTTCAGTAGATATTTGTTAAATTGAATTGTTAGCTTACTTTTCTCATCACTGGGTATTTGAAATAGAAAGGTTTTTTGATGCCTTCCTTTTTAAACAAAACAAAGCAAAAAACCTCAACCTAATAAAGTTCTTGGCCTTTAGTACAAAAGATAAGGTTTCTTTTTACTTTAGGTAGACTTAACTTTTCAATGGGGAAATTCTTTTTTGGAAGTGGGAGGAATGCCTACAGAAGGGTAAATAAAAAATTATTGCTACCACTATTCTTTAAAAAAATTTTATTTTTTTTTTTTATTACTATTCTTGTTCATACATACATAGGTTTATTACAAGCTTGTCTAAACATATTTCTTCGATCTGTTAATACCTGCAGAGAAATTATCTTTCTCCCAAGGAGCCGCTAGTGGTTTTGAATTGCTGACCTTGAGGACTGCAGGCCAATGTGTCACCACTCAACTACTTGGGCGCCACACAAATATACCCCAAATTAAATCAGTAACCTTTTATTTAATATTTCATCTTTATTTTTTCAGATCCTCTTAATCTGTCTTTTGAGCTCCTCAAATGAAATGTGCTATTCTTCTGGGGCTGGCATGTTAGACTTTTGAGTTGTAATTTTAAGCATCCCTGGATGCCCAAATAGTTAAGTGACCTATGAGTAGTGGAAGCGTTAGCTGTTCAAAGCCACCCAGCAGCACCCTGGAGGACAGGCCTGCCAATCTGCTTCTGAATGGTCGTAGTCTTGAGAAGTTAGTGGAGTAAAGTGCCACTCTGTTCACAGGGAGTGGTGACAACTGTTCTTAACACTTGGCAATGTCCCCTTGTCCTGACCATGTTCCTTGTTCGTGTATTTCCTTATGCATAGTTGAAAGGATATTTATATGCAAATACTATGTCCTGATTTCTTCAGGCTCTTGCACATTAGGAGTTCACAAACTAAAAACATTTAAAGAATATTAAATGGCAACTGAGGGAGAAATAACGTGTGTATTAGTTAGGAAACAAATAAAGGAGCACAAGGAAAAGAGAAATCACTGGGACTGCTGTTCAAACGGGCATGACTTTGACCTGAGGGACAAGGGAAGATCATGTCAGGAGAAAGAAAACCCAAGTATCTGAAGCACCTCTGCAAAGGTGTGGAGTGAGAGACCCTGCTGAAGAATAGGGTAAAAGGCATGTGGGAAGGTATGCAATGGAGATATGGTGTGGGTTGCTGTATTAAAAAATCCATTTCTATCTAGTTGATTCCAACCCAAAGTGACTGTATAGGACAGAGTAGAACTGTTCCCACAGGGATTATAAGACTATAAATCTTTATAGACATAGACTGCCTTATCGATCTTTCTTTTTTTAAATAATCATTTTGTTGGGGCTCTTATAACTCTTGTTACAATCCATACATCAATTATATCTGATATATTCATATATATATTCCATTGTTCTTTTCTAGACATTTACTTTCCATTGAGCCCCTGGGATCAGCTCCTCCTTTCCCCCCTCCCTCCTCTCCTACCCCCTACCCCCAAATCTCGTGGCCTCCTGATAGATTGTAGATTGTTAATTATTTTCAAATCTCACACTGACCGCTGTCTCCCTTCCCCTCTGGTTTCTGTTGTTCTTCCCCCTGGATGGGGGTGTGTGGTTATGTGCCATTCACTGGGATCGGTGACCGCCTCCTTCCCCACTCCCTTCCCCCTGCCCTTTTGGTATCTCTGTTCCCATTCCTGTTCCTGGGTTCCATGTGTTGTGAGTTTTATCTCTTGCCCATACCTATGTCCATGCTCCCGCCTAGTCTAGATTGGGAGGTGGCACTGGGGTCATGATAGGGGGGTGGTGGGGAAGCCTCCAGGAAACAGAGGTATATTGTGTGACCCATTAGTGCTCTACTGCACCTTGATTGACTCACCCCCTCCCTGTGACCCCTCTGTGGGGGGATGTTCCATTGTCGATAGATGGGCTTTGGGTCTCTGCTCCAACCCTCCTCCATTCTTACCAATATATTTTTGTTTATTTGTTTACTGTTTGTTGTGAGTCTTCTGATACCCGTTGCCCAGTCTCGATGACACCCCACGATCGCACTAACGGGTGTGCTTCTTCCATGTGGGCTTGTTACTTCACTGTTGGATGGCTGCTTATTTAACTTCAAGCCTTTAAGACCCCAGACATTGTATCTTTTAATAGCCGGGCACCATCCTCTGTCTTCACCACATCTGCCTATGCACCTGTTTTGTCTTCAGCGATGTGTAGTGGGTGGGGTGAGCATCACAGAATGCCAGTTTGTTAGAACAAAGTGTTCTTGTATTGGAAGGAATGAGCTAAGGCCCAAGTTCCATCTGCAGCTTCAGTGTATTACCTTATAAATATATGTACATAGGCCAATACCACTATTGTGATGGATTAATGTATTTACATAAGTGCACACCTCTGTTAATCTCCCTGTCTATGCCTTTGCTTCCTCAAGCTTCCCTCTGTTTCCTTTTGTCTCCTCCTGCCCCACTATCACTTCCCACTTCTTCCACCTCTTGGTGCTTCCTCTTCACTAGCTTGGTGTTGCTCTGTCCTCACAGCATCTCTACCCTCCTTGACAGTGGCTCATGGGTTTGAATCACCAACTTTTGATCAGCAGCCCGATGCTTCACCTGCTGCACCACATTGGCTCATTTTGGATTGCTAGAATGAGATAGAATGAGATAATGTAAT
>NW_022107431.1:98840205-98841470 GCF_000313985.2 Echinops telfairi | reverse complement strand
CAGTGAGTTTAGAGATACTGTTGCCAGCCTACGATGTCAGCAGTTCGGACTCACCAGGCTCTCCAAGGGAGAAAGATGAGGCTTCTGTAAGATTACAGAAACTACATGGTGTCGCAGTGAGTTGGAATAAGGATTTCTGGTGGCACGGCGGTTATACCTTGGGCTGTGACCCTCAAGGTCAGCAAGCGGCAACCACCACCCGCTCTGTGGAGAAAGATAGGGCGCTGTACTCCTGTAAACAGTGAGAGTGCTGGAAAGCCGGTACCTGACGATGCTATCCTGTCCTATAGGGTCAGTATGGGTTGGCACAGACTCCATGGCAGTGGATGAGTTGGAGGGATTTGATGGCAGTGGATTGGTGGAAATACCTGCGCTAAAGCCTCCTCATGGCACAGTGGTTAAGAGCTGGGCTGGTAACCCAAAGGTCACTGGTTCAATTATGCAAGCTATCCCAAGGAAAGAATGGCAGTTTTTCTCTGTAAAGATTACAAGCGTGGAGACTTTTCTAGTTGTCCTATAGGGTTAGTATGAGGCATAATTCACTCAATGGCGATGGGTTTTGTTGACTTATTCTAAGTCCTTATGTATGCTGAAACATTCACCAGACTTCTAGAATTCAATACTTCAGATTCTTTCCCTAGGGCAGCTACCAATAAACATATGCTATATGTACAAATTGATTTTAAACCCCAGGGTAATCTAAGCAAATCTTCTACTTCTTCGTTATTCCCTATACCCCAAAGTGAGTGTATTGAAGAACCTTCAGGTCAACGCATCACAATGGTGCTAATAGTTTTAAACTACCAACCCTGGTTCTTGTTTTTCTAATGCATTTTTTTTACCATGCATACCTTTTTCTAATTTTAAAATTTCATTTTGTATGTAATTTCCATACAATAAATTGCATGTATTTGAATATCATAATTGGGTATGCTTTGGCATATACATATGTAATGTTTTAATTAATATTCCCTGCTTCAGTTCTAGGTTCAAATATCCATTGCAATGGACATGTAGAACTCAAACAAAATTCTTGATTAAAGAGTTTATTAAGGGAGTCAACAAGTTATAATACCAATAAGAAATGCTTAGGGTTGATTTGTTCATCAGGGAATGTTACAAAGATCTTTCCAGTCTACTAATGAATGCCCCAAAGGACATACGACTTTGCTGTAAGCTTCAACTCAAGTTCCTTGAAATGCCAAGGCCAACTTCCTGAATTAAGGGTGCAGAGGCACCCCATTTGAGTAAGCCCCAGTCCAAAG
>NW_022107431.1:98838023-98839707 GCF_000313985.2 Echinops telfairi | reverse complement strand
ACCCCTGAAACACACATCTGTAACATCAAGATAACGAAGACACTCCTTAAATACAAAAGTTTCTTCGTTCTTTTTTTCCTTCCTCACTGATACATCTTTTTGTCCTGCCCCAAACCCCATCTCTAGGCAACCACCTTTCTGTTGTTGACATTACAGATTAGTTTATAATTTCTAAAAGTATATGTCAATAGAATAATAGAATATGTACAGTTTTTCATCTAACCTCATACTTGGAATAATTATTTAGACTCTTTAATAGTGCGGTATGCTTCTAAACTTGTTCCTTTTTCTTGCTGAGGAGTATTCTGCTATAGGACTATGGCACCATTTATGTATCTGAACACTGGCTGATGAACGTTCAAGCGGTTTTCAGTTTTGGGCTACGGAAATACAACTTCTACAAATACTTACATGCAAGGGTTTGTATGGCCAAGTGTTTTCATTTACCTTGGTTAAATCTCTAAGAGTGCAATGGCTAAATCAATTGATTTATATTTAACATTTTAGGAAACCCCAACCTGGATTCCAAAGTAGTTGTACCATTTCACCTTCCCAACCAGCATTGAATGGTCAAGTTTCTCCATATTCTTGGTATCACTGAGTTATAGAAAATCAGTATGACCTTTCTAGCCATAATTCCTTATATGATATAATTCTGGATTTTATATGCCTATAGCTTTAGCTCCACTTAGGATGGAATTCTCTGAATAGATATACCTAGGGTGACATTGGGACCTGACCTTGGTGGGTGTGACTCAAGCCACCCCTTTGTTTCCTCGGTGGCACCTTCAAGGCCCTCCTAGGTGGGTGTGAACCAAGCTGCACTATGTTAGTCTGGATGGACTAGAGAAACAAATTCATTGACACTCATATATATGCAAGAGATAATAACCAGGCCTGCATCAATAAAATACCCCAGCCCAGTCAAGATCAAGTCCTTAAGTTTAATATGAGCCCATATGTCAGAAACCAGTCTATGAATACCTCTTCAGACTCATGCAACACATGCAATGATGCCGAATGCAGGAAGATCACTGGCTGGTGGGTGGAAAACCCTGTGAGTGTAGTGGTGGTGGAAGCATCCCCAGGGCTCTGGCTGCCGTTAGCATGACTCCATATGGCTTGTCAACAGAAATGTGAAGCAAAGAGGGAGTGTGGTCCAGCCTCCAGGAAGATCACTGGCTGGTGGGTGGAAAACCCTGTGAGTGTAGTGGTGGTGGAAGCATCCCCAGGGCTCTGGCTGCCATTAGCATGACTCCATATGGCTTGTCAACAGAAATGTGAAGCAAAGAGAGAGTGTGGTCCAGCCTCCAGTGAGCTATTTTATCTCCCTCTAGGCTCCAAATGAGGTCATCAAGCTGACTTGATGGACAGGCTAAACTCCATCCCTTCACACTTAATAACTTCAAGTTGACAGGCTATTTTGTAACTACCATATGTACCCATTGCTTTCCTGGGATATAGAGTAGTGACACTGCACCGTTTTACACACATCCCCTCACCTAAGCCAGACCTCTGTTTACTGACTGAGCTTTGGTAGAAACAAGAGGATCTATTGTGACTTTTGGTTCTGAACCCTGCATTTGGCTGACCTCTGCCTGACCTTTGGGTTTTGTACTGAGCAACACCCACTATCACATGAGATATTGCCTTCAAGTTTTATAAATTTCTGTGGGACATGGCA
>NW_022107431.1:98782649-98833418 GCF_000313985.2 Echinops telfairi | reverse complement strand
CAAGATCAGGTAGATGGATTATGATTTCACAAGGAGATTCTCATGGGGTGGTCCTGGCTACCCTTGGAGAATGAGCAGGTGCATTGTCATTATGAAAATTGTTTTCTCAGTGTACCTTTACTGACCTTTGCAGGTTTCAATTTTCATAGAACTTCCTTATAAGCCTCTGTAATCATCCTGTGTCTTTTGAGAAAACTATCCAGATTACCCTTTGGGGCTTGTTTTCAAATAAGCAGTATCTAAGTAAGACATCAACTAAGCCTACAGAGAAGAAGCACACCAGCCCATGTAATTCAATGATTGAAAATATTGTAATCCAGATCTGAGTACAGGGATGGTATCAGAGCTTAAACTTTGAAACTCTTGTTTGCAGAAGGCTATGGATAACAGTGGAAGCCCCCAAATACATTTATAGGGTCTACACATAGAATAAACTCCTCGTGATTTCCTTCTGACCATAATCAGGAGATGGGAATAGCCTGGCTGTCAGACAGAGTACAGATGACTCTAGAGATGATTATAGGAAATTCAGTGAAGAAAATGACTTCAATGGTTAAAATCTTATCATGTGGTATCCCTTTGGCATATTTTGAATTTGCTCTGGTTTTTAAATATTTCCTGTTTTCTTTAAAACTGCGTTTATCCCTGTTGTATTTTTTAATTGTTGGTAGCCTTCTTGACTCTCTTATGTATTTTCTTGTATGTTTTGGAATAGACAACCCAGGATGGATGAATCTACAGACACAATAACTAGATTAAGGGTTCTTGGGGGTATGTGGTAAGGGATATGAGGGCTAATGGGGAGTTAGTAACAATGAACATTAGTAACAATGAATACACAAAGGAAGAAAATGTTTTGAAGCTGATTGTGGTAGCAAATATACAACACTTCCTGATGTGACTGAGCTATTGAATTGTATGATGTCTGGATTACGTCCTAATAAAATAGTTTTAAAAATACCCATTTGGAATCCCCCCAAACGTAACCATAACTTACTAAACTGACCCATAAACCTGAATTTAATTGGCCTAAAAGTCCCCCTTGGAAGTTTTCTTTTGGTTTTTATTATTTGGTTTTAATTTGGTTGGGGACCCTGACAAAATGGGGCTTTCTACTCCTGTAAAGTTACAGTCTGAGAAACTCAGAGGAGCAGCTGTATTCTGTCCTGTAGGGTTGCTATGAGTTGGTATTGATACAATGGCAGTGAGTTTTTATATATAGATGATAGATAGAGAAATAGGTAGAATTTTCTACAATAAATAAAACACTCTTTCCTTCATAATTTGAAACTGTACCTTCGCCAGTGAATGCACTTCCTTTCCCTAAGTTATTGCCTCTCTGTCTCCACCATGGCTCATGAACATCCTCAAGTCTTTAATTAATTGTCTGTCTGTCTATCTATCTATCTATCTATCTATCTATCTATCTATCTATCTATCTATCTATCTATCTATCTATCTACTTCAAATCCCATTCTCATAGTGAGATTGCTTTGATTATAGACTCTGGTCTTAAATCTTATCCATTTTTCTGTCAAAGTTTTCAAAATCCCTGAGGATCTGAAAACCAGTGTGGGGGAAAGCCAACATCCGGAGAAGGCACTGCGGCTGCGCAGATAAAGGTCCTCGTCAGTGTGCCGACTAAGCCCTCGCCTCGCCTTTTTGTATTCTACATATCTTCGCTGGCTGGCATTCTGTGTCCTAATTTTTAGGAAAATATGTGTACAGAGAAGCCCATCTACATCATAGCCTTGCTTCTTACCTTCAGATTAATTTTAGCAAATTGGATGAAGCTAGGATCTAGCTATCAAATGGTAATTTGAGTTGGTCTGTTTGCAATAAGCCCTTTCTTCGGGTATTGCATCGATTCTCTTTCACACTTACTGCTAGGCCATGCTTACACAGTTTGAATTTCACTAGAATTATTTTACTTTGTGGTATAGAGATGACTTCCTAGAACAACTAATGCCTATAAAATGAAAAAAAAAAAAAAAAAAAGGGAAAGTTAACCACTTTTTTTTCTCCTTCTTTGAAATGGATCATGAAGCCTAATTTGAACAACTTTAAGGAATTACGTGCTGTTCCTACTTGATGCTGTACAAAGCATTCCCTCTTCTCCTTGTTGGCCACCTCTGTTGCCATGGAAACCGCGGTGTGTTCATAGATTCAGCAGTGTATTTGCCGAGCAGGAATATAAGGCTATTGTTTCTGAGAATAATGATTTAAGCACAGGTGTTGTTAACATAAGATTCATTATCAAGCTTGTTAGAAAAAGGATAAAATGGAATATTGCTGTCACCTAAGAGCAAGAAAATGCTAGAAGAAAAATCACAAGAGTACGTAAGACACCTGAATGTATAGTTAAATCTATGGAAATGTAAGAAGTACCATTGTAGCACTGAGATCTAGCTCTAAAAGAGACATTATAAGTAATCTAGTATAGCCTGTACAATTGTTCTAATATAAGAAATATTTCTCTGCAGGTTGTCTGTAAAATTTCTCATGGGAAATCAATGAACATTAGAAATGGTGCTGCTATCAGGAGAAGCATTGAACTCATTTAAGTGGACACCATAAGGTTTCAAATCCACCTGCTTGTTAATGAAATAAATATATTATCTCAAATATCTGAGGAGTTTCTGATTGAGGTGCATATTTTTCTGGTAATACACCATTACATCTTGGGAAGTGATCTCAATTGAACAGAGTAATTGAATTTTTGATATAGTTCCCTCTGCATATGTGATATAATTAATTAATCCTTACTGAAAATGAAGGTGAAATTGAGTCAAATCATGTTATTTCTTTTACAGTGTACAAAATAACTTTTAAGTAGAAGGTTCTTTAGGAATCACCTGGATATGTTTTTTAAATGTAGCTTTTGATTCAGCATATCTACTGTGGAAAGGCAAATTCTCAGCATGGGATTGAGCCAGAATGAATGGGTTTGAAGTCCTGCTTTAAAGAACAGCTGTTGATAACAGCTCATATTTAAAACTCTCCTGTTTGGCTTTCAATCAATCACACCACTATTTAGCTGACTCCGAAATCAGTGACTATCGAACAGAATAGAGCTGCTCCTGAGGGCTTCCAAGGCTATAAATCTTTTATTTTAAAATGTTCAAATAGGTATTTTCATGATAAGAAATACATATGTGATGTATTAGGGGGCTGTACATATGTACAGGAGCAGACTCCCACCTCTTTGTGCCCAGGAGCTGCTGGTGGGCTGCTGACTTTTCAGTTATCAGCCAAGTGCTTTAACTACTGTGCAATTAGGACCCCTCCCATTTGCCATTCTTATACACGTTTCCTCTGTTAAATTATTTGACAGTGAATGGGCAGGGTAAGAGACTTCTAATTTAAAAAACATTCCGAGGTTAAAGGAGAGACTAAAGAGTCATTTGTGAAGCAATAGTTAGTGTGGGCACGCCTTCAATATTGGCCCTGAAATCTTGCAAACATGCCTCATCTCACAACCCGAGGATTATGAGATTATACTTCTAGTGACTCCCCTAAAGTTTGGCTTTTCTTCCTCTAACATTTATAAGACATTTTCCAACATACCAGATACTATTAGATGGGTCAGGTTTCAGGAAGTAAATGATATTTCCCTGTCAATTGCTGTCGTGGAATTCCATCTGCTATGTCTTTGGCATTACTTCTCTCAAGAACATTCTTTCACATAAATCTGGAGATTTTCCTCTTAAGGATAAAAGCAGAGGTTAAAATTGATATGCGGATTAAAGGATCAGATGAACTATTCTACATGAAATAATATCCAATTTTTGGATACAGAAAGCAGAGAGATTTGTGGTTTGGGGGCTTTGTAATATTCCTTTTGGATCAAAGGGAAAACTTAATGGCTTATGAGTTGGGCTATAAGCTACAAGGTCAGTCGTTAGGGAGAAAGGTGAAGTGTTATACTCCTGTAAAGAGTTACAGTCTCAGAAACCCACAGGGGCAGTTCTGCTCTGTCTGATAGGGCGGTCCTGAGTCAGAATCAACTCAGTGGCAGGGAGTTGTGAGTTTCTGGGCCGCTGACACTGAGTCGCGTGGAGGATACACAAAAGACAAGGACTTTGGGCCCGGGGACAGCTTTTCAAGAAAGTGGCTTTCACACATTTAACATCGTGGCAACTTGACACCAAACATTCAATTGATGGGTAAATTGAAACCAACAACTCAATTTCTCATTGACTCTCAAATGCCCACCAAACTAAACAATCTGTCACCCTGCCCCAGTCATGGGTATACCAATAGTTATTATGATTAGTTTAGCCCACAACCCTGAAGATCTTAAATTGGTAAAAGAACAGTGTTGTGTGTCTGAGAACCATGGATGTGAAAAATACAATACATGTATGTATATAATGATGAAAAAAGATGAGCTTTGGGTTAAGCTAATGTTCTGATTCCAGCTTGGATTTATTTACTTGCTCTGAAACTGTAAGTAGGCTAACTAAACACTCCAAGCCTCAGTTCTTACAGCTGCAAAATAGGACAATAATCCACACTCCTTAGGGTTGAGAGTATCCATGCGATAAAAACAAGAACAGAAACCAAAAGTACCTCGCACATAGTAGGTACTCAACGATAGTAGTGATCACTATTGCTCAAATAAAGGAAGTGAATATTTGTATGAAGGAAGTAATGCCATTACTTATTCTTATTTTTATTAAAACAATCCTCTTTTCCAAGGGCCTAAGCATCAAAGACCTGTAAGTAGGGCGTTGAGGTGGTGGAACTGTGCAACCAGATTACTGCTTTTAAAGTCTCTTTTATTTCATATTACTTAACAAACTTTAACTTGTCAGTTATAAACTTACCTAGAAAATGAGTAATACAATATTTTGAGTTTCCTGCCATAGAGCTACTAAATACGTGAACATTATACACAATTATTTTTGTCATAAGCGAAACACTCAAAGGAGGAGGAGTAGAGGAGTTCTTGTTGGTTACGTTCAGTACCTCTATTTCTGTAGGAAAATTTGTGTTACCAAGATTGACAGTTTTTGCACACAATACCAAGGCAGTCACATCTCCCCTGAGTGAGCAACCCAGCCAGGGCATCTGCCCACTGGCAGGATTAGAGAGGCCCTCAGCACCTCTTTGTAAGCCTTGGCAGTGCTCCTCTCAAACCATGGAGAGGACTCATGTGCCTTTCAGAGGAGCTAAGTGAATAGACAGGCGTTCCCAGGGTTCTAAAGGAGATCTGTTCCTTTGTCTTTGAGAATTTGTAGTTAAGTCAGAACATGCGCATGCGCTTCTTGTTTTGGCAGCATTGGCGCCCACAATGGTTTGAAAGCTGCTTTTGCAGGGAGAGCAGGGGCGTTTCCTGTGAGTAGGGTGTGGGGGTTAGCAGAGGTCTGATGGGGCACCCTGCTGCACCGTGGGCTGCTAATAGCAAGGGCCACAGTTTGAAAAGACCATCAGCTCGGTGGGAGAAAGATGAGGCTTTCCACTACTGTGAAGATTTCGTCTCAGAAACCCACCTGGACAGTCCTACTCTGTCCCATAGGGTGGCTTTGAGTTTAAATGACTAAACAGCAGTGTGTTTTTTTGAGTGAGGAGTGACCCACAAGTTAAATGTCCCTAACTCGGGCACTTACTGCACATGAGAGCTCTGTCCTTGGTGGCACAATGGTTAAGCACTCAGCTGCTAACCCCAAATCTGGCAGCTTGAACCTGATCAGTGGCTTCACAGGAGAAAGATGAACAATTGGCTTCCTTATGATTTCAGCTAAGTCCTATAGAGCAGCTCTTGCATAGGATCCCTAAGAGCTGGAATTGACTTGATGGCATTGAACAAAAGCAGCACACACACACACACACACACACACACACACACACTCACACACACTGCCCTCCTTAGTATGTCAGCTTACTTTAGGACTTACATCTCTTATTAAATTACATTGTACAATATTATACACCTCAACTTGAAGAAAACCAAAACCCTCACACCGGACCAATAAACAACATCATGATAAATGGAGAAAATATTAAAATTGTCAAGGATTTCCATTTACGTAAGTCCATAATCAATACACATGGAAACAGCAGTCAAGAACTCAAACAGCATATTGCATTGGGCAAATCTGCTCCAAAAGGCATCTTTTAAGTGTTGGAGAGTAATGATATTTCTTTGAGGACCAAGATGCATCTGTCTCAGGCTGTGTTAGTCTGGAGGGACTAGAGAAACAAATTCATAGACACTCATGTGTATAAGAAAGAGCTTTATATAAGGAGTCATTGTATCTTAAGAAAACATCCAGCCCAGTCCAGATCAAGTCCATCAGTCCAATATTAACTCACATGTCTGATACCAGTCTGTAAATTCCTCTTCAGACTCACACAACACTTGCAATGATGCTGGGTGCAGGAAGATCACAGGCCAATGGGTGGAAAGACTAGTGGATCCAGTGTTGGTGAAAGCATCTCAGCACAGGGAGGGCTCTCCATGTGGCTCCTCCAGCTCTAAGACTCTGGCTTCATCAGCATAGCTCCATGTGGCTTGTCAACAGGAATGTCTCACAGGGAGTGTCTGTGTCTCACCTCCAGTGAGCTATTTATCTCCATAGCTCCTGCAAATAGGTCCTCAAGCTGCGACCTGATTGACAGGCTAGACGCCACTCCTTTGCAAGTTGACAGGAGATGATGTAACTGCCACACAGGCTGTGGTATTTTCAATCACTTCATATGCATGCAATAACTGGACAGTGAATAAAAAAGACTGACGCATTGATACCTTTCAATTATGACAGTGGGGAAGAATATTTCATGCAGCATGAGCTGCTAGAAGAATGAATGACTCGGCCTTGGAACTGGAATAGGTGGAATGTTCATTAGAAGCAAGGGTGGTGGGACTTCATTTTACTTACTTTGGACGTCTTTTCAGACGGGATCAGTTCCTGAAGGAGAACATCAGGCTTGGTAAAGTAGTGGGTTCCTGCAGAGAGGAAGACCCTCTGTGCGATGGAATGCCAGTGGCTATGACAGTGATACCAAACGGCGAAGCTTGTGAAGGTGGTGCAGGGCCAGGCGGACTGTCCTTTGATGGGACCCGAGGCTGCTCTGAGTCAGAACTGTTTCAACAGCACCCAACAACAGTGGCATAGTATATCTAGATATAAAATTTAATGATCATAATTTTTATTTTTAATAATCTTATTAACCATAAATCAGGACTTTATCGATTAGATATGTTTATAGTTCCTAATAATAATAAATGCTATGCGATAATTTGTGAATGTACTTTATTATTTTTGGTTAGAATATTATAATGCTGCTATTTTTGGTGAGAAAATTAGTACCAAATTGCAGCTGTCTGATGTAAAGAACATTCATTTTAAAAAGAAGTATAATTGAAGTAATTGAACCTTTTATTGTAGTTGAATTTTCTTCTTGTTTCTTTTTAGCAATAATGAGAGATTACAGAATTAATTTCTTTTACATTTGTGGTCTGATTAATTCTCTTTAAATATTTGAGAGAGAGAAGAAAGCCAAAAAAAAAAAAAAAAGTTTTCTTTAAAGTCCTAAAATGGACTTTCTGGCCGGGATCTCTTCCTCAGTCAGCTTAGTGGGAGGAGAGACCAGAGTATGGTTTTGAATTGCTGTTAGCGGGGTAAAAACGTAGTGTGTCCTGTTCATGCAGAATCAGGGCACACAGAATCAGGAATCATTTTAAGTTTTCATACACAACCTGTATTAAACACGCACATTATGGTGAGCTCCAGATTGGGAATTTGGGAGACGGTATTAAATACTGTTTGGGGCTTTACACTAACACTTTGCCCACCCAAGGAGCTGCATATGATGGAAACACACACGGGTGTGTAGTGTTCTTTTAGAACCCCACAACTGCTTTTGGAGAACTTCACAAGACGTCTAAATTCCCTGACTCTGCTAGTTTTCCTTATGACAAGCTATTTTAAGGAATTCATTGTTGATTAATAGCAGAACTATTTGAAGCGCGTTAAGGAAGAAAAAGCTCAGTGTGCCCCGGGCATTTGTGCCCAGTGCACAGATGAAACGTAAGGAGAGGTGATCTGAGCTCTGTGTGTTACACGCTACCCTTTCTGTAGCACAAAGGTCCTTCAGCTTCAAAAAGGGAAGATCGGGTTAGAATGCACCATCAAACAGTCAGAACACAGCGAGGACTTCAAGATGAATCCAGGTTACACCTCTCTGGGAAAGAGCAGTTTCCATAACTTCATGTAGGTCTCAGTGTGAGCTGAGAAAATGAACCACTGCAAAAGCAGGACAGGGAGAAGCATTGATTTTGGTGGGACTGTTAATAGTCAGGGTGCATGAGTTTCCTTTGAAGCCAGAAGCTTTGCCACAAAGAAAGAAAGGCACGTCTCTGAAAATAGAGGTGAGAGAGATTCTGGAATAAAAAGAAGAAAGCAAAGATTCTAGGGTGTTTTTAATTTGATTTTTGGAGTCTGGATATCCATAACACTTGCAGATATTGCTCTAGTTAGGAGATGAGAAAGAAAAACACAGAATCTATTATTAAACGTCTTTGAAATATTAAGGTATTGTTTTCCATAGCATCATTCTTTGGTCTATAGAGTTTCACGCCCTTTTGCCATTAAATTCAAGAGCATAGCTATGCGTGGATTATAATGCAATTTCTCGGTCCTGAACTTCTAACTAGAAATGAAATTTCAAATGATGTGTATTATTGCAATGAATAGCTCGCAGACTTAAACTCATATGTGTTAATTCAGATGACAAATTAAAAAAAAAATTCACAATGTGCCCAGGTTTTTGTGCAAGGTAGAGAGGGCCCGATGCAGACTTGATGGGTTCACTTATTGAATGGTTATCCATGCCATTGAGTTATTCTAGAGAAAGAACTAATATTTACTTAATACTTACCAAGTGCTAGAAATTGTAGTAAGCACAAATATTTCTTGCATGACAACTCTCAGATGAAGGTTGTAAAATGCCAGCTATGCATAGGAGAAGTGAAAAGTTTGGAGAGGTGATGCAGGTTATGACAGATTGAGCAGCTAATAATGGCAGATCCATATGGACCTTTCACCAAATCCCAGTGCTGCCTACTGCAGCATGTGGCCTGTCTTGTAGGGAAGTGATATATATACAGGTGGAAGCTAACAGGGTCAACAAAGCTCTTTTGCACACAGTATTTCATTGGAAACTCATGGTAATTCTGAGAAGTACAGATTGCTGTTCTTAATTTTCAAATGAGGAAATGAAAGCTATGGATGTTTATGTGATTCATTTTCAGTTCTAAGTGTCAGAGCTAGGTGCTTTAATTCTTGCCAGCAGCCGTCATTAGTTACAGGTGCTTCTTGACAGCCCAGGTCATCCAAGCAAAGACCCCAGTGTCTTTTGGCCATCAAAACCTTCAGAGTCCTTGGTGTCTTACATTCACCTTCCACGTGAGTCTTCTCTCCTTCTCTTAACTGTCCAGGGATTTGCCTGCTTTAGCCTTATTTTTAAGACACTACTATGATCTACTTGCATTCTCTTTCCTAAGACCCACTGTGGAGCTAAATGCCTCTTTTATAGTATTTCCTTTCCTTCAAAATTGCTACTCAAACATTTATCTACTGTATTTATGGAATTTTCACAATTAGTATCATAAAGGCGAAAACTACCCCTTGTTTACAGTTTGACATAATGTGATGGCTTGTGTGTTGCTGTAATGCTAGAAGCTTTGTCACTGGTATTTCAAATGGCAGTAGGGTCATGTGGAGTGAAGAGGTTTCATTTAACCACAGTTGCAGTAGTGCATTGACAGGGAGCTTTCATTGTTCAGGCCAGACTCAGAAGAGGACATGGAACAGGAGCTATCGTTGCTGATGTCAGATAGATCTCAGTTCAAAGCAGAGACTATGAGAAAAGTTTTTGCTTGTGTTTTATTGACTGTGCTAAGGCATTTGATTTTGTGGATCATAACAAATTATGAATACGCTTGAGAAGAATAGTATTCCAGAATACTTCATCGTCTCATGAGGACCTTGGACATGGATCAAGAGGCAGTGGTGTGAATAGAACAAGGTCATGCTGCATGGTTTAAACTCAGGAAAGGAGTGTGTTGGGGTTGTATTATTTCACCATACTTATCCATTCTGCATGGTGATCAAGTAATCAGAGAAGCTGGATTACATGAAGAAGAATGGAGCAACAGGGTTTGAGAAGGCTTATTAACAATCTGGGATATGCAGATGACACAACCTTGTTTGTTGAAAGTGAGGAGGACTTGAAGCACTTGTGGATGTAGATCAAGGATTGCAGACTTCAGAATGGATTCAATTCAATGTAAAGAAGACTGATCCTCACAATTGTACCAATAGGTAACATCATGCTAAATGGAGAAAATATTGACGTCAAGGAGTTTGTCTTACTTGGGCCCACAATCAATGGCCTCTACTCAAGTACTCCCTCAATACAAGAGCACTTTGTTCTAATAACCTGGCATTCCGTGCTGCTTATCTTCCCAAGATGATCGCTGAAGACAAAATAGGTGCATAAGCAAATGTGGTGAAGAAAGCTGGTGGTTAAGAAAGCTGATGGTGGGGTCTTAAAGGCTTGAAGATAAACAAGCTGAGAAGTAACAAAGTCCACATGGAAGAAGCAGCCTGTGTGATCATAACATGTCAATGGGATCAGGTATCAGGCATCAAAGACACAGCCCACAAAAAATCATATCAATGTAAATGAGGGGGAATGCGGAGTGGAGACCCAAAGCCCATCTGTAGACAATTGGACATCCCCTTACAGAAGGTTCACAAGGAAGAGATGGGCCAGTCAGGGTGCAGTATAACACCAAGGAAACTACAACTTTCCTCTAGAGACGGGCCAGTCAGGGTACAGTATAACACCAAGGAAACTACAACTTTCCTCTAGTTCTTTAATGCTTCCTCTTCCCCTCCTCCCCCCAACTATCATGATCCCAATTCTACCTTACAAATCTGGCCAGACCAGAGCACATGTACACAGACACAGATAAGAGCTGGAAACACAGGGAATCCAGGGCAGGTAAACCCCTCAGGATCAATATTGAGAGTAGCGATACCAGGAGGGTAAGGGGCAGATGGGAGGAAGAAGAGGGATCTGATCACAATGATCTGTATATAACCCCCTCCCAGGGAGATGGACAACAGAAAAGTAGGTGAAGAGACATCCGTCAGTGTAAGACATGAAAAAATATTTTATAAATTATCAAGGGTTCATGAGGAAGGGAGAGTGTTAGAGAGAGAGGGAAAAATGAGGAGCTGATACCAAGGGCTGAAGTAGAAAGAAAATGTTTTGAAAACGATGATGGCAACAAATGTACAACTGTGCTAGACCCAATGGATGGATGGATGGATTGTGGTGAGAGCTGTATGAGCCCCAGTAAAATGGTTACATAAATAAATAAGAAAAGAAAGTTCAAAGGCTGCACTGCACCAGATACATCTGTTGCGCGAGACCTCGTCAGAGTGTTGGAAAGCGGGGAGGCTACTCTGAGGACTCCTGGGTGCCTGCCCCAGGCCACGGTACTGTCCATCGCCTCACATGCATGTGAAGTTGGACATGGAATAAGGAAGATGGCAGACAATCGATGCATTTGAATTGTGGTGTTTGTGGACAATATAGAAAGCACCATCGAGTGCCCAAAAGACAAACAGACCTTTCTTGGAAGAAGTAGGGTCTGAGTGTTCCTTTGAGGCCCGGATAGCGAGCCGTCTTCATTGGACACGTTGTCAGGAGAGACCGGTCCCTGGAGAGGACATCATGCTCGGCAAAGCAGAAAAAGAGGAAGGCCCTCAAGGAGATGGGTTGGCACAGTGGCTGCAACATTGGGCTCCAGTATAGGAACAGATGGGAGGATGGCGCAGGGCCGGGCCGTGCTTCATCCTCCTGAGCATGGGGTTGGTACAGGTCAGACTGGCGAGATGGAACCCCAGAACAGCAAAGCAGGAAAAATAACGAGTATAGATCCTGGGGAGCTTATTAAACGGGTAGATTTTGATTCAGCATATTTGGAGTGGAAAGCAAATTCTTAGCAGGGTGCAGAACTGGATGGAACTAGTTAGAACTGGTTTAAATCCCTGTTTAAAAAAAACACTGAAGAAAATTTAAGTTCATGGTATTTTAAAAATTAAAATGTTGGTCATAACTCATCTAGTTATCCATTAAGTGTGCATGGTACTATGCCTATTATCTCTGAAGCTCCTTCTATAATTCTAGACTCTTTCTAGATTCCCTTAGAAGTCTTCACCCCCTCATTATTTTATCACTTCTACCTAGATTTATAGTTCTTCTGTTTCTTGTGACCTTATTAATGGTTTTTTAGATAAGTCATTCAGTATTTCAAAAACTTGTCATTAAGAAGTAACCTTGAGTTCTGATTAACTGATCTTTTTTTCCATTGCATTTTGTCCTCTAATTGTAACTTTTTAAACACAGCTAGGTTAGGGAGTCTTATTTCCCCAAGGATATATATTTTTTTCCTTCAAACACTTCAGTACAAACACCATCTAGGTTATGTTTCTTAGTTGCAGGCAACAAAATCTATTCTAGCTAATTTAAATAGATTCATTAAGGACATAGACAATTTAGGACTAAAAACTTGGCCAGACTGTGTGATAGTTATTCTCCAGCGCCCCCATATCATACATTATTTACTTGGTTGTCACCCAGGACCCAGGCCTTACGGGACTGCATTAGCTGGTCCCTTCACCTACCAACTTCAAACTGGGACCAGCCAATTCTACTCTCACAATAAGTTACAGTCCTGGAAACCCGCGCGGCAGTTATGCTCTGTCCTGAAGGGTTACTTTGAGATGGATTTGACTCAATGACAGTGTGTTTGCTTGAGAGGCAGAGAATTAGAGGGTAGAAGAAAAGAGAGTTTTAGTATTGCTTTTTTCCCTTCTTTACAATCCAGGGTTCTGGAGTATCTACATAGCCCCAAAGTTGTTCCCTTCTCCCCTACATTAACTTTTCTCAGTCTCCAGGAATACCGTTGCCTCCCTTTGTCTCTTCAGACCTAGAGGTGGTTAGCCATAGCTGACTATCAGTCTTAATTTTCTGGTAAGTTTATTTACTTGAACTTGTGTATACCTCTGCAAATAGACCTTCCATTAAATTCTCTTCAGGTAAATCAATATTAGAGTGCTGCTTGTGTTTTTAGTGGGATCCTAACTGATAAGGTTGAGTTTCTGAGGCTGACGCCTGCTCCACTTGTTGCCTCTGCAAAAAACAAAACCCCAAACTCCACCATGGAGTGTTCCCATTTATAGCAACCTCAGAGGACACAACAGAATGGCCCCTTTGGGCTTCTGACCCTGTACATCTTTATGGGAGCACCCAGTCTCCTCCATCTTTCTCCCCCAGAGTGGACGGTGTGTTTCACTGCTCATCTTGTGGTCAGCAGCCCCACATGTAATCTTGCATCAAGGGTTCTTCTGCAAATACAGGTAGTATGGTAGGCAATTCCGAATTATGAGAGTGTGACTCCTCCTGTCAGCTCCAGAAGATGTCATTGACTTTCGTAGCCAGTAAGCTGCTGGACTGGGAGGTGCTAACACTGTCGGTATGGTCCCTAGAATATCATTACCCCTGCTGCAGTACCATACAGCTAGATGCAGCCTTTATTTCTGTCCACGGAAGTCTTGTCAGTGAAATGGTGGAAGAGCTGTCTGATAACCGAAAGATTAGATATCGAACATTAACTGGTTGCGATGTAATTGACTTGTTGGCAGTGGGTTGGGTTGGTTCTCCATGTAACTCCGTTTTAAATTACTCTTCCACAAGTGCAACTAATGGTGGTGGTCTCTTTCTTTTTGGTGGAAAATATAGTTATTTTTATATTTATTGTTTAAAAAGGAATAAATAAATAGATATTTAAAATTTTCAGGTTTACTTTTTAATATAATACAACCCATATAAACAAAATATTTTTAGATTGTCCAATAATTTTTGAGAGTTTGAAAGTATATTAAAATCAGACATTAGAAAAGGTTCTAGTGTCGAGTGTTGTTTATTTAGACTTTGGGGGTATAAATCAGACCAAAGGTAATAAGATAAAATAAGGCATTTAAAACAATTACATTTTGGAAGCACATAAATAATTTCAAACTCAATCTCATTTTCATCAGTGACCCATGTAGTCTAATTTTTAGCTTACTTGTTAGTCCTCCAGATCTTCAAATGATAAAAATATGCAGCTAAGAATATCAGAACTCTCCAATTACCTAATTATCAAATCATACTAAATCTACCAGTAAAAGTAGTCAGAAAAAAATATGCCACACCTTCTTTCTGATTTCTTGACAATTTCCTTAAACCTGTATAAAGTTCCTAATATTAGTTAGGCCTTTACAAATTAGATTACAAATCTTAGTTGGAAGTGAATCTAAAATCCATTACAGGGGCATAACTTTAATTTACCCTAATGCGTATCCTTTCTTGCTGAATAATATGAACCTAGCTAGAGTCTAAGGAGCCCTTGTGATGCTATCAGGTAAGTGTTAGATTGGTAGCCACAAGGTTGATGGTTCAAATCCACTAGGTTTCTGCAGGAAAAGGATGAGGCTTTCTGTTTGCATAGAGATTTATAACCACAGAAACCCTATATAGGGTTGATGTGAATCAGAATCCAGTTGATGGCAGTGAGTTTGGTTTTTAGTTAGCTGCTATTCCATTTAATAACCACTATCTTTAAAAACAATTCCAATAAAATTTTTAAAAGTGTCGAATACTTTCAATACGGCTACTAATAAGGAACACACAGTACACCATACATTTCTTCTTTTTAAATAAACTACATTGCAGATGAGATGCAAAGCCTCTCCACGTTTGCATGGGTTAACTAGCCAAGGCGCTATCACTAAGGTAACATCCTGTTGCGTGTATGCCCAGGAGACCGAGTGAGTATGGAGGGGGCAGGGTGGTGGCGCTTAAGATCTCCAAATAATAATTGAGCCAAAGCCACCTTATGGTAGATGTTTTATGGCTGGTCATGTGATTGTCTGGCTAAAGATTATGTTTTTCAGCCACCTTTGCATCTATGCATGGTCATGGGACTAAATGATCCCGAATGGAATGTGGGTTTAAGTGCTGTTAGGAGACATAGGATGGAAGGGTCACCCTTCTTGTCTGCACCCTGGAATAACTGCAACACTCTCCATCGATCTGCACTCAACTACTATATGAGTCGAAGTGAACTCCTGTCTTGGTTGAGCCATTGCGTTTTGGTCTCTTTTTGTTATAGAAGCTTAGCCTGCAGGCCAACTAGTGCAAATCCCACAAATAAATAAAGATTTCAGCATACCATTGTAAGTGACTGATATCAATGTACTGATGATTTATAATGATCTTAAAGATTCCTACTAATAGGCTTGACTATATTTTCATATTTTAAAATGTTTATTTATTCCTAGGGCTTGGCAATGGAAAACACGAGTAATTGTAAACATAGATCCATTCTAGAGCGATACACAGATAAATATTTAGTTTGCAGTTTCTAGCACCTGCTGAGTGTACTCTAACCAATTTAAATAGAATTCAATTCTGTGTAAGTGTTCTGCAGGATTATAAGTACGAATGAACTGGTATGTATTTTCTATAAGCCAGTGTAAAATCTAGAAATTACTTTGAGTTGGGTAGGACTTATCCACGCGGTTGTTGGAGTGGCCCAACACATGGCTGTCCCACGTAGAACAGCCAACCCCCAGCGGAGTGCCACATCCTTGACAGCTTGTAACTAAAATGGTTGTGAGCCGTTGGGTTTTCATTAGCTGAGTCTTAGAAATAGATCAGCAGACCTTTTTTCCCTAGTCTGTCTAATTTTGTACCCTCTGTTGCAAGCTGGCACGAAGTAGAGCAACCCCAGTGGCTAAGTTTGCTCATGAAGTGTGTTTGCAGGAGACAGTGTGTCTCGGGTCTGGAAGGGGAGAAGTCTACTGCCAAACTATGCATGCCTTGTCTGTGCAGACACTTATTTCACTGTCATGACTGTTTCAAACCTACACGCCACGGGTCAGTGGCTTTGCTGCTCGAATGCTGCCCTTGCTTTCCAGCATTTAGCACAACGGCTGCCACCCAGGACATCCCCAGGACATGATTATTTGAAATAAGTTGAACCTGATCAGCATTAGGTTCTCAAATAAGTGTCTCTTGAATGATGAAGATTCAGTTATCTGGGAGACAGCTCATTATCTAATTAAAATATATATCTATATCAAACTCAGATCAGAGTAATTTTCATCATACTCCAAAGAGAAGTTTCCTGAGCTGTTTAATGGGGCAACTTTTCATGCTGTCTTGTTCTGCTTCCCTTCTCCCTGCAAGCAGCTGCTAGGTAGAAATATAAATCTAGATATGTATTTCTCTAGTTCATGAATTGGATATTTAGACCCATAGAATTATAGTTAAGTAAATCATTATATTTTTCTGCATCTCAATTTTCCTTCCTTAGAATTTGGGAATTGTGTGGCATCTGCTTGTAATTTTAGAGAGAAAATTATTGTTGGCAAGTGAGCTTTTCTTGCTCAGCCTCTGTGGTTTCCATCTGGCAGGAGAAAGTGCTAAAGAGAGACTTCCTCTGGGTTCTAGTCGCTCCATTTCCTCGGTGTGTTGTTGGTTACTGTTAAGTGTAGTGGACTTGAAATATGTAGTAACAGTCAGATATGGGGGCATTTGACTTTTGCTTTTTCTGAACTGAAACTTGTCCCTTAGCCCCCTTTTGTGTGGTGTAAGGGATTGAAGGCAATTTAATTTTACTCTTAAAATAACAATATTTCTGGGTTTCCCCCCTAGTTTTCTGCAGATCACAGTCACGTTCTTTTGAGTAAACACTCAAGTTTTCAAGGTTTCTCTTCTGTTGTCCCTTCTCTCTGCCATCCTGGATGTGATGGCTCTTAATCAACATCAGATACAACCTTGATACAATTCTGATCCCGTTGCTGT
Source organism: Echinops telfairi (assembly GCF_000313985.2). Classification (NCBI taxonomy): domain Eukaryota; kingdom Metazoa; phylum Chordata; class Mammalia; order Afrosoricida; family Tenrecidae; genus Echinops; species Echinops telfairi. Next base: position 98,816,483 of record NW_022107431.1, on the reverse strand, counting down.
TCTCTGATCCTTGCTGGCCTCTGCTGAGGGTCTTACCATGTTTGCTACATGAACACCCACGCACCTCTGGCCTTGTGACTGTTTTCTCGGTGTCTGTGACTGGGGTAGGAGCCCCTAGATGGGGCAAAGGTAAACACTTTACTAGCTGAAAGGTTGGCATTGGAACCCACTCACAGGGCCTGGGAAGAAAAACCTGGCACCCTTGTCCCCAAAGGTCTGAAGTTCAAAAACCCTGTGGAGCACAGTTCTACTCTGCACACAGAGAGTCAGAATCAGCTCTCAGACCACGGGTTTAGGCTTTTGCTTTGGTGGTTGGTGCAATGTAGGATTTGCTCTTGCAGCTCAATCAGTCAATGTGATCCCTTCCTTTCCCACTTCCTTTCATGGGAAGCTTGCCTCTCCTGCTGGCACATTTGCCCTGTAGGGACAATCCTAGGTTATCCTTTGAGTTACAACATGGAGACCAAGAGAAACTCCAGGTATGTTTGTAGGACCCCAGGCCCTCTCCTTGCCTGCATTTTCCCTACTCTTATTTCGGTTTTACTGAGGGCACCTCAAGCCTGGTGGTGCTGTCAGCCAAGGGCCGGACTTGCTAAACGCCAGGTTGGCTGTTTTAACCCACAAGTCACTCTGTGATAAGAAGATGAGATTTTTTTGTTTTCCTAAGGATTTATAGCTGCGGAAACCCTATGTCGGGCCCCTGTGACTCAATGGCACAGTGACAGTGCATTTGTCTTTGGTTGGTGGTCACCTCCTGTAAGAGTGGGGCTCATAGAGAGAGTGCCTCACAATAAAAAGTGGTTGATAAAATGAACAGGATATGTTGAAGCCATGATGGTGAGTATATACAATGAGATATCATGGGCTACAAAGGACAGTTAAGAAAGAAGGCATGAGGAGCGTGAACTTTGGTTGAGAGATATCATTGGGATCTCCTTGAAATCTCCCATTCTCTGTCCTTGTTTTGTGTTATCTATGAATACTTTTTTGTAACTATTTTGTTTTACATATTATTTATTCATTTCATTAAAACTCTAATTTATGCTAGACCTGAAATCTCTTATATTTCTGCCTTTAGTCTTTTTAGCTAACTTGTATTAACAGGATTTAAAAAAATAATGTATACTTGATCATATAGCAAATAATCTGTCTTCCCCAGCCCCCACCACTGTACACACGTATATTTTGGTTTGAAGTTCTATCTGCTCACAAGAATTGATCATTTTATTTCGCACCCTTCTCCAAATGCTCAGCGAGCTGCTAACTTAGCTGAAATGAAACTGGAATGCCGCTGCAAACTGACTTCTTGGAAGGAGATAGATTCCAATTATGTTCAGAGTTAAAGGAAATGAAGAAAGACCTTTCTTAATACTTATGGGAATAATTAGTCACTAGCAGTCATGCAAGAATCAGTGGTCAAAGTTTGCTCATATCACCATTGCTTCTTAATCTAGAAATTTTCTCTTCAGGTAGATAGAGTCAATGGGAAAATAGCCCTTCACAACTTTGCAAGAATTAGAGTCAAACTCGGGGTTACGTGGTACTGACTATTGAGGACAGGCAGAGACCTTTAATGAAATGTGTCTCTTAAAAGTTTTAAAATGAAGACGCTCTGGTTGCAGTCTCAGAAATCCACAGAGGCAGTTAGCCTAGCCTTGCTTAAGCAAAGAAAAGGCTAGGGCTGCTTTTGGGATATCTTGACAATCATACAAGGAAGGGAAGAGAGAATATGGAAGTCTTCATTTTACATTATATTAATAATATTATGACATTTTAAAATGACTTTATTCACCATTTAGTTCATAAGCAAAAATGAAAATATGGGCAGGTGGAAGTCTAATGTAATTGATTTATTTAAGTCATCAAAATCCTAAAAGATCCTAAAACTGAATTACAATGGCTGAGTAGAGAATATTATGGAAACCAACTCGAATTAAATATATTTAATATGCTCAGTTAAAAAATCTGAAACTACTTTAAATGCTTATAATAAGTAACTCATATGAGTGCAGTGTTAGTATAAGGAGGTGATTTAATTTTCAGCCTCTTCTGCCTTCCCACTCGTCAGCTGGAAACTTTTCTTCCTCTGATGTCTCAAGCACTGTTCTTAAGTGGCAGAGTCACATGCGAGCTTTCCTGGAGAAATAGTTGGGAAAGACGGTTCTATCACTGTTATGAACTGAGAATGGCTTGAGATCTATGGAGGGCACGGGGAGGAGACTCAATCGAAAGAACAGGAACTAGAAAACCAGCGTCTGTGCCATCAGACCCACTCTGACTCGTGGTGACCCGACAGGCCAGGTGGAACGGCCCCTGTGGGCTTCTGGGACGGTAACATTTTATGGGAGTAGAAAGCCTCATCTTTCTGCCATGGAAAGTACAGAAAAGACTTAAATTACTTTCTATTTAATTTGTTAACTTAAATCAAGGAGAAGCTTTTCCTCTACTGTCCTCTCTCGGCCTCTCAAGTCTTCAATTTGTGGAGCCCACTCAATATGACAGTAGTTCTTAGGAAGGTGGTCTTACCTGGTGGCATATTAGGTAACTAGAGATTGTTAAATGGTATAGATTTTGTATTTGGCATCGATGCTCAGATGCAGGTGAAGAGAAAATTCCAAAAGTTTAGGTAATGAGCCTACTTTCATGTTAATCCTTTTAAACCCCTAGATGTCACTCACGCAAAACTCTGTGGCTTGTTAGAAATAACTTTAGACAAACTCTATTTGCATTTAACGTTAGACCATGTCTCTTTATTTGAGCTTCCCTAGTATTTGCTATATATACTTTTTATTCAAGAGATTTTGACAATCATATTATTATAAAAAATCCAAATATTATGTTTTAATTGAAGAGTAAAAATCACATTACACTATTATTTAGGATTTATATTCTCACCTTTGAAGGATTTGAGGCAGTTTGTTTAACTGTCATGTAAAATAGTATCATTTATTCTATGTCTACAAAGATAGCTGACTGACCATTTTTTAGTTTCATTGAGTTTTCTTATATCTATATTGTCCTGCCTTGTCTTGTAACAGGATTTATACACACATACACACACACACATACATTTATTTATTTTTGCTGTGGGAAGCTAACTGTAATGACAAGGATCAAGCTGATATCAAGCATATGTCACAGGATATATATCCAAATTCTGTGCAAGTATAAAGGAAACAAGGTGAACTTGTGATGCAGTGGGTGAACCATTTGGCTACTAACTGGACGGTTAGTCTTTCAAACTCACAAGCAAATTCATAGGAAAAAGATATTGTTATCTCTTCCTCTGGCAGTTACATAATCTGTCAACTTGCGAAGGAGTTGAGTCTAGCCTGTCAGTCAGTTCACAGCTAATGAGGCCTCTGTGTGGGCATGGCCTTCTCCTGAGGATTCTGGGAACTCCTGTCTTCCTCCCTAGAGGTGGGGCACACACTCTCCCTGCCAAGCATTCCTGTTGACAAGCCACATGGAGTTACACTGATGGAGCCAGAGCCCTGAGCTGGAGGAGACATGTGGAGACCCATGGCAGCACTGAGCTGAGATGCTTCTATCACCCCTGGATCCACAAGACTTTCCACCCACTGGTCTGTGATCTTCCTGCATTCAGCATCATTGCATATGTTGTGTGAATCTAAAAGGAATTTATAGACTGGTATTAGGCATATGGGCTAATATCAGACTTATGGAGTTGATCTGGACTGGGATAGAATGTTTTCTTAATATACAATTACTCTTTATATAAAGCTTTTTCTTATACACATATGAGTGTCTATGAATTTGTTTCTCTTGTCTACTCGGACTAACACACTTCTCATAGGAATTGTAGCTTTAGGAAGCCCTATGGGACAGTTCCACTTTCATGTCGGGTCACTACATGTTGGAATTGACTCAACCACACTTAACAAGACTATCATAAAGAAAATAAGGAAAACATATCTTAATAATATAATTTATATAAAAAATTAAATACTTCACTTGTAGCATTAAGCTCCAGGTCCAATCAAGAAGGTGTGGTATAATATGTCCAATATTCTTTATAAGGGATAACAAATCATAGTAATATCTTGAAAAGTCCACCAGAGGATTAAGAAGAATTAGAGTGATTTTCCCCATATTCCCATTGACTCTTGTTTGAATTTGGATTTTAGAGGTTGGCCTTTGTTGGCTACAATTGCTGGAAAGGTAGGCTTGGCATCAGATACCATTTATGGAAGGTCCATTTAAGGAGGCACAAAGTCTCCTTATGCACTAAAATAGCTTCCTTTGCATTTTCTTGGTGCCTAAAATTGCCAAGATTAAAGTACTGTATGGGATGCTGCAGTTGAGCACCTTCACTCTAACATCATAGAGATAATACCTGTTAAGTGATTGAATTAGCTGTCATAGATAAAACATTTGATTTCATTGTGCTGTCTTCAGCTATCTGGCAAGGTGTTGAAGAATGAATGGCATTACGTCTTCATGTGTTAGATACACAATGCTGAGAGAGGTCTGTTTTTTAAGGGTGTGCTTCACCATGCTACACTGAGAGCAATATGAAAGGTTGCAGACCCTCAGAGCATAGGAAACTAGAAAAGTTTGGGGGTAAGGATGATTTCTTTTGGGGGGTAATAGTTTGCTTGAAGTTTACAAAATACCCAGAACTTAATATGAATATCTTGGTTAAGGGAGGAGTTGGAAAAACACGGAGCTGTGATCCTGTTGTTGGTGACAGGTACCATTGAATTGTTCTGACCCAGAGTGACCCTAGGCGCAACAGAATGAATCATTGCCCGGTTCCTACCATCCTCACACTTGTTGCTATGCTTGAGTCTGTTGTTGGAGCAGTGCTGTTAATTCTTCTCCTTGAGGGTCTTCCTCTTTTCCCAGTCCCTCTACTTTACTAAGCATGATGTCCTTCCCAGGGACTGGTCTCTCTGGACATCATGTCCAGAGTATAGGAGTTGAAGTCTCCACTTCCCTGCCTCTACGGAGCACTCTGGCTGCATTGCTTCCCAGACAGATCCGTTTGTCCATTGAGTAGTCCATGGTACTTTCAGTAGCACAAGTCAAATGCATCAATTTTTCTTCTATCTTCCTTATTGAATGTCCAAATTTCATATGCATTTGAGGCAATTGAAAATACCATGATTTGAGTCAGGGACACCTTAGTCCTCCAAGTAATATCTTTTCTGTTCAATACTGTAAAGAACTCTTAGAGCAGATTTACCCAATGATGAGCATCTATTGATCTTTTGACTGCTGCTTCCATGAGCATTGATTATGGATCCAAGCAAGATAAAATATTTGACAACTTAAACCTTTTCTCTATCATGATGTTACCTGTTGGTCCAGTTACCTGTTGGATTTTGTTCTTAACATTGGGTCATTATCCTTACAGAAGACTGCAATGCTTGATCTTGATCAGCAAGTGCTTCAAGTCCTCCTCACTTTCAGCAAGCCAGGTTGTGCCATCTCCACATTGCAGGCTGTTCATGAGCCTTCTTACAATTATGATGCCTCATTTTTCTTCATAAGACCCATGCTTCTTTGATGATTTGCTCAGCATACAGATTGAATAAGTGCGGGGAGAGAGGATACAACCATGACACATACCATTCCTGATTTTAAACCACTCAGTATTCCCTTATTCTGTTTGTGTAATTTCCTCTTGGTCCGTGTAAAATTCCTCAAGAGCACAATGAAATTTTCTGGAATTCCCATTCTTTTCAAGGTTATATGTTATGATCCTCACAGTCAAATGCCTTGGCATAGTCAATAAAATACAATTAAACATATTTCTGGCACTCTCTGCTTTGAACCAAAATCCATCTGGTATCAGCACTGATATCCCTTGTTCTGTGTCCTCTTCTGAATCTGACCTGAACCTCTAGCAGCTACCTGTCAAGGCACTGCTGTTGTTGGATGATCTTCAACAAAATTTCACTTGCATGTGATATCCATGATATTGTTCTATAAGCTAAGCATTCTGTTGGGTCAGCTTTCTTTGGAATGGGTACAGATATGGATGGCTTCCTGTTAGTTCACCAAGAAACTGTCTTCCAAATTTCCAGGTATAGATAAATGAGTGTGTTCTGTGCTTCATTGGCTTCTTGAAACATTTCAATTGGTATTCCATCAATTCCTAGAGCTTCGTTTTTGCTAATGAATTTCAGTGCAGCTTGGATTTCTTCCTTTAGCACTATTGGTTCTTGCTCAAATGTTATCTCTTGAAATAGTGGAAAGTTGATAGTCTTTTTGGTGCAGCGACTTTCCGTAGTCTTTCCATCACAAAAAATAGCTGTGAACCTATATGTGGGCAAATTATCTAAAGTATTGAATTGATAAGTTGTAGAACAATTTAATTTGAAGACTCAACATTAACATTTATTAAAATTATATTTTATATTTGATGGCAGTAAATAGTAGTATTTAGAAAAATTTGATGGGGCTCAGTTCAGTTGAGCCTCTACAATTTGCAGAAATCTCTGCAAATAATGTGGAGATTTATTTGGTGCCTTATCTTTGTAATTAAGCTACTTTTCCTGTTGTTTGAATATACAGTTATCTTGGGATTTCTGTTATTAATTAACTCCAGGATCTTTTCTAATACATCAACTGGGCCTCCACATGAGGTGTATCGTAGCTTTGTTTCTGTAAGTTATTATTATTATTTCTAAGTACTCCAGCTTCTAGCCTACTTGGCACCTTTTCTTGTCACAAGAGTTCATCTAGTCAATTTGTAAGACTCTAAAATATGAGGTAAAATACACTAAATTGAAATAAAAGTAACATCTAAATGATGCAATATGACTTAGCTAAGAGATTAATATAGCTATAGATTATTTATATCTTACATTTTAATTGTATCAATAGATTCAGTCATATTTTTGTGCTAAAAGTTTTAGAAGCACAATTAAGGATTATGATCAAGTTCTACAAATATTGGCTTTTCTCATTACTTACTAGCCTGAATTTGATAGTGATAGCTCCTGAATTTGACCCACACTAGAATTATGGAGTGGTTGGCAGGGCTACATTTTGGGGAAATTTTATAATTCTTTGCCCTATTCTTGTCTTTCAATAGAAGAAGATTGCTCAAGTGGAAGAAATGAATGGAAAATAGTTAAAGGTGTTCAGAAATGTTCTTAACACCTAAATTTGGTATAACTCAAACAATAATGATCTCAATCCTGATTTTTCATCTTTAATTATGCACATATGTCTTTGTCTATGTAACAATTTTAATGGGAACAATTCATCTTTTTAATGTTCTGATAGTTACTGAAATTTTAAAAATTGCTAACAAACTGATACAAACCAAACAATGAGATATGGAGATTTAATGTCACTTGAAGGCAGCGGTTCTCAGTCTGTGGGTCGCGACCCCTTTGGAGGTAGACCGACCCATTCACAGGGGTCACCCGATTCATAACAGTAGCAAAACAACAGGTATGAAGTAGCAATGAAAATAATTTTAAGTTTGGGGGTCACCACAACATGAGGAACTGTATTAAAGGGTTGTGGCATTAGGAAGGTTGAGAACCACTGCTTTAAGGTGTGTCCTTCACAGCAAATGGAACTAAATTTTCATCCATCATAATAAACCAAAGCTATGAGAATTTTGAGGATCTGTGAGGATGACAAATGGACTCTTTTGCTCACCTTCACCTTTTGTTCAGTCTGTTATTAATTGCATTTTCCTTCAGTGATTCTGAAAATTGTCCCCATTTTCAAGATTATTCTTTATAAGGATGCCACGTGGTTCCCTGAAATATGTGAGAGAGGGAGCCTCTTGTTTTCTTCTAGGTTTTAGTTCCTTGAAACTGGGAAAATTCCTGAAATGGGTTTTTAAGGAATTCTACTTTGATCCTGCATTATCTAAGAAGATTAGGTAGACACTAAGTCTATACCGTTTACATATTACTACCCTGACTAGCTTCCCTGAGGAAGGCACTCTGAGAACATATCGGCCGAGTGATTTGTACCATGTTACTGTATTGTGAACTCTAACTTCGGAGAAGGGACTTGGCAATGAGAAGAGCCAGTACGTCACAAGCACATGGATCAGGGGCGTGCATAACATGAGTGCATGTATCAAAGGAGATGCCCTTAGACTGATGTTTCCTTTGAGACCATTAATCTTGTCTGAAGGAGGAGGGAGAGCCATGCCCCAGGATATACATCTGGTGGCTTTGTACGATCAAATGTACCAACATCTCAAAGGAGTATACAGACTCTTGACTGGATGAGGAGAGACAGGGCAGCCTTCAAGATTTTACCCTGCTATCCTACATTTGTTAGTAAAACCTACACTGACTCTTACCTTGCCTCTGATTGGCTGCAGTGGCCAGTGACTGGACTCATACACTAGTTACACATGTATCAACTTGACGAGGCAATGGCTTCCAATATTATGTGGTTGTCTTCCATTTTGTGATCTGCTGCTATTATCTTCTATGTCATAATGTGTTGCAAATTCTAACTTCTTTGTTTTAATGGTGCAGGGTCAGGTAGATTGTACCTTGAGTGGGCAGCCTTGTAAGAGGCATGCCTCAGGGCAGCCCCTTACTCAAATCTTAATTTTACCCAAGCACACCCTTGCTTGTATCACACCTCTAATATTAAAGAAGAAAGGGAGGGATCAGAGTGTTTTTAAGAAAGAAGAGAAGAGGATTTAATTCATCCTTTGTACCTGGTGTCCCTATACTGAGCAATTCCTAGATCCAGGAGAAATAGATGCCAAGCCCCATGGGGATCTCTAAGGAATATTGAAAAGAGACTATGACATTCGCATCCTAAACTGTGAGAAAATTAATTTCTGTTTGTTAGAAGCACCCACTGTGGTGTTTTTGTAATAAAAATCCAAACAAATTCACTGCCACTGAGTAGATTCTGGCTCATAGTGACCCTATATGACAGAGCAGAACTGCCCTTGTGCATTTCCAAGACTGCAACTCTTTATGGGAGTAGAAAGCTTCATCCTTCTCCTGCGGAGTAGCTGGTGGTTTCTAACCACTGATTTTATGGTTAGCAACCTAATGTTTGGCCACTACACTACCAGTACAGTTGGACACAACACTGGCAGGTCCTGCAGGATCGTCAAGATTGTTGTGATGTCTGAGCCTATTGTCATAGCCACTGTACCAACCACTGAAGGCCTTCTTCTTTTTCACGGACCCTCTGCTTTACCAAGCATGCCTCCCTTTTCCAAGGACAGGTCTCCCCTGATAATATATCCAGAGTGCATGAGATGAAGTCTTGCTATTGTAGCTTCTAAGGAGCATTCGGACTGAAGTTTCTCCAATAGAAATTCATTGATTCTGGCAATGCATGTTGTCTTCAATCGTTGTATTCAAGTGCATCAGATGTACTCTGGTCTTCTGTATGCAATATTGAGATTTCACATGTAGATGAAGTGATTGGAAGTGCCATGGCTTGTGTCAGGTGTACTTAGTCATCAAAGTGACATGCTTGCTCTTTTTTTTTTTAACATTTTATTAGGGTCTCATACAACTGTTATCCCAATCCATACACACACCAATTGTGTAAAGCGCATTTGTACATCATTCTCAAAACATTTTCTCTCCACTTAAACCCCCGACATTAGGTCCTCATTTTTCCCCTCCCTCATGAGCCCTTGATAGTTTATAAATTGGTATTTTGTCATATCTTACCCTGTACGACGTCTCCCTTCACCCACTTTTCGGTTGTCTGTCCCCCAGGGAGGAGGTCACACACAGTTCCTTGTAATCGGTTCCCTCTTTCCTACCCATTCTCCCTTTACCCTCCCTGTTTTGCCACTCACACCACTGGTCCTGTAGGGCTCATCCACCCTGGATTCCCTGTATTTTCAGTATCTGTACTCTTGTGCAGACAGTTTGTCCAATCTAGTACAGTGTTTTGCTTCTTGACTGCTGCTTTCATGATTCAAACAAAACAAAATCATTGATAGCTTTCATCTTTCCCTCCTTATCATGATGTTGTCTATTGGTCAAGGTGTGAAAATTTTGGTTTACTTTCCATTGAGTTATAATTGTACTGAAAGCTGTAGTCTGAAATTTGTAAGTGCTTCAAATCCTCTTGAATTTCACCAATCAAGATTTTATCATTTATATAATTCCAGTTGTTAACAAACCTTCTTGAATCTAAATGTTCCATTTTTCTTCCTATACTCCAGCTTCTCAAATTATTTTCTCAGAAGACTGACCGAATAAGTCTGGAAAAAGGACACAGCCCTGAAACTTATCTTTCTGAATTTGAAACAATCCGGTATCCCCCTTTTCTGTTCAAGTGGCTCCTTCTTGCTCTATGCCCAAGTTCCGCACAAGCACAGTTATGTGTCCTGATATTTCCATTCTTCAAAATGTTATTCATAGTTTATTATGATTCATGCAATCAAATACATTTTCAAAGCCAATAAAACATAAATAAACATCTTCCTGGTTGAGAAAGTTAAGGTTTATTGTGCCAACCTGGCCGATAAGCACATGTGGGATTAATTGAAGGGAAGAGAGATAAATGGCTCAGTGAGCCTCTCTTGTCTAGTCCCCTGGTCTCTTGTTTTCTGATGGTTGGACCATTGTGTGGCTGCCTTAGCTGTCAAGGCTCACTTCCTGTATGACATCCCTGAGGAGAAGTCATATAGACTTACCCTAATGCAGCCCTGAGCACTGGAGAAGCTGCATGGAGACCCCTGCTAGCACTGAGATGCCACTGGATTCAGACTTTGTACCCACTGGCCTGTGATCCTCTTGCAATCAGTGTCATTGTGTGTTTTGTGAGTCTGAGGAGGACTTTGTAGATCGGTGTCGGACCTGTGGGTTAACTCAGACTTATGAGCTTGGACAGCGTTGGGTTGGGATCCTTTCTTAATGTACACTTACCCTTTATATGAAACTCTCTCTTATATACATGAGTTTATGTGGCTTTGTTTCTCTAGTCTACCTAGACTGACACACTGCCATTCTCTGCTTTCTACCAGAGACCTTCTGACATCAGCAATAATAACTTTTGTCCCATGTTCTCTTCTGAATTTAGAGTGTCAATGTACTGCCAGAATAATTTATTATCTTCAGTAAAATTGTACTTGTATTTGATATTAATGATATTGTTCAATAGTTTCCACATTTAGTTGTGGCACTTTTCTGTGGGATGGGCACAAATATGATTCTCTTCCAGCTGGTTGGTGAAATAGCTATTTTCCAAATTTCTTGGCATAAAATAATGAGTATTTCCAGCCCTGCCATCAGTTTTTAAAAATAGGTCAGTTGGTATTCCATCAATTCCTGGAGGCCTATTTTTCATGATTCCCTTCAGTGCAGCCTGGGCTTTTCATCAATACCAGCAGTCCTTAATCATATACTACCTCTTGAAATGGTTGAATGTCCACTAATTATTTTTGGTACCAAGTCACACAAAGCTCACTGCCATTGAGCTGGTGTCAACTCATAGTGACCCTATCGGGCCAGGTAGCACTGCCTCTGTGAGTTTCTGAGACTATAATTCTTGAGGGGAGCAGATAACCCCGCCTTCCGCCGGAGGAATGGCTGGTGGGTTTGAACTGCCGACCTAGCGCTATGGCACCAGGGCGCTTTTTATTTTGGGTACAGTGGCTGTGTATTATTGTTTGCATATTTTTGATGTTTCCTGCATCATCCAACATTTTCACACAAAATCCTTCAGTTTGCAACTTGAGCCTTGGGTTCTTTCTTCAGTTTTAGATGTGCTGAGTGTCCTCTTCCCTATTGTTTTTTTTTTTAAATCCAGATCTTTGCTCATTTCCTTATAATATATTGCTCTATCTTCTCACATAGTCTTTTAAATTTTTATGTTCAGTTCTTTCACTTCATTACTACTTCCTCTTGCCTTAGTTTCTCTGCATTCGAGAGCAAGTTTCATAGTCTCTTTGGACATATTTTTTTTGCCCTTTTCTTTCCTATTTTTTAAATGACCTTTTGCTCTCTACAGGTATGATGTTTTTGATGTCATCCGACAGCTTATCAGATCTGTGTCATTAGTGTTCTATATGTTAATCTGTTCTTGAAATGGCTTCTAACATCAAGGTAATATACACAAGGTTGTATTTTAACTCTCTTGACTTGTTTTAATTTTCTTAAACTTCAATCTGAATTTGCATACAAACAATTGGTCTGTTCCACAGTGAGACCCTGGCCTTGTTTTAGCTGCTAATATTGAATTTCTCCATCATCTCTTCCTACAGATATAGTCAAGTTGATTCTCGTGTATTTTAGCCAGAGAAGTTATTGTGTATAGTTGCCATTTATGTTGTTGAAAATAAATTTTGACAATGAAGAAGTCACTGATCTTATCACACCATTACCAGCTTTCTTTCTATAATTAATATAAGATTTTTCCAATTACTGATTGCCTTGTTGGATGTAACTTTCACATCCACTCATCCATGATTAGCAATGCATCTTGATTACATATTTGATCAATTTTAGACTGATGAAGATGTTAAAATGATTTAATTTCTTCATCATTTGCTTTCATTTTGGGCACATTAACACCTGTATTAAATGGTCTTCCTTGTTTGTGCATTGATATTGTCCTATCACAGCACTGGACTTCAAGATAAATCTTGAAATGCTCCTTTTGACAATGGAAGCACACTCTTCCTCTTAAATGTCATTCCCAGCATATTAGCCCACCTGATAATCCCATTCAAAATGGCCACAACTAGTTAATTCCAGTGTACTCTCTAATGCCTAAGATATGTATTATTTTGCATTTTATTTCATTTTTGATGACTTCCACTTTTCCAAGATTCATATTTTGTACATTACATGTTATGATTATTATTCAATGTTTGCACCTGTTTATTACCATTTTGTGTTGTGCTCCATCAACAAATGAAGGTCACTAAGCTTTATTCCGTGCATGTCAGTAAGCTTGGCTAGACAGGGAATGGACGTGAATATTTTGCAGCATGAATCCTTTCAGGAGCATCAGGAGATGATGTGAAAGTGGAAAAGTCAGGCCATCTTATAACGTCCCTTGTACATCTGCCTAAGCCACCCGGATTTCATCTTACAGTAAATAAGATATTGAAAATTTTGAGCAGAAGAACCCAGTGAAAGTAATGCTTTAGTAGATACATTCTGATCTTATAATAGTTCAACTTCCTATTTTAGTTGTTTACAACACACACAGTGTTGGGAAGAGGTACGTGGATGACGTAGTCTTCTGTCCGCGCGGGCAAAGCAGATTCACGAGTCTTTCGCGGGCCTCATTCTGCCTCTCCTTCTCCTCAGTGTTCAGTCTGTGTTCTACCTCTCTTTTCCTTTGGGATGAACAGACAGAATGAGACAAGTATGTGTAGAATCATTTCACATACCTTTGGTGGATTTCTAGCTCTTGAAAATGTTGTGGTGCTTCCAACAATTGATTAATGATTTTTTTTCATCAAATTGATAGATTTGGCTGTAATGTGACCTTACTGTTAAAATAAGCACTATTTTGTTAATAAGTATTATCTTTCATGAGCTCAAAAGCATTTTTCAACATACTAAGCGATTTTATTTTTATGAGGAAAATAAATAAAGAAAGCATTTAAAACTCACGAGGTGGTAGAATTATTACCTTCTCAACTATTAAGAGAATGATTCTTTGTATCTGATGAAATGATGAGCAAACAGGTCTGTCACAGATAAACAAACAAACAAACAACCGAAACTCACTTCCACTGAGTCAATGGCAGCTCATAGCGACCCTTGAGGACAGGGTAGAACTGCCCTGTGGGTTTCGGAGACTACAGCTGTTACAGGAATAGGAAGCCCTGTCCCTCTCAGAAGGAACTGCTGGTGGTTTCAAACTGCTCGGCTTCCGAATTGCAACTCCACGTGCAACCACTGTGCTCCCAGGGCTCCCAAGGATATGAAATATGACAATGTAAGCTCTTTAATTGATCTATTCCTGGTTTTCAAAAAGTGGAGAGGAGTCATTCGTTGTTTTGGGTTGATTGTACATGAACTAAGCTCAAATAAATGAAATATTTGATCATTAATCAGAAGCTACACAATTCTTTTACTTGCTGTTGCTATTAGGAACTGGTAAACTGGTTCCAACTCATAGGTAACCAATTTACAACACAACAAAACACTGCCAGATACTGTGTCGACCTCCTAAGAGTTGTTATATTTGAGCACATTGGTGGGATCACTGTGTCAACTTGTGGTGAATCTTAAATTCACAGTTTCACTCAAAAGTGTAAACTGAATCAAGAATGATAGGACTTTGGGGTGAGGCTGGTAGACAAAGTGGTATCTGAAGACATATGGATTAATTCAAAGCAGTGTATTTTGGGATACAGTGTCCGGTTTTCAACTTGTACTAGTAGTCATTGAAGGCTCTTTAGAAAAGTCTGAGAAGATTTTGGCACTGATGTATAGAATAAAATGTGGAGGGAGGAAAATAGAGAAGGGGACAATTTGAAAACCCTCAGGCCCAACAATGAGAATAGAGATACCAGGAGGATAAGGGGAAGGTGGGGGGAGAAAGGGGGACAAAAACCAGAAAAGTGGGTGAAGGACGATGGAGAATGACTTAAGATAGGAAAATAATAAACTATAGCTTATCAAGGGTTCACAAGGGTGGGATGAGGAGCTGATATAAAGGGCTCAAGTAGAAAGAAAATGCTTTGAAAATGATGATGGCAACATACGTGCAAATGTGCTTGACACAATGGACAATTGTATGGATTGTGATGAGATGTACGAGCCCCCAATAAAAGTATTTAATTAAAAAAAAAAAAGAAAGAAAAGCACAACAATGTATCAGCCAAGAATTCCCAAGGACTGACAGCAGTAACATAATGGTGGTGAGTGTAGAGGAGGAAATGGATGCGATAACTCTTATAAAAGCCAAATGGACATTTCTTACATGTTGGTCATCAAGGGAAAGTAAACTGTTAAGAATAGAAACATGTTTCCAGCCTAAGAACTCAGAGTTTGTTGTTCTCATGACGAGGGAAAAATAAGGATAATTTCTGTTACTAAGTCATAGAAATCGCTACTAAAGAAAAATAATCACAATGTGAAACTATTGTTTTTCAACATATTTTCTTGCTAGATCCATCCACTTCTGAAGGTGCTGTTGCCATATTCTTGACTCTTCCCTAAAGTTCAGTGTTCTTCAACTGACAGCGCTTCAAAATGGCAGTTTTGTATCTATCCTCAAGAGCCTCAAATCGTGTTCCCTTTAAATGTTCTTTGAGTTTGGGGAACAAAGTAAGTCTTGAGGGGGACTAATCATGGCTGTAAAGTCAATGGGGTGAGGTTTCCCAACGAAGGTTTCATGGGAGAGCCCTGGAGAGCCTGGAAGAATGCGTGGGTGCACTGCTGCGAAGGGAGATACATTGCTTGGTGCAAGTGTCCTAGCCTTTTTCTTACTGATGTCCTTTTCAATTTTCTGAAAACTTCTTTATAATAAAGCCCTGTGGTCATCTGTGTCCTTTGAAAAACACCTATCAAGATTGCCTCTTTGGCGTCCCACTGCACAGTCACCATGATCTGAGCTCACTGCTCTGCCTTGAATTACTTGGCCCAGCAGGGCCCCTCAGAGGCCACTATTTAAACCTGGCTTAATATCATTGCTTGCAGAAACCAAAGATCTGATCTAGCAGTGGCTTCTGTCGCTATCCACTGATTACCAAGATCTGTTGAAATGTGCTTGTCTGGAATAAACCATTGCACGTGTGAATTGGAGCCCTAGTAGCAAAACTTTTAGATTTACCCTCGTGCATTAAATGCAGTAAATATTCTACCATAATGAAATATTAGGGGCTGTTGCTTTGTGTTAGTTGCTGTCAAGTGAATTCTGACTCCACGTGGGCAGAGTAGAACTGCCGAATAGGGTTTTCAAGGTTCTTACCTTTCAGAAGCAAATCTCTAGGATTATCTTCTAAGACTTCTCTGGGTAGGTTAAAATTTCCAACCCTTCCATAGGTGTGAGCATTTCATCATGATATTTTAATATATATACGTACATACACATGATATAGTCATATGACATATATCTACTATGCAAATGTTATACATATAAATAATGTATATGTACACATGACATATACTCATATGATATATATTTCTGTACACACTATGTGAATGTGTGTTCATGTAGGTGGGTGCTTCTGTTTTTCCATGGACTCAATTGCATGTTTATACATATACATGTATACATATATGTAAACATATATACACATATATACATACATATAAATACATGAGTCAATTATGACTTATAGCAACCACACATGAGAGGGTATCATTACCCTTGTGAGATTCAGAGACCGTAACTCTTTAAGGGCAGAGAACGCCTTGTCTTTTCTCCTGTTGAACTGGTGACCTTGCACTTAACAGCCCAACCAATAACCACTCGTCCCTACGTGTAGTTTTTAGACGTTATTGAGTAAGTTCTGACTCATATCAACGCTATACAACAGACCACAAGCGAAACACTGCCCAGTCCTGTGTCATCCTTTTAACTGCTGTTATATTGAACCCAGTGTTACAGTCACTGTGTCAGTCCTTCTCAGTTTTGAGGGATTTTCCCTTTTTGTTGAACTTCTACGTTCCCAAGAATGGTGGTCTTTCACAGATCTTACCTTATATAATCTATATAATCTTATATAATATTATCTTCTGATAACATATTACAAAGTATATAAAATGAAGTCTTACTATCTTCATGTTCAAAGAGTGTTTTGGCTGTAATTATTCCAAGACAGACTTGCTTGTTCTTTTGGCAGTCCATGGTAACTTTCACTATTCTTCCCTAACACCACAATTTAAATGCATACTATCTCCAGTCTTCCACAGGCATGCTGAGCCACTGAAGATACCATGGATTGCATCGGGCATACCTTACATCTCAAAGTTTATATATATATATATATATAATCAGGTAATACTTGAAGTCATGAGCCTTTATGAAATGGATAAGAAATGAACTAATAAATCCATAGACTCACTAATCTATAATTAGGTTGAAGACAGAGTAGGCACAGACAGAACTATAGAATTACCCAGATTTCTGACTCAGAATTATGTGAAATAAATGCTAGTTGTTTCGTTCTGTGACCTCTTGGGGTGATTTGGTATGCAACAATAGAGAATAAAGAAAAACTTTACTTGATCCTCTTTTAGGATATTCTATCTAAATGAATGGTACCATCATCTATCCACTTCCACAGGCAACGATCGAGTAGTCATCCAGGATACATCTTTGTCATTCACTTTGCCAAATCGTTATAAAGTCATGTTGAGCTCCTACTGTGTACTGGAGACTAGTTACTGGGATACAACAATAAACATAATTTTTAGAAAGGAAACTTCTTCTCTAATGGAGTTTACATTCTAGTGGGAAGATCAGACAGTAGGCAGTAACGAAGTAGATGTATCTGGTTATGGTGGTGGTGGCCATGAAGAGAAATACAGCTGTCAGACAAAGTGCAGAATAAGCAGGGAGCATCAGGGAGGCTATTGTAGGTGGGAGGATGAGGAAAGGCAGCTCTTAAAAATTGGCATGGGAAGCGAAATCTCAAGGGAGTGTCTTTGTACAAGTAATGGAGAAGAGTGGTCCAAATAGCTGGAAACTATTTCCAGCATGTGTGCAAATATGCTGAGGCAGGGGTGTGTTTTATGTTGGAGGAACAGCAAGTGGCCCTTGTGCCCGGAGCAGCGTGAGTGGGAAGAGTAAGGGCTGAGAGGTAGTGGAGGATCATGCAGCTCACCTGTGGTGTTTAGTTGGGAAGCCATTGGGATGTTTTGAGTATAGGAATGACAAGATATCACTATGGTGCAGTGTGGAGAAGAATTCTGAGGAAGGGGTAGGAGTGAAAGGGAGAATAAGAAACTATGACGATGATATAGATTAGAGATATGCTATGATGTCCCGATTTTTAGTATATTTTTAAGGCAGCACTGAAATTCAGCTGATGGATATCTGGGTGTAAGAGAGACCTTTCAGCTAAAGTTTCAATGTTGAGGACACCTGAAAGAAGGGTTGTTTCAATCATCCTAGGTCATTCTCCTTCTTAGGTCACCTCCACATCACTCTCCCACAATTTAGTTCCACGTCACTCTCCACGTCACTCTCCCACAACTTAGCTCCACATCACTCTCTACATCACTCTCCCACAACTTAGCTCCACATCACTCTCCACGTCACTCTCCACGTCACTCTCCCACAACTTAGCTCCATTGCCCCAGAGCGTTACTTCAGTCTGGTTCAACCCCCAGGGCCGTGGTGGTAAGTGTAAGGTGCTCAGGGAGCTGGATTGACACCACAGCTACAATGGGCTCAGGCAGAGGATCAACGGTGAGAACAGTGTAGGACCGGGAAGTGTTTCTGTTTTGTCTAAAGTTGTTATGGGTTTGCACCAACTGGATGGCACCTAACAACAAACCACAACAACCACAGCAACAACAACAACATGGTAACAGCGACTAATGATGTTAATTGCTGAAGCTATGTTAAACCTACTCCTATTTTAATTTACGTTATGTACTAATTCCTTTCTAATAGACTGCCAAAATTATTTAAAATATAAATAAGTATGATTGCAGGCCCTTTTATTGAATATTCATTATGTGTTTTCCATGAGTTTTCCTAATTCTTTATAACAACTCTGTAAAGTAAGGAATATCATTATTACAATTTTTCATTCAAGAAAACTGAAGGTTTCAAAATGAAAGTAGCTTGTGACTTACAGGTTCACAGAGCTAGTAAATGATGAAGACAGAAATTATATGTCCTTTCAAACTGCGATAGTTCCCAAACCCTTGTCTGGCAGAATGGCATTCTTATTCACCCTTTTGCCACTCAATAGCGAGACAGATCTTTAGTACTTTCATTTATAGTAATAGCAAGATGATGTCTGAGTCATTTAAAAAATGATTTTACTAAAGTTACACATTTGGGGAATCAAGTCATCACCAATTGTCAAGGATTTCTGATAATGTACTAATAGAGCTCAGACGGATGACATCATTGCCAAGCAGACACTAAATGGCTTCATCATTCATAGTGATGGACTAGTAACAGACTAATAATAGCTAAATATAAAAATTGCTCTGCTATCTTAGTGTTTATTCCCAAAGAATCTAATTTGCATGGCGTAGTGCCATTTGGGGGCTAAACAGTGAGGCCAATATTAAAACAGCTGCTCTGTTTGTCAGTTATAAATATTGAGTAACTGGAGTGATAATATGACATTTCCTTATTTGACATTTCATTTTCAAAATTTTTAGATTGCCTTGATTGCATGCTGGTGTAATTTACATTATGAACTATCAAAAATCATCCAGGTATTTTCTATAGAGAAAATTAGATCCAGAGGTTAAGCTAAGGGAAGTGCTGTGACTTTCTATATTTCTTACATTTTTCTTAGTTCTTTTAAAATTCACTACAGATAGTATTACATTATCCAAATAATGGTAATAATACTAGTGGTCCAATAGTCCATTTGCCTTCTTTTCATTATAATCTGATGCTTAACAAGTACTTTAAGATACTTGGAAGAAAATCATTATTATGATGATAATGATTGCTGCTATATTCTTGGTCACTTTTTTCTCCTTTGAGGACAAAGAAAATATCTGGAAAGTGAAAATGACTGTGCTATTTCTCATATAAAATCAGCAAGAGATGACATTACTTTTAAAGATTCACTGGCAGATATGTGAGCCAATTTTTTGTCTCTCAAAAATTCAGAGGACCTTCAGAGATAAGAATTCAACTACCTTTTCCCTCAACAAACTAGTATTTCTGTTTTAGTTCTACAATTTCTTCAGTGTGGATAGGTGTCAAATCCAGACAGAATATGTTATTTATTTTTAATTCAACTTAGGCATGGTGGAGTCTAATAGCCTCATCCTGAGTTTGAATGCTTATTCCTCCACAAATACAAGACAGCAGTCTGGGCCCCAAATGGCCCAGCAACGAGGTTCTAATATTCCATGTTTTTCATCTTTTGATTTCTCTCCTCCAACTATGACAGGGATGAAAATATGCCCATTAATTATGCTAGGCTTGATTGCCAATACTCTTTGTTCAAAGAACTTCCCTCCCCACCCCCAGTTTTTGGTAATAAACTATTTTTAATAGATTTCTGACATAAACTTCTGAGCAAATTTTCAAGGAAACTGAAATATAATCTTCTCTTTACATCTCATATTTCCTTTGAATTACCCCAAAGGTAAATATGTTAGAGATCGAAGGGTGTTGAGTGACACTTGAAGAATATTTCAATGAAAAGTGGTAAAGAATAAAGGATACAAAATATAAGGACTTTCCTTAACTATTTTCTAAACATATTTTATTTTTCAAAACCATTCTAGGTTTAAAATTCATGCAGAAGAAGCACAGAGAGTCCTCATACTTATTTATTATAATCCTATTATACAATCAAGATTTGGCAAACAAAAATCTTTTTGTCTTAAAAGGACTCTAGTGTTCTGTGGTGCACCTGTTACTGGATATACCTAGGCACTTCACACTGGCATAACACTTACTAGGTGCCAGGTAGTAGTCTCATGGTTTATATGCCTTATTGCATTTCATCTCTGTACCAACCTGCCTCAGGATGAAGTCGATACTATTATGACCCCCAGATCAAGAAACTGAAGTCCGACTGGCGTCCTGGGTTTGTTACCTGTGCCAAATTGAATAGGAGCCCATGCTCAGAAGACCCCCATGCTCAAAAGTGTCCGATAATTGTGTTAACACCCCGTGGTCATCATTTTGAAATTTCTTATCATTTTTGAACACAAGGTTCTGCATTTAAAATTTTGCATTTGACTCCACAAATGTCATCAAGGGAGGTACCAAGAGCATACGTAACTTTCCAAACTTAACATAGCAAGTTATCTGACGCCACACTCCATGTCCTTAGCCCTATACCTGCCCCTATATTAACATAGGTGATAGAAGATCATAATTTACATTATAAAAATATTTACAAAGTGTCAGCTGAACATTTTTCACTATAGCACATAATGAGATTTTAAAATAAAAATAATTATTATTCTGAAAGTGAACTCACTCCTGTTAGAATAATCAGCATTTAGATCAGAAGCGCAGCCTTTATCAATAGACAGAGGGTTCAGAAAGAAGAAGGGGAATGGAAGGTGGAACTATTGGGAGGGAGTGGCGTAAGTGATGCTCCATTGAGGGGGGTTGATATGAATGAGTTAATATAAAATGGGCATATCTTGTTGAATGTATAAACCTTTATACAAATCACAATAAAATGTTTTTAAAAAAATAACTATTATGACTTCCACTAAGCAGATAAACTGAAGAGATATGAAGTTAAGGGGCTCCTGGCTAGCGAGAACCCACCCTTTTTAATACTGAATCCAAGGAAAAAATCCTTTCTTGTTGAGTGATTGTATGTCTCAGAAAACTTGATAGCCCTGAATTTTCTTGCAAGAAGTTAACAGAAGAAATGTCTTTTGCATGGGGAATTATACTGTTTGATTAGGACTGTGTGTTTCTAGAGATGCAAAACCAGTGACACTTGTATGCATATAAAAAGAGATGTTTATTAAGAAATTGGTCAACATTATAGTAGCCCAGTCGTTGCAAGTCTGTGGGTCTAATATCAGCTAACGGCTTCGCCTGACTCCTACAGCTGCAGGGCTAGTGGACAGGAAGCAGGAAGACAACACTCTGGTGGAAGCATTGCTGAGTGAATCTAAGGTTGGCAGGCTGCTGTTGGCTCCTGTTATTAACAAGTGATATAATGGCAGGTGGACAAACCATCTGAGGATCCAAACCTGGCAGCTGGAGTGAGGGAGCTTCCACATAATGTCAGTTTTTACTAAGGGTCGGCCACACCCTGAATGAAACCTGCTTCAACCCTATCAAGACTCTGCCTAGACCAAGGAGGTCTGTTCTCCCCACCCACCCTTGTCTGTCAGTATGTCACACTGAGGTAGCTTGTACATTACTGGAAGCTATGTCACCAATGTTACAAATGCCAGCGGGGTCACCCAGAGGGAATAGGTGGAGCTTCCAGACTAAGAACAGACTGTGAAGAAGGACGAGGCTGTCCGCTTCTGAGGAATTAGCCACTGAGAACCGTATGATTTTCAAATACTGAAACCTCATGAAAAACATGGCACATCGTCAGTGATAGTACTAACAGAAGAAGCCTTCAGGTCAGAAGCTACTCAAAATATGATTAAGGAAGAGCTGCCTTCTCAAAGTAGATGTGACCAAATGACGGCGATGGAGTAAAGCCTGTGTGAGTAAAACCTCTGGAGCCTTAATTGGCTGATGAGGCACAACTGAAAATGAGCAGAAAGACCTGTAAACATCAATTAATGACTGAATGTCCAAAGTGTGAATCTAGGAAAATTGGGAGATGAAAGAAAAGACATTCTAGGCATCAGTGAGCTGAAATGGACAGGCACAGGCCAATATGAATCAGAAAATCATGTAGTTTACCGTGCTGGGAACGAAACACTCAGGGGGATGGGTGTCGCCCTCCTCTTCAGAGAAGGACACTTCAGGATGGCTCCTGAACCACAATGCTGATAGGATTCTATCTGTGTGAATCCAACGAAGCCCAATCAATACAACTGTTCTCCAAATTAGTGCACCAACCATCAAAGCGAGTGATGAAGAAGTCGAAGAATTCTACCTTTTTCAGTCTGAAATTGATCAAACATGTAATCAAGATGCGTTGGTAATTATTGGTGATTGGAATGCAAGAGTTGGGGAAAGAAAGAGAACAGAAAGAAAGAGAACAGTAGGGGGTAAAGATAGCCTTAGTGATAAACATGAAGCTGAATATTGAATGACAGAAATTTGCCAATCAATGACTACTTAATATCAAATACTTTCTCTTTATAACAAGAAGGCTACTACTATACACGTGGACTTCTCCACATGGAATGCACAGAAATCAAAGTGGCCATACCTGTGGGAGGTGATGATGGAGAAGCACAAAATCAGCAGCCCAAACTAGGCCCCGGGCTGACCATAGAATAAAATTAAAAAGACAGGAGAGAAAGAAAGGATCAAAGTGGATGTCAGAAGAAATTCTGAAACTTGCTGTTACTTGTAGAATAGCCAAGGCACATGGAAAAAATGATGAAGTCAGAGCTGATCAGAAACTTTCAAAGGACAGCTTGAGAAGACAAAGTTAAATATTATAATGAAATGTGCAAAGACCTAGAGTTAGAGAACCAAAAAGAAGCCCATGTCAGCATATCTTAAATTGAAAGAACTCAAATACAAAGTCAAGCCTTGAGTTTCAATATTGAAATATTCGATGGGAAAAATATTGAATGATGCAAGAAGCATCAAAGGAGGGTGGAAAGAATACACAGACTCCCTGTCTCAATACTGACTAGTATATACTTCACCAACTCAAAAGGTAGCCTATGAGCAAGGACCAATGTTGCTAAAGGAAGAAGTATAAGCTGCACTGAAAGCACTTGTCAGAAACAGGACTTCGTAAATTGATGGAATATCAACTGAAATGTTTCAAGAAGCTGATGAAACACTGGAAGCACACACGTCTATAAGGGAATTTGATAGACAGTTACCTGGCAAACTGACTGAAAGAGGTCTATATTTATATTCATTCCAAAGAATGGTGACCCAACAGAATTATAAATCATGGAACAATATCATTAATATCGCATGCTATTAAAATTTTGTAGCAATACATTGGTTGGGAGCAACCAGAGATTCTGGCCCGATACAGAAGAGGATGTGGAACAAGGGACATAATTTCTGATGTCAGACAGATCAGATCATATCAGACAGATGTTCATTTGTGTTATATTGACTGTACTAATAAGGCATTTGTCTGGATCATAACAAACTATAGATATCTTTGAGAAGAATGAGACTCCCCAGAACACTATATTGTGCCCATGTGGGACCTGTACTTGGATCGAGAGGCAGTTGTGTGAACAGAACAACATCAAACTGCGTGGTTTAGAACTAGGAAATGTGTGCCTCAGGGTTGCATCCTCTAACTCTACTTACTCAATCTTTATGCCGAACGAATAATCAGAGAAGCTGGAATATATGAAGAGGAACGTGGCATTAGGATTGGAGGAAGGCTTATTAGCATCCTGCAGTATACAGATGCCACAACCTTCCTTACAGAAAGTGAGGAGGACTTGAGGCACTTGCCGACGAAGAACAAGAACTGTAGCCTTCAGTATCGATTCCAACTCAATGTAAAGAAAACCACACTCCTTACAACTGGACCAGTAGGTAATATCATTTTAAGCAGAGAAAAGATTGAAGTTGTCAAGGATTTTATCTTTCTTGGATCCATAATCAATGCCATGGAAGCAGCAGTTGAGACAAAGGACACATTGCATTGGGTAAATCTGGTGCCCAAGACCACTTTAAAAAAAAATCTTGTCTTGGGAACTCTTACAGATATTATAATAACCCCTAATTCAATTAGATCAAACAAATTGTATAATTGCTGCCACCATCAGTTTCAAAATATTTTCTTTCTTCTTGATCTCTTTGATATCAGCTCCCTTTTATTGCCTCCCCCCTCCAGGAACCGTTAAAATATTATTATTATTGCTGTATATTACACCATCCAAGCTATCTGCTCAACTACAATTTATTTATTCATTCTCCTCAAGTGGGATTATACAGACATCATTGCTATCAGTTCCCCTTTCCCCCTTCCCGTACCCTCAGTAAATCGATACTCCTCTTACTATTTCTGAAGGGCTTATCTGTCCAAGACCTCTTTAAATTGTTGAAAGGCAAGGAAGGACATTATTAGAAAACTAAGTTGTGCCTCATACAAGCCATGAGAGTTTCAATGGATTCATATGCAT
Source organism: Echinops telfairi (assembly GCF_000313985.2). Taxonomy (NCBI): domain Eukaryota; kingdom Metazoa; phylum Chordata; class Mammalia; order Afrosoricida; family Tenrecidae; genus Echinops; species Echinops telfairi. Next base: position 98,791,650 of record NW_022107431.1, on the reverse strand, counting down.
GTAAAAATTGGATATTGAATAAGGAAGACTGAAGTAGAATTGATGCATTTGAATTTGAGGGCTGGCGAAGAATACTGAAAACAGCACGGACTGCCAAAAGAATGCACACATCTGCCTTGGAGGAAGTGTGGCCAGATGTTCCTTAGAGGCACGGAGGATGAGCCTTCTTTCCAGATACTTCAGATACGTTGTCAGGAAAGACCGGTCCCTGGAGACGGACATCATGCGTGGTAATTTGTGGGCCATCAAAAGAGAGGAAGGTTCTCAGACAAGATACCCCAACACAGTGGCTGCATCAATGGTGTCAAACATAAAAGCAATTGGGAGGATGGTGCATGACTGGGCAGTGTTTCATTCTGTTGTACATAGGGTCACTATGAATTGTAATCATCTGAATGGCACCTAACAACATTGTCCCACAAGTGCTTGGCTGCCTCACAAAAGACCCAGCATAGGGTTGACTATATTATGTTAGATCATACCATGGAAGAATCCTACCCCTGCCAAGTTGACATATAACCTAATTTCCACAGACTGCTTTTAAATTCATTGACTTATTTACCTTTGTTGCTCTTTTGCTTTTCATGAGCACGCAAGGATTATTTTTCAACGAACACTTTTTAATTCTATGGAACTTTTGCCAGTTTGTGATAAAAGATTAAAAAAAAACCAAGATAAAAATGTTAAGTACTAACATACTGTCATTATTTTATGGACCCACAGTAAATTTCTGGTAAACATTTGCTAACGATCATTTTTCTGAACTCATGAATAGTATGGGGAACATTTTAACATTATTACTATGCTCTCAGATGGAAATTTTTATTTAAATGTCAAGTAAACAGGGACAGCATATTACAAATTTGTTTTATTTGTTTTTTCATTTATGTTTATTAGAAGGAAGACTAGGAAAGTTGAACTACGTGGAATAAATATTAGAAATGAAATTATTATCTCAAGGGATCATATGTAGTTGACATCAGAGAATTTAGCAGTGTCTTCTTCACAGACTGAGACAAATATACTTTTCCTAGGTGATCTCATTCAGTTCCTTTAGTAAATATTCTTGATCTGTCATTTGTAACTCCCAAATTCTCACCCTGGATTAGAAGTGACTTCTGAGTCAGGAGTCCTTACATATTACACCTGGAGATGTAATGGTTATGAGTTGGGCTATGACCAGAGAGATTAGCGGTTCAAAATAACCAGCTACTCTTTGGGAGACAGATCTCTACTCCTATAAAGATTTAATCTCAGAAACACCCACGGACAGTCCTACCCTGTAAAATGGAATCGAGCTTCATGGTAGTGAGTTGCATTTTTTCCCCCTGAGTTTAAGATTTGAATATTAAACATTTTTATTGGGATGCCTCTCAGAGAACACATGGTGAACAAGTCTAGGTTGATCCTAGGTCATCATCTTGAGTCTTCCTACATTGGAACATGGCAGCCTAGCGTCATCGCAGCTTCTCTTGCCAGTGAGTCAGTCATCTTTGACCATTTCGCTCTCTCTTGCCATTAAGGCCATCGCTTTCTCTATTTCGTATTTATTACTCTCTATGGAATTTTTATAACTCACTACTTTGCTCAAAAGTAGACAGATTGGATGTGGATTTCACTACAAAGGGCCAGAGAGCCTTCTTATTTGCCTATTAGTGATTAAAAGCTAGATCCTGCTATCGAGTTAGTCAACAAAGACATGCTGAGACTGGCCTAAGACATAACGAGTTTTTATTTTTTTATTTTGTTTACTTACTCATGGTCAACAGTTCTTTCCTGTGGTTACCCTGAAACCCGAATTAATGTAAAATATCCATATGTGACTCCCCAAAATGTAAACTCCAAAGCCAAAGGCATATTTTCTGTATGGATTTTTAGTTCCAAAAGGACACCACAAAGACAGTCCGTTCTGCACTGCTGTGGTCTCCTCACTGGTATACCTTTTAAATAAAATCTTCTCTTTCTTCCTCTGACTGGAAGTGGGTAAATTGGCTGCAACACTTCAGGATAAAATACTTACATTTCAGGTGATAGCTTGCCACTTTTATTGGAATTTAATCTCTTTGTAAAATTTTAACAGTTTTATTGGTATGTAATTCACATTGATCTCCTTTCATGTTTAATTTTATTTATTTAAAAATTTAATTTTATATAATTTAGTCCTCTGCATAGATGAGATAATCCCTACATTTTAGTTTCATTTGAAACTAAATAAAATCTTTTATTTCTTTTTAGAGGAAAATTTAAAAATATATATTTAAAGGAACATGCATTGATTTAATGGTAAGCAGCTAGATTTTATTTCTCTTTCTACTTTTCCAGAAAGATGCAAGTGAAGTCAAAAGGCACACTTAGTTTTAAGAAATTATTATATCCAGGATCAATTAAATATGTTCTATTAGCAATTACTTAGATAAAGATTGCCAATGTATAAATTCATGATGTTTTAGTTCTCTTTTCATTCTACTTTATCTCAGTTTGGCCTTTTTACTTTTGAACTTTAAAGGCTAATATTTTCAATGTATTTTTCTCCTTGTAGTTTCACTTATTGCCAGCCAACCTGTTAATTACCTGTAAAGAATTCAACAATAGAAACCAAGATTGAAATGTGGCTCAGTGAGCCCTATTTGATTTGCCTTATCGAATATTGCGCTTTCTTCTTGAGACAATAAGGTCCGGAAGGAAACTCTAGAACGTGATGTGTCCGTGTTCTTCCTGTAAGTCACTAGTAGTCTGTTGTTAGACTTCAGCTTCAGTGTCTGTTGTAATCCCAAGCAGAAACGTCACCTTTCTTTCACGTGTCTGCCCTCCCAGGTGGGTTTGTTCTCTTATTCGGCTGCCCCTGCCATGTGGATGGCTGTTCCCAGATAAAAACCGTCTGTCTGGCTTCTGCCGCTGCCGGGAGGGAGTAGACAAGCACACTTCCATTGGGGAGACTTTTAAAGTTTTTTTGCTGATAATCAAAAAACTCTAAATTGATGTTTCCCTTTGGCTTAATCTTTCGGAGGCTTAGAAATAAAGAGGTTAAACATTTTTCCTAGCAATTAAACATGCATTTTAATGAAGATGACGATGTTGTTTCCAGGATCTCATCCTGAACATCCAGGCATATGAGAGATTTATTAGGACTGTTCAGAAATGTCAGCAATTCAGTGCCACTGAAATGTGCTTCGATGTGGACATGTTCAGAAATCTACATGAAATGATGTAGAAAGGTGAAGAAAACCAGTTGTCTGACTTTCTGCCAAAGGTTACCTTTTATAGTAGATGCCGCAGAGGATGCGCGGCTAGCTCCCCTTCGTAGAGAATTAACCTTCCCCTTACTATCTCCTAACTATCATTATATTATTTGGTAGGGGCTTCCTCTGTCTGTGCCGTTTCCCCCCCTAAGAGTAACAGGGTAAAAGCGCGCACGCGTGTGTGTGTGTGTGTGTGTGTGTGTGTGTGTGGTGATGGGGTAGGGTAGTGGTGAGGTAGATGTCACTAGGAAGGACAAAATCAGCTATCAATCACAGTTATTGAGTCCAGTGCACCAAGAGGTTTCCAAGAAAGGCCTCCTTCCAAAAACCAGCCACCAACAACCTTACAGGGCACAGTTATTCTCTGAAACACTTTGGTTCACCATGAGTTGGCATAGACTTCAGAAGGCAGAAGTCAGTGGCAACTAGCTTGGCTTTATTGAGATGCCAAATGGAAAGGCCAAGCTCTCAGTTGAAGGCTGCATTAAGTTACTAGCAGAATTTTAAAAGGCAGGCTCAGATAGCAAAGATTTTCTGAGCCTGACCTTTTCTTGTTCAAGGCATTCAATTTGCTCTTTTATTTCCCAAGAAACTTCTGTATCTTCCCACTCCCATTTTTGGGTAAGCTTATGCAGTCTTGTTTTGGTTACTTGTGACCAATACTACAAATTCATCTTCCCTTTGAGGACTCTATTTTCCTCTATAGGGCGACCTGGTGGTGCAGTGGTTAGGGATTGGGCTGAGATCTCCATGGTTGGCAGTTCAAAACCACCAGCAGCTCCATGGGAAAACACTGAGCTTCCAACTCCTGTAAATAGTTACACTCTCAGAAGCCCACAGGGGTCACTATGAGTCAGCTTTGATTCGATGGGAATGAGTGCGATATTTCTCTATGCTTCCACTAACTTTGCAATGAATTGCGGCATTTGAGTTGCCTTGATAGCTTTGTAAATTATCTTGAATACATTCTTACTCTTCTGTGCTTATTTTGAAGGGGGAAAACTCTCTTTATTAGGTATAAGGCAAATGAATGTGTATTTTTGTTTAGTGTAGTGTATACAGAGGCACTGCATCTACATGTATTCTCCTCCCTATAAGGAGCCCTGGTAGCACAGGGGTTACTTGTTGAACTGCTAACCACAAGATTGTTAGTTCAACCCGACCACCTGCTTCTGAGGGAACGTGGAAGCTATCTGCTCCCATAATCTCAGACATTCTTAAGGTTACTAGGTGTCAGAATTGATTCAATAGCAGTGGGTGTTTTGTTTTTTCCTCTCCATGGAGATATCAAAGATGCACTTTTATGATCACCTTCTGTGCCTGGGTGCCAGGATAAGTGTGAAGAATAACAACCTTAGGAAGGGTTGAGCAGACTTGAGGGATCAGTAGTTAGGGGCAGAGTCAGCTATTATTTTTGCTTGTGTCTCCACATTTCCAGTAACATCAATACCTGGTATTCCTGTTTTAGGATCTTATAAGGTGCAAATCAAATTGCATTATCTATGTAAAGTACTTGAGACAATGCCAATAAGGGTTACCTACCTCCTAACAATATGGGGATATTTTTAATATCAAATTTGTGAAGTTGCCCCTATTTCTAGGGTGACTTTCCCCCAGCTGGTATTTAGGAAATATGGGGTATAGAGTAATTTTATTTATTTTTCTAAATTAATTCATGCATTTGGTGGAACAAGGTTTGGCTTTCTAATTGAATTGTAGTTAAACTTAAGCAAATGTCACCATGGGAAAGGGACACTCACCAGAGTATTATTTAAATGTGAACTGAGGACAAGATCAATACTTCGATTTTCTGTAATCAGTCTGTGTTACATAAAATGCCACTTTTTCTACAACGGGCTACACCTACATTCTACCCTCCGGCTTTCTGAAGCAAAGGCGAGGAAGAAAAAAATGTTGCCATTTATCTCACTGACAGCTCAGAAGATTTGAATTAATATTCTTTAAGACTCTATAGTTTTACAAAATAATAGTTCCGCTCAAATTAAAATGGAAATTGCAGTAACATTTTTTTCCTCTGGGAAAGAACTGCTTTGTTTGATCTGTCATTGTATCATCATTTATTCTTCTGTTATTCGGATGATCATTCAATCATATTTCTATCTTTTAGGATTAATTATAAGCTTAAAGATTTGTTTTTAACTCTCCATGCCATGGGTACGCATTAGAATATATCATTCAAATTCTAACAAAGCAAGATTTTGAACCCACATCTGTCTTTTCTTTCTTCTTTTTGGAAAGGAAGTTAAAATGAGTACATAATTTTTTAATTATAGAGAAATGATACATTTAGATTTCTTTAAAATTGTGTCTTCTTTTTGTGAAGAAGTTTATATCATGCTTTGTCTGGAATGAAAAATTGTTATTAGTTACAATTCAGGAAGATCCCACTTCATCTTGTGACTCTGTGTTCAACAGAATACAACTTTGCCTAGTTGGGTGACAGTTTCCTGATCATCGGCTTATTTGGGTCCATTTAGTACTGTCTTCCAGCCTAGAGAGTTCCTTTTTCAGCACTATATTTGATAACACTTTACTGTAACTCATTGGTTTGTTTTCAGGAGCATATTTCTAGGCTGTCTTTGTTTACCATCATCATTTGGAAGCTGTGGTGAAATCTGTCCCTCTTGAGTGATCCTGGCGATATTTCAAATGTTAGTGGCACATTTCCAGAGTCACAGCAAACTTGTGGACAAACAGTTGTTATCCGGTGCCCTTGAGTTGGTTGTGAGTCATAGCTACCCCACGTGCTGCACAAGGAAACACTGCCCGGTCCTCCGCCATGTTTACCCTTATTATGTTTGAGCCCATTGTTGCAACCAATGGTTCAAGGCCTCTTGTTGAAGGTCTTCTGGCTTGTTGCTTGCTTTTAATGGCCTTGTGCTTACCGAGCATGGTATCCTTTTCCAAGAAAGGAACCCTAGTGGTGTGGTGGCTCTGCATTAACTGCGCCCCATGAATGGCAACTTAAAACTAGCAGCAGCTCCGAGGCAGGACTGGGCTTTCTACTCCGGTAAACAGTCTCAGAAACCCACAGGGGTTGCTATGAGTCGGCCTGGACTCGATGGCAGTGTGCTTGGTTTGGGTTGCAGTTCCTCCTGAAGGAGTCCAGGGCAGCATAGTGAGGTATGAAGTTGGCTGCTAAGAGAAATAAAGGTCAGCAGTTCAAACCCAGCAGGTGCCCCACGGGAGAATGTTGCTCCCATTGAAAGGAACCCCAAGGGCAGTTCTACTCTCTCTATGACTCTCTAGAATTTACTTGATCCCCGAGAGTTTGGCTTTCTTGAGTCCCCTGTGGTAGCAATGTTTGCTCTGTTTATCTTCGTGCTGTTCATCTACTTACTTGTGAAGATTTTGGTTTTCTTTACATCAAAGGCTGTATTAATCCTTAATCTTCATCAGTAATTGCTTCAAGTCCTTCGATTTCAGCAAGCATGGGTGTGTCACCTGCATCTTGTAGGTTGTTAAAAGCCTTCTTCGATCTTGATGGCATGTTCTCTTTGAGATAGTTCCGCTTCTTCGATTATTTGCTTAGCACATAGTGAAAGGATACCCTGATGTACACTACTCCTGATCTTAAATAATTCAATATCCCCTTGTTTTATTCGAATGACTGCATCGTGGACGATGTCCAGGTTCTGTGTGTGCAAAATTAAGTGTTCTGGGATTCCCATTCTTCACAATGTTATCTACAGAGTGCTATGATCCTCGCTGTTTCGGTAAAGATACCACCAAGAGAGATCTCCAAATACTGTGGGTTCTCTCCACTCTCAGTGGGAATGACCTAGTTCAAATCTAACATATGCATTATGTATACACTATGCTGCACATGATTGGAATTTCTATTTATAGGAATTTGAATTATTAAACTGGCAATTCTCTGCCATCTCTGAAGCATGTTTGGGTTACCAATTCCTTTTAACAGAGAGGTGACACGTGCCTGAAAAAAATCAATGATATATCAATATTTTGCTTCAATGTCCTTGACATTCTCCCCCAAACATATAAAATATTCCACTTGTGGTTGTGAGAGTACCACTGATTAACACCCATGACTCCATGCAATTGCATCTGAATCATGGTTGGTACACTTTTAGGAGGACACATACGATTATGAACATATAAAAGGATAGGTTTATATAACAAGAAGGAATATAATGGCTAATAAGTCCACACAGCAGTACAGAGGGCTCAGTTCAACTGACTTTCATGGAACAGTTAAAATACTGAAGGTCCTTCCACTCACTGGGGCTGCTGGTCCAAGGTCAAGGAAGCGGACTGTGGAGTCTGCCCTCAGGCAAGGCAGGTAGTTGTTCTGCAGGCAGCAGACAGCTGGGTGGGGCAGCAACTGTCAGTAGTGTTGGAGCTTAGCAAAGCAGGCCCCCCATGGGGTCTCAAGCTCTAGCAATGTACACATGATGACATGATCCATCAGCAGTGTGGGGAAGCAGGACCCAAAGGAGCCTCAAGCTCTGGTGATGGACAACAAGGCATCACAATCCACAGGTTGGTTCAGCCCACAGGTAGTGCAGCACACTGTCGAGGCAAAGGACAAGCTCAAGCAACAGCATACTAGTCTGATCAGTAGGGAGAAAGAGACAAGAGGCCACCTTGGAAAACATTTATCTTGGTCTCCCTCCAATCAAACTGCAACCTGATTAAACTGCCCACATGTCCCTATGGAAGCCTAGTTGGCACAATAAACCTAAATACTATTGTGTGTGTGTGTGTGTGTGTGTGTGTATAAAATCATATATATGTATATATAACTATCATATATATGTTGGGTTAGTGCTTTAAACTTTAAGGAAGTTTCTATAGATTTCTTTGATCATGGAAATAATATTTTAAAATGACTTCCACATGGGGCTCATAGCACATTTTATTTCTAATGAAACATAATGATTCCTTGTTACCATCATCTACCTTATTGAATAATGCAAGCATAACTCAGTATAAAAAATGATCACTATTTAATGATACAGAATATACCCAAAATTGTTATGGTGAGTATTGTACCATAAGGGAACCAATTACTAAATGAGAATAGTGTTACCTTTGAAAGTCAGGCAGAATTTGCCTCTTTCTGTCTCAGTTTTTGGTTCTAATAAAACACATTTTTAATTTTTATAGCTTAATGTTTGACACATTTTCTTATTAGCTGAATCACTTTCTAACATCTTCACTTCACCCAAGAAAGAGCTTTGTGATTTTGAATACTCCCAGTACAGCCCTATACCTTAATTACATCTCTTCAGCAAAGTAGGGTACTTCAGAAAGTTCATGGAAAACATCTATGATATTTTAATTCAAATTTTCCACATCCTTTTGGATTACCCCATACTGTGCAATGTCTGACTTTTAGTGGAGCTCAATAAATAATTACTGGCTTGAGGAGAATATTCTTTACTTTCAATTAATTAATTATTAATTTATTTATTTATTTGTCACAGTTTGAACTTGCTTGTATAAATATTGTCCGACAACATGGAACAAATGGAGCCATGGCTGGCATGTCCGATCTATTAAGGATAAGGGAGCATTTGTGTGTGTGTGTGTGTGTGTGTGTGTGTGCGCGTGGGTGAGCATCCCAAAATGCCAGTTTATTAGAACAAAGTATTCTTGTATTGAGGGGAGGGTATGAGCTGAGGCCCAAGGTCCGTCCACAACCTCAGTGTATTTCCTTATAAATATGTGTGCATAGGCCAATACCTCTATTTTTATGGATTAATGTATTTACATAA
>NW_022107431.1:98763715-98782549 GCF_000313985.2 Echinops telfairi | reverse complement strand
ATTAAGGATAAGGGAGCATTTGTGTGTGTGTGTGTGTGTGTGTGTGTGTGAGCTGTGGCTCCTGTAGTCACTGAAAACCTCCAAAATTGCAGGAGTATCTATTCTCATACATTTCTACCTGTCTGCTTCTCAGCTAGTCTATCTACCTAACACTCATTAGGTTCGACGCTTAATCCATTCTGACTCCTTTAAATCTGTTCTGTTTGTGATTTATTTCTGTGAGTGCCATCAGATTTATCCAAATGACTTCTTCTAGTATTCCTGGCGCGCTCATTGACCTGTCCCTTTCCTATATCCAATGCACCTACTGTCCGATCCACTGCCAGGTACTGCCATCTCTTACTTTCCCACATGGCCGACACACGTCTTCTCTGCATGTCCACTGCCGTTTGCTACTTACTTCATCATGTCGTCAGTGCTTCTTCTCCTTCTCCTTCTTCTTCCTGCTTCTAGTTCCTCTGTTAGAGTCAAGATTAAGCATAAAACAAATTTCTATTTATGCCACCTAGTAATCCACCCTATGACTTAGTTTCCAACCGCTTAAGGAACAAAATATAAGCTTTTTACTAATTGTTTTTAGGCAGCATTATCCAACAAAATGTAGTGCAAGACCTATCTACAATCCTAAATGTTGCAGAAGCCACATAAAAAGTAAAACATAATAATAGATCTTATTTAACCTAACATACCACAATATTATTGTTTTGCAAGGTTATAAATATGAATAAGTACTAATAAGATACTTTTTATTCTTTTCCTATCAAATTTTTAAATTGCAGGATGGCCACATTTCAAGTTCTCAATGGCCACTTGAGGCTAATGGCTACCAAGTTAGAGTATCTAGCTCTAGAACTTCTGCTATAAACCTGTTTCTGATTCTGTTATTCATGCTTCTGTATACAGTCCATGTAACCAACCAAAGTGAAGTCTATGGTCCAATTTGTAAATTGAAAATGTCATTGTGCTCCTATGTTTATTCACTGATTTTCCCGTGGAATAATAGTCTCCCTTCACATTTCTAAATCCTGCTCATGCACTGAGACGTTCTTCAAATGTCAAATCAATCATGATCATTCTCTTCCATCAGAAGAAATAATCATTTCCCCTTTCTGAAGTTCAGTCTTTTAAAAATTGTCCTTAGGATGCTTAATTTCTTTATATATATATCATATATCTGTTTTACTAAGACATATGGTTTTTGAAAGCAAGGACTGTTTTCTTTACTGTATGGTATCTAACACTTAGTTTGTTCCTTGTTTCTAAAACCATTGCTGAATGCTTACTAAATTATAAGTTAAACTCTATCTGAAGGTATTTATTTTAGCTGTGCTGAGAAATGATTGCAAGTCATCATAAAAGGGAAAATGTCTTTGTACATAAATATAGGTTTGAATTTATGTAACGTTTAATAAAATGTTTTTAAGTTAGCAAACATATAGCCTTACCACTAACAACATAATCATACGACTTGTCAATATTATGTAATGATAGATCCTCACGTACTAAGTGGCAGTAAAGCACTTTCAGGGTCACCTAACAATCACTGTGACGAGCTAGTCTTCAAGGAATGATGCTGTGGCAGGTTGCTCCTGCTTTACTTACCAAGTTATCAGTGAACCGGTTTTTGAAGAGAGAGAATCAGAAAGCGTCTCTGACTCCTTATCTCCTTTGCTGCTGTCTTCAGGTGCCAGTGAGTTGGTTCCGATGCTCAGCAACCTTATGCACAACAGGGGGAAACCCTGCCCATTTTCGCACCATCCTTATATTTTGCCCTACACCCGAGTCCATTGCTGCAGCTCCTTAGTGGGCCATATACCTGTGTTTTTGTCTGTGTTGTGCATTTATTACTCCAGAAGGATTGAGCCAGACAACGGACTGTGCTTAAGGAGCCTTGGTGTTTGTGAGGCTTCAGTGTAATTCTTTGATCTGTATCTTCAGTTTGCCTTGGACAGACATCTAGTATTGTTAAATCAACTCTTCTAAGGACAAGTCTCCCCATTTGTCTTTCAGTTTGTCATACTAAGGTGGCTTGCATGTTGCTGTGATGGTGGAAGCTATGTGGCTGGCTCTTTACAACCAGTAAGGCCACCTAGAGTGAAGAGATTTCAGTGGAGTTTCTAGACTCAGGTTGTTACATAATTATGTGTAACTGTGAAGCATAGGGGTCATTCTAGCCTGCTAATCAGGTCACAGCCAGATGGTGTCTCCTTGTGGGCATAATCTCCTCATCTGCTTCACCTTCTTGCTGTTGAGTTATTTTCAGAGATGCCATAGACATCACAATTGGATCCACACAACTTTGCAACCACCAGCCTGTGCTCTCTCTGCATTCTGTATCATTGTGGCTGTGTGAGTCTGAAGTAGCATTTATGGATTAGTATTGGACTTAAGCACTGGTATTGAATTTATGGACTTATTCTGTATTGGGCTGGGATGTTTGTTTGATATATAATTACTTCTTGATATAAAGCTCTCTCTTACACATATATGAATATCACTGGACTTGTGTGTCCAGTCCACCTGGCCTAAGGCACAAAGAACAGCTTGACAAGGAGAATAAGCGGTCGATTTCCGAGGGAAAATCAAAACAAATAAACAGACAACCCAAAACACAAAATCAAACCTTACTGCCCTTGAGGCAGTTCCTGATTTATAGCAATCCTATAGGAGAGAATAGAATTGCCTCGGTGGGATTCTGAAGTTGGAAATCTTTACACTGGGAGAAAACTGTAACTTTTCTGGTTGAGAGGCTGGTGTCTTTGAATGTCCAAGCTTCTGAGGAAGTTGGCACTGACAAACCTTAGGAGCAGCGATGGCACTTTATTTTATCTAGTGCCAGGAAATAAGCATTGGGAGATACTCAAAATAGGACTGGGGATTCTCTGCCTCTCCAGATCGCTTCCTGGACCACGAGGCGCCTCTTCAAGTTAGAGTCCACTTAATATCATAGATGGAACAGAGAATTTGGAATTTTCATGTGCTGTGGGGCATGCCTGGAAATGAGAAGAAACAATTGCAAAAATTCATTGAATATTAGAACATGGCATGTGTGAAATAAGAATCTAGCAAAATTGGAAGCCATCAAAATTGTAATGAAGCACATACAGATTGATATCCTAGGCATTAGTGAGGGAAAGTCGACTGGTATTGACCATTTTGAATTTGACAGTCATATAGTTGATTATTCCCGGAATGACGAATTCAGGTGAAATGGTCTGAAAAAGAACGTTTTAAGATCTAGCTTAAAGTTCAATGCTACCTCTGATAGGATGTTATCTATACGCCTACAAGGAAGACCAGTATTCACAGCTATTACTCAAATTTATGCACAAACCACGAAAGCCAATAAGGTAACTTTTTCAAGCACACCAGCCACTCCAGGGGAGGAAGATGAGGATTTTTGCTCCCATGAGGATTGGCGGTCTAAGTAATCCACATAAGCAGTTCTACTCTATCCTGCAGGGCCACTGTTCTGTCTCACACATCACTCCTTTTTCTTGCAGTGGACACACATACCTCACAGACTATGATCACAACGATGGGCCTTATTAAGGAAGTTAGCACGTTACAATACAGGTGGCCATGCTCAGGATAGAGTTGTTCCGTTAGGACATATTGCAAAGTTCGTTCAGGGCTGGTAATAAATTCTTAAAGAGTATGTGAGCCTCAACCTGAGGGCACTCAAACCCAGCTCCATGGGTCAGCTGCTCAGTTCTCTGAATTAAGTGCCCGAGGACATTCCACACATCCAGTTCCTGGCCCCAAGCACTCAGCTTTACGTGCCCTGTGGGCCTGGGAAGCCCACCACTCCGTCTGAAGCTTGGACACCTGCTGCTGCTGCTACTGTTCCTGTTACTCCGTGGGAGTCAAGTTGTCGTCTCCATCAAGAAGCTTCCCTGCATCGTGGGGTCCAGAGGGAGTACTCGACTCCTGGCTCTTGGTAGTAAACTTCTCCCATCCTGTTTCCAGAAGGGCTCATTTTATGTGCAGCACATGACAGCCACGATAAGTCCACATAACAGGCACACACAACTGAATCCTGTGAGTATCCCATCTTCTCCTACCCAGATCCATCTGGAAAATGTGGGAGTTACAGAGTCTAAGACCATAGTGTTAGAGCCACATTAAATAATGAGCTGTTCTGCAGTCATATGAATCGGAATCGAATAGATGGCAACGCGTTTGAGTTGAATGACAAACTCTTCTTTCACTTCTTACACCCCATCACTTCCACGCTGGGAATTGGACTTTTGAATATCTCTTAAATCTGCATTGCTTTGTTCTTGTAAGTTATGGTTTAATTCAGAGCTTATTGACTTTCTTATGTTTTTAAATAGTTTCCAAACTGATGCCCCATTTTCTGTCTTGTCCACTATTAATTTATTTAGATCTACTTTTGGCATATTTTTTTTCTCTAAAGCTCCAAAGGTGAAACATTTTAGGCTTTTTGGCCATGAAGTCTTTCTTGACACGAGTCAACTCCGTTGTCATTAAAAGTAGCTGTAGATGTTCATAAGCTAACATTCTTGGCTACGCTCCAAGAACACTTCATTTAAAAAGTGCAGTTAATGTGATATTTGATATGAGTTTGAAATAAATTTGAAATGCAACAATACCTGTGGGGTGAGAAATATTTCAGCTATTGCTGCATTTCAAAATTATTTCATATAAAACCCTTTTCACTTGTGTAAAGTTCTATTAGTATCAAACAATTCATATTGCCAGACATATTCCTGTGGTGTTTCTGCAAATGAAGTGGAAGAAATTATTAGCAACCACCTGAACCAGATGTGGCTGGGTGAATTTATGCTGCCACTTATTAGACTGTGCATCTGGATTTCAGCAGCTGTTCGTTTGCTTCACGTAGGGTGGAAACAGAATTCTGTGTGCTAGTTTTAACACGTATCTTAACTTACCTTGTTTGATTAATTAGCAATACTTAAAATATATTATACATTTCTTGCTCTTGGGGCACCAAGGGTGGCTTTCCAGATTCTTACATAAAACGGCTACTACATTTACTTAAGCTAGAACTTCTGAGACGTGTCTGAGGAAATTTCTTTCAGCAGCTAAGCATTAGCCGTTACTGTGGCTCTCCTGTGGTAGGTCATGTTTCACATCACAAAAATCGTTTCATACTTTTTGTGCTGGTAGCTCTATGTCTCTTTAGCTCTGGTATTTCAATGGACTTCTCTGAAGGCATGTCTGTTTCACTCAGACCAAAGAGAAAATTCTCACCTGTGGAAAACGGGTGCCCATTCCTGATGCATAAGACATAAGAATAATGTTTTCTCTATGTGGACAACATACTTACCTTGAGCAGATCTGAGTGTAGCATTTGGTCATGAGTATCAGATACATTAAGAAAACCGTAGGTGTGACCAATGTATTGTAGGAGCTAACGTTAGTACCCGTACACCTCTGTAAGTTAATATGCCCAGGGTGGGTTGAATTCCATTTGCTAAAATGGCTCCCTCTGATCACCCGAGCTCATCTTGTCCAAGTTCAGTACAGGCGAAAATGTAGGGTTTACTGCTGCTGTAAGCAACCCTCAGTACGTGGTTACTGGACTTGGTATATCCATACCCCTCCTCTGGATGTGGGCTAACGTGGTGTCTGTTCTTCCTGGCGGCCCGGAATTCTGCAGCAGGATTAAGTTTCAGTTGCCCCAGGTATCATTTATTGATAACTCGTCTTTCAATGACTTTCTCCCTTCCTTTGTCTCACTGCACCAGTGGATCCTTGGGATCTGCTTATATGGTGAAAGTCACGCTCTTGCCTCCAAGCGGGCTTTGGATAAAGACAGTGCTTTTGGCTGATGGGAATTTTCACTTACCCAGGTCTGCTTTGGATGATGAAAACCCAGGCTTCACATGGAATCAGGCTAGATTTTATGGTCAGGGATTTTGTAACATTTTGTTTGACATTTCCTTTTCTTTAAACTTCTTTTAATTAAAAAAGGATTATTTCAGCTGATTGTTGATTTTGAGGACATTAGTTTGTATTGCTTTTGATGATAGTAGTTTGTTTCTTCTTTCTCCTCTTCCTCTTCCTTTTCTTCTTCCCTTCCCCTTTTCCTCCTCCTGCATCCTGCATTGACTTCTTTTGAAGGAACAATTTCTACCTAATTTTTATTCCTAAAAATATTCTCAGCAGACTGAATTAAGAAGATGATGTCTTGATGAGATGCCAACAAAAGGCAAAGAGTGAAATTATTTATTCTAAATACTTCATTCTAAATTATTAAATCCCATGCACCAATGTGGCCATCTGATGCAGACTGCTTAAGCACTGGGCTAGAAGTTCATAGCTCCCAGCTGCTCTGCAAGAGAGAGATGGAGCTTTGTGTTCCTGCTGAGAATTAGTAGTCTTGTGAACTCACAAGGGCAGTTCTACCCTATAACATCGCTATGAATCGGCTTTGACTCAGTGTCAGTAGAGTTTTGACTAATGTTCTAATAGATAATTATCAGATTATCAAAGACAAAAATTCACTGCCATTGAGCATATTTTGACTCATAGTGATCAGGTCCTATAGAGTAGACCACTCCCATAGGGTTTTCAGGGCTGTAAATCTTTATGGAAGTACATTGCCACAACTTTTGACTGGCAGGTTCAAATTGCCAAACTTTCCATTAGAAGTTGAGCACTTAATTACTGTACAACCATGGGTCCTCCTAACTGGATACTCTCCAGTCACTTATTTGATATTATGATAAACAACACGAATTTGTGAGAGAAAAAAAAAAAAGTTTTTTTTCCAAAGATTTGGTGTGGTACAAGAACAACACATGTTCATTAATTTTTCGAATTTTTTTGCAGTGAATTAATTTGACATTTGCTCCCCTAAAATCTCCTATGATTGTTTTCTAACCATTTTTAAGTTTGGCAATGTAACAACCTGTATTTGAATAGGCATTAAGTGATATTCATTATATGCCACTGGTACAACATAATAAAAATATATTTAAAAAATCATATTTGAACATAATACTACAAATCCTAGCAGCTAAGTTGTTTGACAAACTAATTACAGCATCATTAAAGAATAATAAATAGAAAAACACACTCAACATTCACCAGTAATAGTGCCAAATGATTTCTTACATTCTTATAGTTCTATTAATCCTGTGGTCTCAAATATAAAATCATTGTGTGGTCATTCTACAAGAATATACTCACACATTTCTTAATATACATTCAATCAATTATGTTTGTTTTAATCAAGCACAAAGCATGTAGCTCTATTTGATATGAAATAAATGGATTTCTCCTCAAAACAGATTCCCTCTTTATCATCCTGTTATATCAGTCATTATTATTTTCATTATTATGAATCCAGGTTGAAAAATTTGAGCTATATCTTTGGCCTCCTCATCTTCTTTTACCCTCTTTCATCAATCATCATGTTTTGCATAGACTTTCTTTGCCATAACTCATTATCCCCATCTTTTCCCCGATTGTGAGAGTAATTTTGAATCTTTAAAATATCCTGGGGGGTATCTCAGTAGTTTCCTAATGGAGTTTGACCTTACAATGTCTTATCTTTAATATATAATGCTCATAGCCCCCAGATCAATGTTTCTGAAATAACTGTGGTCTCAGTGCCTAGCCACTAGCTGAACGACTCCCTCTTGTCTGAAGGGACTACTTGTTCTTGCTGAGGTCTTCCATAATGGGTCCACACATTTACCTGTCCAAACCCCATTTCTCGCACTTCTAATTTCCCCCATGCCCTCACTCTTAACTTAGCTGGTCTTCCCAGCCTGGTTTCACAGGGTCGCAGCCTTTTCACATCTGAATTGCAACTGTCTTTCCAGCTCAGCTGAACTCCCTCAAGGTTCACTGAAATCCTGGGCAATTGCGTTCTGTACTTATTCTTGTAAATTATTCACTGATTTGGGTCTTATTTAGTCTTCTTTACTTTTTTCCTATAATTTTATCTGTTCAAGGATCGATATATTTTGTCAGATTTACCCTTCACTCTCTTATAACTTTTATCAGTATTGTAAATGAAATTTTATTTAAGATTATGTTTTGAATTGATCTTTGCTAGTTTATAGGAGTATTAATAATTTTCTTTATGGTCTTATCCTAGCAACTTTGCTGGATTTTATTTGTGACTGGAAAGAAGGGTAACTAATAATCTCAGTCATTTTCTCTGAACTGGGTGCCGCTATGTGACTGAGCTCCTTAAATTATGACAGCATCAGAAGCTTCACAATGGTTGTGAAAAATGGAATTGAAGATAATGGAGTTTGTCCATGAACCTTTTGAAATCATCCTTGCATTATCATCTAAGTGTGCAGACTGAGAACACGGGCACAGGAAGGTCAAGCAGCGCCTAAGACCTGAGTCCGTGGCAGCGGCCGAATTTGAACTTATTTGTACTTGTTTCAGAATCCACTATCCTAAAGATTATTAAGTAGACTATACTATATGATCATTTTGTTTGTACAAAATGCCATTTTTATCATATTGCTCAATTTTTGCCATTACTTGCTTTTTCTTTTCTTATGTTGCATAAGCCCTTCAGTGCCACGCTAGTTTTGGGTAGATAAATGTGGTAACCAGTCTCCAGCATAGCCCCTTCTTCTCCGTGTGATGTTCCCTTCCACTTTGTATCAGAGTGGTTGTATTTTCTTTCCATGTACTAATACATACTCTCTAGTGGAAGTTATGGGATGTCATTTCCAAGGGTTGTTCATAAAAGAGCTGTTTCTATTTTACTTCCTTGCATCACTTGGCTTTGGGGACGGTTAGTGGCTATTTGTAAAAAGGCCTATGGAGAGTCTCACGAGGTCTACAGTTAAGACTGCCCACAACAAGAATGTTAGTGACCCCTTTTGGAAGCAGGCCCATCAGCCCCAATCAAATCTTCAGATGCCTGCAGGCCTGGATGCTATCTTGATATCATCTCTTGAAAGACTCTAAGCCAGAATTATTTAGCTAAAATACACAATTCATAGGTTCCTAATCCACAGTGTTTAAGATTTGTTGTTGTCATTAGGATCTTAAGATAACAAATGTTTATTTTAAGCCGCAAACTTTTGAAGCAATTTTTAAATTTAGGAAATGAAAACAAACAAGCAAATTCACTGCCATGGACTAATAGGAATATTTTAGGTCAGGGTGGAGCTGCCCCAATGGGGTTTTGCGACTATAATTCTTTACAGGAGTAGAAAGCCTCATCTGTCTCCCATGGACTAACAGGTGGTTTTGAACTGCTGACCTTGTGGTTAGTAGCCCAACATATAATCTACTACACCACCAGGGCTCCTCTAGTTAGAAACAGAAAACTAATAAAATAATTACAATACATAAAAGTCAGCTATGTTCCCTTTCCTTCCTAATTTTTTGTGGCTTAAAAAATAAAATCTTGGTATTGAATTTAACAAATGTTTTTCCATCTTCCGAATCTGTTGGAATTATTATATAGCTTGGCTCTTTTGATCTGTGAGTGTGATTGGAAAAAGGGATAAATACTGGTTGTTCATGATAACACCATTAACGATTTACTGATGAATTTTATATACTGTTTTCTTTTGGATTTAAAAAAAATCTCTTTTTTTAACTGAGGTTCAATATACATTTCATGTGTATTTTTCTGATTTTTAAATTTCTGTGCCTTGTTTGGTTTCAACATTTAACTAAGCCCCAGCTGATTTTTTCATGCGTGACTTTCCATAAAGATAGACAACGATCTTCCTCAGTCATGCATTGAACTGTCCTCACCTCGTCTTGCTTTAACTCTGATTTAACACTTCTGATCATCATGCCTTTCCAACTACAGTGTAAGCTGACACATCATTTTGTTGGTTAATTGGCAGCTGGCATGGCACTGACATAACTTTGGTTCACTTGACAGATTAGTCTGACTTAGAAATAATATATGCAATAATGATGATTCTGCTGCAGTGAACTGTCTGATCTTCCCTAAGACACAATCTCATTAAGCTTTTGCTTCTTCATCCATAAATAGGAATACCAATAGACCTGATTGCTTAGAGAATTATTGTGAAGATGAAATAAGATAATGAAGGTAGACTTTGTAGGCTGTAAAACAGGACACATATGCAAACAAATGATATTATTCATTATCATTAGACATTAAGGAAGGGAGTTAGTTTGCCTACTAACCCTTTATTTTGCCATTAAAATCTGAACTCCTTATATAGGAAGCCAGAGACAAAATAGAAGGGCAATTTTGACACACACGGTACTGCCATGAGTCAAAACCAACTTAACAATAACTGGTTTGGTGTTTAGTTTCTTAGCCACTCTTCACTCCTTTTTTCTCACTTGTAGTCCATCAGTGTCCCTTGTCTTTCTCTCCCCTATGAACCTTGGAACTTCACTAACACATGTTTCCATCCTCTCTGCTAACTCCACAGTTCAGATGAAGCCAATACTGATACCCAAGTCAAATGCATTCAATCATGAGTTAAAGAAATCTAAAGTTGATCTAATGTCCTTTATTTTCCTAAACTAATATATGCAGCAAAATGAACAACTTTAAATTATGCATATCCAAAGATCTTGAAATGACAACTGGTATTTGAATTTAAAATTAAATGCATTCCATTTGTCTAAACCACCTTCTGATGGAAGATAGTCAAGGCCATTTTCAAAGAGAGGCATGAGGTGTACTTCAACATCACATACGTACTCTAGAATTTATATAACCTTCAAATGATAGATTATTTCTGAAAAAGCAGTGAAGATATATTGAAAAACAAATAGACTCTAAGCTCTCTAAGACAATATATCATCATTTCTTAGAGAGATGGAAGTTTCCAGATCTTCAAGTTATCCTGGCTCCCAGATTTACTTTACCATGAAAATATAGATATGCATTACTTAATATCCTTTTGGACAACTTCCAACCCCTCTATGCCTGTGGTCCCATAATGCTTTCCTCCCTTACTTCAGCAGTTCTCCTTTGGTGTATTAGTTCCTCCTAATGCTGTTAAGACCATAACTGCAGTCTCTGGCAGCAGTAGGCCATGGGTGAGGGATAGGCAAATGAGACAGAGGACTTGGCGTGTGGGACTCTCTGAGCTTGGATTTAATCGGGTGTTTGAAAAAAACCTCAATATTACATAATGTCCCATTTCACAGAGTACATGATGTTTACTACATAGCACATATTTATATTTAAATACAAAACCTTGCATGGGTGTGGCCAACAGAAATTACTTCTCTGTTTACAACTTTAATTTCCAGGTGTGCTGTGCTAAGTGCTGCCAGTGGGTTCCGGCTCAAAGAGATTGTATGTACCAAAGAGCACACTGCTCACGGGTGCTGCTGTCCCATCCTCAGAATTGCCTTGTTCGAGCCCATTGCTGCAGACACAGTGTCAGTCCGTTTCATCAAGAGTCTTGCTCTTTTTCACTGCCCTTCTACTTTACCACGCGGGTGTCTTCTTGGAGGCATTGGCCTTTGCTGATAACAACGTCAAACTGTGTGAGCTGAAGTCTTGCCATTCTCACTTCTAAGAGCATTTTTGTTCTTCTGGCAGTCGGGGTACTTTCAGAATTCGTCACCAGCCCCGGCATTCAAATGCCCCCGTGTTTCTCCAGTCTCCTTTGCTCAGTGTCCAACATTCACATGCACAAGAAGTGATCGCAAATATGAGGGCTTGTGTCACGCACATCTTAGTGCTCAAAGTGATAGCCTTGCTTTTCAACATGTAAAAGAGATTTTATGCAGCAGATTTACCCAAAGCAATGCATTGCTTGATTTCTTGATTGCTGCTTTCATATGTATACCCATTCCAAAGAAAAGTAACTACATGGAACCTAGAAAATATTGAGCACTATCATTAATTTCACATGCAAATAAAATTTGCTGAAGATAATTCAACCGTCACAGCAGTCCATGGATAGGGAGCGGCCAGAAATTCAAGCTGTGTTGGTTAGGTAGCTAGTTTAGGGACAAAGGAGTGGGTTGTCCATCCCATGCCTGCAAAGGCCTCCATAGAGGAGGTTGGAAAGAAATCAGGCACTCATTGGGCACCTATGGGAAGACCTCAAACTGAGCATGCACAGACTAGGAGCCCCTAGGCCCAGGTAAACCAATACCTTGGACACACCCACCTTAGGTACATCACAGAGGTGGGCCTAATCTCAGCCAATGAGGTCAACCAATACCTTCAACCATGCTTCCCCAGCCAGAAGTGTTAAAAGCCAGCTGCAGGAAAGCCAAGTTCTTTCTTTTGGTCTTGTGGCAGGTCAGAGGGCAGGGGCACACAAGTGCCACATGCCAGGCGTGTCTCCTCAAGACCAGCTCCAGCTCTTAGGCTCTTGCTCACTTGCTCTCTTGGTCTCTTGACCTGTTGGTCCCCGGGATTCCCCAGTTCCACACGTGTGGGTGTTCCTTTGCACATGATTTTTTGTGCCCAGTTGCGAACCCCAGCATGACTTCTGCACAGCTTGGCACACTTTCCAGAAATAGTGTGTCCCCTTATGAGACTGTAAAACCTGAAACTTTTCCTGCCCTTCATAAAAACTCACTTGGATTACAAAACGTGTTACGACATAAATTCTTTCAGCGCAGGAAGCCAAGGTACAACTCACTCCAGAATCTAACAGATTCACAGGAGGATGTGGAACAGGATTATCATTGTTGGAATACCAGAAAAAATGTTTACTTGTGTTTTATTGATTTAGTAAAGGAATTTGATTATGTGAATCACAATAAAAAACATCGAGAAGAATGGAAAGTCCAAATACTTAATTGTGCTCAAGCAGAACCTGCACATGGATCAAGAGGTTGAACAGAACAAGGGAGTAATGAGTGGTTTAAAATCAGGAAAGGTCTGGATCAGGGTGATATCCTTTCACCATACTTATTCAATCTGTATGCTGAGTGAATGATCCAAGAAACTGGACGCTGTGAAGAAGAACTTGGCATCAGCACTGGAGGAAGACATACCATTTCCGTGCCATCCAAGTCTACGTGACTCATGGTGACCCTGTAGGACAGGATGGAACTGCCCTGAGTGTTTCTGATACTGTAACTATTTACTGAAAGCCCCTTCTTTCTCCATTGGAGTGGCTGGTGGATTCAAACTGCTGACCTTGTGTATGTAATCACAATGTGTAAACCACCAGGGCTCATGTAAGGCATGGCATAATGCAGTGGTTCTCAATCATCCTAATGCCATGACCCTTTAATATAGTTCCTCATGTTGTGGTGACACCCAACCATCAAATATTTTTGTTGCTACTTGATAACTGTAAATTTGCTACTGTTATGAATTGGGCGACCCCTGTGAAAGGGTAGTTCAACCCCCAAAGGGGTTGTGACCCATAGGTTGAGAACCGCGGGAAGGGTTCTAAATGGCTCTAACGTATCAGTGACATTGGAAACGTAAAAGAATGGATGTATTATAACAGAAAATGAAGGATTCCTAAGTCCTTCAATATTGGAATTATTCTTAAAGCAATTTGGATAACAAGACATTTTTTCCAGGATCAGTGATGAGATTCAAGACGCAGGCGTGAATGTAAAACATCACTATTATGTTAGATCCTTACCACCCTGAAAAGTGAGCTTATTTGCTGTGATTGCTACTCGACTTGAGAACACTGAGGTTCATGGGGCATCCTGGCTTTAGGATGGCCGGGTAGGATGATTGGTCTTTGTCACATTGTTGGATAACTACTGATTGTATCCTCCCTACAACATTAATTTAGTCCAAAGTGCACTGCCCTCTGTCACCTGCTTTGATTTTATGCATCATCGTTAATTCTGCCTGTATACACTTTTCAAATTCCATCTATTCTCTCAGTTATGTTTCTGCTGTACAGCTATGGAGCAGTATATATACCACAGCTAAACAGCATACCTGCAAACTGTTTAACCAGTGATCAGTTCCTGCAAAGTACACAGTTGCAGAAAACAGATTGGTCTTACATGAAGACACCTGGGATTTACAGTAACTTCCAGGTGAAATTTGGAAACAAGGAAAGATGGGGTACAGGGCTACTCTACAATGGATCTGACAGCTTATCTCTGTCTATCAACCCATAGGACATCTCCTAATAACTCCTCGAGAAGGAACTTATATTACCTGGCAGCAAGCCAAGTAATGGGCCTTTGAAAAAGTCCCTCAATGAAAGTGATATCGTTAGCAAGAGATTCAAGGCATTGCTCCTTTCCATGTACAAAACACTTCCCCTCTGGGTAGGATTTAAATACC
The DNA here is from genome assembly GCF_000313985.2 of Echinops telfairi. Taxonomy (NCBI): domain Eukaryota; kingdom Metazoa; phylum Chordata; class Mammalia; order Afrosoricida; family Tenrecidae; genus Echinops; species Echinops telfairi. The sequence goes on along the minus strand of NW_022107431.1, from coordinate 98,768,343 downwards.
ATAGTTACCTTGTCCCAAACCTTCAGCATCTTAACATGATTAACGCTCATACAAATACACTGAATCTGGCTCAGTGAAATAAGTGATTAATATGAAAAGGAAATTTACTACAAAGCCTAGTGTCTGTGTCTAGAATCCTGAAACTCTCACTTTATATCTGAATGTATCTTTTTAGATAGAAATATCAATCCCAACATCAACGCCGTTTGTTACAATGTGCCTGTGTTTCAAGTTTGCTTTCATTGCATTTTGTTCTGTATCTTCTCAAGGCAACATGTTGCTAAATGTCACTCACAAATGCCTGATATATGCCAATGGCAAATTCTAGGTATTATATGGTAATCCGTACCTGAATAATGGGCATAATTGACAACATGTTTCTTGCTCATATTTTAGTCAGTTTCTGTTTGAAATGCGATTTTTTTTAATCCTTTAAAACGATTATAGATATTTCTCTCAAAGACAACCGGGACAAGTGTCATTGAGCACTAACGTCTGGTGGATATGCACACAGCAGTTGATAGGCCTTAATGATCTACTCAGTAAGAGTCCGAAAATGCTCATTGAACATATGTCCACCTGCAAACCATAGAGTTGGCTTTAAACATCTTGCTTCTCCTCTTTACTTCATTAGGCTCAAATGCAAAATTGGCACAGTCTTATTCACCACTGGAGATGAACTACTAATAGAGACATTAGGGTCCATGCACGTGGCTGAATCACATATTATTGGTTCTGAAAATGGAGAAGGCAAAATTAAAAGAGAAATTGGCACAGATCTTTCAAATACTTGGAATGAGCTGGAAAATTACAATCTCGAAAGCCCTTTTCAATCTAAGTACAAATAATGAAGCATTTACAAAGAGAACAGCAAGCACAACCATTAGCACAAGCGGCAAGTGTTCTGAGACTAAATCACAGCAAGGTGATAGCCCTTCCCTGAAGTTGTAACTGATGAAGAAAGAAGCAAAAAAATATATCTTATGTGGTGTGGATATCTGCAAGAAAATTATGGTTCCCTATAGTCCAGGTGTCCTAACCACAGAAGAGTGGTGTAATATTAAGCAATTCAGTGGTGTAATATTAAGCAAATTCAGAACGTTTCTATAGCGGCCAGTGTGGCACTCTGGGTTTTAAAAAGGACAGCACTGGTGATTTTAACTCCAAATCTAGTTAATCATCTTTGATTGTCTTCTAGATGTGAGATTATGTCACATACTGAGATTTTCCTCATATTTCAAATTAGAAAACCTATTTAATAGATTCCTGGTTAAGCACTTGGCTCTACCTAAAAGGTTGACAGTTCAAATTCACCAACTACTCTGTAGAAGAAAGAAGTGGTAGTCTGTTTCCATAGGGATTACAGTCTTGGTAGCTCTAAGGGGTAGTTCTACTGTCTTACAGGGTGTCTACAGGGCTTGGTGTTAACTCACTGTCTTAAAGACAAGAAAATATATTCACTTACTTTTAAGGAGTTTAACCACTATTTGTGCAAATTATAGAACAGTATCATTAAAATCATATGCAGTTACATGATTTTGATGAAGATCAACGGTTCAAGCAGTACATTGACAGTGAGCTGCTAGCAATTCAGCCTGGATTCAGAAGAGGACATGGAACAAGGAATATAATTTCCCATGCCAGATAGACTTTGGCAGAAAGTAGATGATACCAGAAAGAAGTGTTTTATTGATTATTCAATAGCATTCAACTAAGTGGATCACAGCAAACTACAGATAGTCTTGAGAAGAATGGGAATTCCAGAACACTTTATGGTGCTCATGAAGAACCTGTACATGGATCAAATGGCAGTTGTGTGAACTGAACAAGGGAATATTACATGGTATAAAATCAAGAAAAGTGACAGGTGTTTTAGACAAGGTTCTCTAGAGAAACAAGACCAGGGCACTTATGATTTCATATATATAGATGGATAGATAGATACAACATAAGAAATAAACAGCTAATTACTCTATAGAGTAGTACAAATGGCTTAGTACAACTCACTTCAGTGAGACAGCTAATACAATGGCAGTCCTTCAAGTCATGAGGGCCGCCGGGTGCAAGTCAAGGAAGCAAATGGCTGAGTCCTCTGTAGAACAATTCAGGCAATCTGGCCACAGACAACAAACAGCAAGGCAGGTCACCAACACTCAGCCAGATGACAGGGTCCGTCAGTCCCCAGCTCAAGTGATGTATACTCCAGTAGTGTGGTGAAGCAGGTCTTGAAGGAACTTCAAACTACAGTGACACAGTCCACAGGTTGGGTGTCCCACAGATAACGTAGCTCCCAAGTTGAGGCAGAGAACCAGCTAAGGCAGCCACACGCTGGTCTGGTCATCAGAGAGCAAGAGACAAGAAAGGCGAGGCTTACGGAGCCATTTATCTCTCTATCTTTCAATTAATCCCACGTTTTCATTGGCCAGATTGGCACCATAAACCTACTTATCACAACAGGGTTGTCTCCTCTCACTCTACTTATTCAATCTGCATGCTATTCAAATAACCGGAAATCTTGGCTTATATGAAGAAGAATGCAGCATCAAGATAGGAGGAAGACTTACTGTGTTAGTCTGGGTTGACTAGAGAAACAAATCCAGAGACACTCTTATGTTTACAAGAAAGAGCTTTATATAAAGAGTAATTGTACATTAAGAAAACATCCCAGCCCAGTCCAGATCAAATCCATAAGTCCAATATTAGCCCATATGTCTGACACCAATCTATAAAGTCCTCTTTAGACTCACAAAACACCTGCAATTATGATGAATCAAGGTCACAGGCCAGTGGGTGGGCAGTCTTGAGGATCCAGTGGTGTTGTAAGCATCTCAGTGCAGGCAGGAGTCTCCAAGTGGCTTCTGCAGCTCCCAGGGTTCTGCCTGCATCAGGGTAGCTTCATGTGGCTTCTCCTCAGAAATGTCTCGCAGAGAGTGAGTGTGTGTCCCGCCTCCAATGAGCTATTTATCTCCTTAGCACCTCTGAAAGAGGTCATCAAGCTGTGATCTGATTGACAGGTGAGACTTCACCCCTTCACTCTTAATCCTCTCAAATTGACAACAGATGATCTAACTACCACACTTACTAACAAACTATGACATGCAGATAACACACATTGCTTTCAAGTGAGGATGACTTGAAGCACTTACTGATGAAGATCAAGGATTACACTCTTCAGTATGGATTATAAGAGCAAAATCCTTACAACTGGACTAATAGGTAACATCATGATAAATGGAGAAAAGATTGAAGTTGTCAAGAATTTCTATGGCTTAGTTCCATAATCAATGTGCATAGAAGCAGCAGTCACGAGATTAAGTGATGCATTGCATTGTATAAATCTGCTGCACAAGATCTCTTTAAAATGTTAAAAAACAAAACAAAAGGATATAACTTTAAGGACTAAGGTGAGCCTAACCGAAGCCATGGTATTTTCAATCGCCTTATATGCATGTGAACACTGACTAATGAAGACTGAAGTGGAATTGATGGATTTGAATTGTGGTGCTGGTGAAGAATATTGAGAATACTGTAAACTGCCAAAAGAACAAACCAATTTGTCTTACAAACACTGCCAGAATGCTCCTTGGAAGCAAGGATGGTGAAACTTAAACTCACATATTTTTAACCTGGCATCAGAAGAGATCAGTCCCTGGAGAAGGACATCATGCTGGATAAAGTAGAGGGTCAGCGAAAAAGAGGAAGACTGAATGAATTGGATTGACACCTAGGCTGAAAGATTGGGCTTGAACACAGGAACAATTGTGCAGATGACTCAGGACCCAGTGGTGTTTCACTCTGTTGTACATAGGGATGCTCTGAGTTAGAGCTCACTCAAAGGCATCTAACAACAGCAACATCACAAATTAACAGCATTAAAACATTTAGCCCAGAGCAATATAAGTGTCCATTGGAAGAGATATTTAAAGTATTAAAAAATAAAACTATGTACTATTTTAACAGAACGAGGCATACTAGAATAAAACCATGTTCTACATTAATTAAAATGAGAAAATATAATGGATCTTCTAAAAGTTCACTATAATTTGGAATGGATTGGATGACAATGGGCTTTGCCACTAATAAGGAGCCCTGGTGATACTGCTAACTGCAAGGTTGGCTTTTCAAATCAACCAGTTCCTCCTCTGGAGAAACTGGAGGCTATCTGTTCTCATAAAGATTTGTAGTTTCAGAAACTAGGGAGCAGTTCTGTTTAGCCCTATAGGTTCGATTTGAGTGAGAATCAACTCAAGGTCAATGATTTTGGATGAGTTTCCACTAATGATATGTAATGTCCTGTTTCATTAATTGATTGATTGATTTTAAAATCATTTTATTGGGGACTCATACAACTATTAGCACAATCCATACAGCCATCCATTGTATGTCAAGCACATTTGTACATTTGTTGCCCTCATAATTCTCAAAACATTTGCTTTCTACTTATGCCTTTGGTATCAGCTCCTCATTTTTCCCCTCCCTCCCTGATCCCCCCTTCCCTCATGAACCATTAATACTTTATAAATTACTATTATTTTGTCATGTCTTACACTGTCTGACATCTCCCTTCACCCACTTTTCTGTTGTCCACCCCACAGGGAGGAGGTTATATGTAGATCATTATAATTGGT
>NW_022107431.1:98760898-98762842 GCF_000313985.2 Echinops telfairi | reverse complement strand
GCATGCGCATATGTATATATATTTATATATGATGATGGGGAAATAGATCTACGTGCATATATTTATAGGTTTAGTATTAAGGCAGCAGGTGGACAATGGGCCTCCACTCAAGTACTTCCTCAATGCAAGAACACTTTGTTCTATTAAATTGGCATTCTGTGATGCACACCTTCCCAACATGATTGCTGAAGACAAATGTGTACACAAGCAAACGTGGTGAAGAAAGCTGATGGTGCCTGGCTATCAAAAGATAGAGCATCTGGGGTCTTAAAGGCTTGAAGGTAAACAAGCGGCCATCTAGCTCAGAAGCGACAAAGCTGATGTGGAAGAAGCACATAATTGATTTATTTTTAACAGACTCCTAGGGTAAAAAGACTACTGGAAAGAAATAAGGGTAAAAACAGAGAAAGTATTAAAGTTACCTTGTCTGGAAATATAAGGAAACGATAAAAATATCATAACTAGAGTTAATTTACAAACTAAGAATGAGGAAGGGTATTTCCTAAATTCTGATTATGTGACATTGAGTAACAGGTAACTAAATGGACCCCGAAAATCTCTAGACTGTTTATCTTGATGGTTTCTAGGTAATGTTTCATGACTACCTCACAATGGTAATGAACTTCTCTCTCCAATGAAGAATCCATTTCTCTTTAGGACGATCAGTTCATCTTTCTTCACTTGAAAGGGTGGCACTGAATTTTTAGAGGGTTTTAAGATGAAGAATAAGAAATGGAACTGCTGTAATTAGTTTTAAAATATGTCTGATGAAATTTTAGCATGGGACCTACTTATCTCATAAAGTATCTGATAAATAAATAAAGAAGGACTCACAAGTTTGAATGAGATCTATTTATTAAAATTGCCAATTTGAGAAGCTTTTCCATAATATTTCTCTCTGTATGTGTCTTAAGTATATAGTGTAAGTTTTAACAGATTTATATCACAGTATTTAGCTCATTATGTAATAAATCATTTTGTTTTCTATATTACTAATGCTTGTTTTTAAACACTTAGGCTGTATTACCAACTTGTGTAGTTCTAACATGGAATTATTTAATTATCTTCAATAATATATAGATCGAAACTTACTTTTAAACTGTGCCTGGTCCCATTTGGTTGTTATATATCTGTGCTGATGAGATTGAGATTTCATCATCTGATGAGACAGTGATTCTGTCAGTTGTATCCTTACTCGGCACTATCTTAGCTCCCGCTGGACACAAGTGGGATAAAGCTCAAATTCTGTTGGGGGCAATGTCTCAGAAATCTCTTCCTTCATAATTACTTGTCTCTTCAATTGATTATTGATATGATAAACCTTTCAATCACTCTTCTTCATTTTTTCTCTTTTTGCATTAATTCTTGAGTTATTGATTACTGATAAAGAATAATCACCGACATACTTTTAAACCATAATTTATCTTCTGAGAATAACTAGATTTCACTATGAAGCATGTTCCATTCTCATGTTGTTCACAGGAGTGAACACTCACCATTTTAAGTATTTAATGAAATTTATGTGGTGTATTCTTACAATTACACAACTTGCTCTTTTCTCAATCTATTTGCTTTCTAATGTGCTATGGAATGGTTCTTAAAGTTAAGACAATGAAGGATGGAGAAACATATATTTCCTAGCAGAATATATCTGAGCAACAGTGATATAATTATTTATTTATTCAAATGGATATTAACAAATTATAGAAAGGCATCAGAGAGTAAAAATGTATCTAAGTTCAACTATGACATTAGCTGAGTGATTTTTATTATATATATATATAAGCATTTCATGTAACTCCTAAATCAGTATGCTGTGTGAATCGTTTTCAAATACAGCATTTTTTTTAAAACATTTTATTAGGGCCTCATACAACTGTTATCCCAATCCATACACACATCAATTGTGTAAAGCGCATTTGTACATCATTCTCAAAACATTTT
>NW_022107431.1:98756717-98760226 GCF_000313985.2 Echinops telfairi | reverse complement strand
AAGCCTTTAAGACCCCAGACGCTATACTTTTTGATAACCGGGCACCATCAGCTTTCTTCGCCACATTAGCTTATGCACCCCTTTGTCTTCAGTGATCTGTTCGACACCTCGTGATCACACAGGTTGATATGTTGTTCCATGTGGGCTTTGCTGCTTCTGAGCTAGATGGCCGCTTGTTTACCTTCAGATACAGCATTTTATACAACACAAGTTCACAGAGTACTTTGATGTGTTGCCTTGATTTCAGGTCTTGTTTTCCAATTTGTGAAATTCACCAACATTTTGACTTCAGTTCTCTTCAGGGAAGTATAGTGCAAGACAGCCTGATCAAAGCAGGGAGCTGTCGCTTTGAAAGAGCAGTCCTCCACTCCTGAGGCCAGACAAAAATCCCTCTACACTTGTCCACAGGGAGCCACCATCTCTAACGTCCCTCTCCACCCGTCTGTTATGAGCATGCACTATGGGCCACTGTCATCACCACTTCTTGGACTTCTTAAGTATCCTTCCTGGTTGCTCCTGGCTCATTTAGCATAGGACCACCTGGAGAGTCCTGGACAACTCTGATAAAGTTCTGGGTAAAACAAAAACAAAACAGCTCTCTGTTTAATCACACTCTTTGCTTATTTTTGTTGTTTTCTGCTTCTTCCAAAATGTCTCCACCTTTCCTGCTTTTTATTATTATTATTTTTGGTTCAGAAAGTGACTCTCCATCTACTAAGGTCTTTCTCTTCCACAAAGCCCTCCAAGGTTTTTGATCCCAAATGTTACTCTCCATTAGATGTTAAAAAACTACAGCTTGAATCATGAACTCTTAATCACCTTTTAAAAATAGTTTTATTTATAATATATCCCATATATGCCCAAAGAAGAATGGCAGACCCATTATTTAGAAGAGATAGGAATCCCTCTCACATTCTCTGTTCTTTTTCTCTATATACAATATGTAAGTAATATAATGTTAATTAAAATATATAATATATTAGACATATAATGTACAATATAAATTTATATAATATGTAATATGAATGGTATATGATATCGAATGCACACAATATCCAATATAAATAGTACATGGCATATGATATGTTGTATATAATACACAATATAAATAGTACATGGTGTATCATATATGACATTTAATATACTATATATAATGTGTGTGTGTGTGTGTGTGTGTGTGTGTGAAATACAGAGTATCAGATAATAATTACTGGCCCTTTATTGAGTAAGCAAGTATACATCACTTAACATTGTTTGAATTACTTTTTTGTCTATATACTGGTTCTGAAAGAGCTCAATAAAGTGTTTTAGAGTTCCTATTATTTGCAGAGATACCCAGAATTTGTTATGATCTACCCAATAGAATGTTTTTGCATAGTCAATAAAACACAGACTGACGGAGTCCAGCTCCGGAGGGAGGGTTGAACTGGATACCTGAAGGAGGTGTGGAGTCAGCGAACACAGACGAGACAGACACGAGAGATGTGCTGGTGGAAGCAATCTCTGCTGAGTTCTTCCAAACAGCTTTATTTATGCCGTAAAAAGTTTTGCAGACCACTACATAAAAATAATGCTTTATGGTTAACTCCAAAGTCAACCTTATTGTTTCCACTAAAACCTGATAAAAGACCATTATAAGGTCTGTACTTTTTTCTATCACTTTCTGTCCTCTTCCTGGTTCTTTCTTTCTGTACTGCTTGTCTTATACGTCACATGCTATTCTTGATTGAGGCGATCAGAAAATTTGGTTAGACTCATATCCTACTCACTGTTTTTCGCTCACAGTGTTCCTTTTCTCGTTGACTAACTTAACACAATGAAACGACCTCATGTGCTACTTCAAAACCTACTATCTCCAAGCAGAGTTAAATGCTTCTCAGAGTTAAATATTTTCCTTTACAAACTCTCCCATGGTAACTGTTCCATTGTCTACCTATGTTTCTTTTATTTTTTATATTCCTGAGGCACCATGGGGAGCCAAACTGTCTGATTCTTTGCCAAAGACTTAATGTTTGCCCTTTTACATGTTTTCTATTAATGTTAACCATTCTCTCTCCTTTTATGTAAGCCCCTGTCCAAGGTATAGGGGCATCAGTAGGGGGAGGCAGTCTATAAGGTCCTCTATATCTGGCAGGCCAAAAGAGTCCCCCACTACCTAATCTGAATGGAATCCAGGGTTTTTTGGTGGATTTCATTTTCTCCTCTGACCTCAACTTTGGGGTTTCTTGCTCACTCAATTCCCACATATCCTTCTCAGAATTCCCAAAGATGTCTCGCTGTCTAAGCCTCTCCAATGCCTCAGTTAAGGAAAGCGCCGTCATATTGAAGCAAGTTTTAGATCTGGTTTCATTCATACTTCTCAAGACTGCCCTCGCATCTGCTCCAGGTGCGGTAAACATGACAATGCACAAAATTCTCAAGAATGGATTTAACAACAGCAAATATTTGAGGGATGTTGGAATCCCTCCATGGGAAGCTCTGCTCTGCAGAAGCTCCTTCCACCAGGCTGTAGCTTTGCTAGACAGCATGGCTGAGATGGCTTCCAACATCTCCCCTCTTTTTTTTTTCAAATGAAGCCTTTGGACTTCTGCCTGCACCGAGCATAAACTGTAGAAGGTCAATCGGAAGACGACTGGAAGAAAAAGAACAAAAACAAGTATTATCAAAGCTGCAACTTCCAGATTAACAAAAATTGATAACCAGGACTTTCTTGTAACATATCCAGTTATTTTTCCTAAGAAGGATTTGGCCACTTCTGAAGCTGGTAGTACAGAGATTCCAGAGTGACTGATGGCTGTGGTACTGGCGTGTAAAGAGGCCAAATCTAAAGAAATGTCTGAATGGTTCCATACTCCCCAAACATGATTCTTAACCTTTTCCCATGGGACTTCTGATTCATTGTAAATTAAAGGAGTGACCCAGACCCATTTAAACTAAACCTCTAATCATCATTCTGGTTTTTAGAGCCTGAATCTGATCACCCATCCATACTACTGCCTCTTCTAAGGCACTAACTCGTGTGTCAAATTTTTGATCAATTTTTGCTTGTGTCATTAAGGCTATGGTAACATTTTTGGTGAATTCATCAACATGTTTCGCACTATGTACTTCTTGGACCAAAGCTATAGCAGAGGCGGTCAAGGAACCTATAATAGCAGATAATGCTACAATACTTAAAATTAAAGAGGCAACAGATCTTCTTTGTCTTTGCAAAATGTCTGACATTAACTGTAAGGCATTTAGTCCTACATCATCATACCAAGGGGTATCCAGTTTTAAAGGCAATATAACATAAGGGGGTTGTTGAACAATGACAAAAGAAGTTATATTCAAACGAGAATAAATACAATTGGTTAAAACACAATTTTTACAATGAGTAACAAAGACCCCATTACTTTCAAATATTTCTTATGTGCCAAAATCACCAGGATATAGAACAGCAAAGGGGAGCACACGCAAGCTTGAAGGGCTCTTATCTGTATTCTTTTTAGACCAGCAGGTTGGGTAGC
>NW_022107431.1:98730165-98755393 GCF_000313985.2 Echinops telfairi | reverse complement strand
CATGCTGTAAAATATGATGTGGAGAGTGATATTTAAGCTCTCCTTCCTGCAAACGCTGGATTTGGTTTTTAAGTGTTTGATGAGCTCTTTCTACTATGGCCTGTCCTTCAGGGTTGTGTGGAATTCCTATAATATGTTTGCTCCCAAAAGTGGAACAAAAGTTTTTAAAAGCAGAAGATGTATAAGCAGGGCCATTATCAGTTTTTAATCTCGCTAGGCTGTCCCAAAATGGCAAAAGAATAAAATAAGTGTTGAATTACATTCTTAAATGCTTCTCTGGTATGGGCTGAGGCAATGACTGCATGTGAGAAAGTATCTATGCATACGTGTACAAAGGAAAGTTTACCAAAACTAGGGATATGAGTAACGTCTATCTGCCATGTCATTAGGCATCAATCCTCGAGGATTGACTCCAGTTGGGAAGGTTGGAGCCTGAGTTGGGCACACGGAACACTTAACAATTTCTCGTGTGGCTTCTCTGGTTATGTGATACTGTAATCTCAAAGCATTAGCATTTTGATGATGTAAAGCATGACTCTTGGAGGCTTGTTCAATGGATAAAGTCCTGGGTTGTGTTAAGGCATCTTCTTGCCCATTCCCTTCATGTATAGGACCTGGCAGGTTACTGTGAGATCTAACATACCCTATAAATAATTGTAATTTATATTTGCTTATTAAATTTTGTAATTTAGTCAAGAAATCAAATATGGTGGGTTTCTGGGGAGGAATATATGCTGTCTCTATGAATGGAAACAATTTAACCACATACTATGAATCTGATAAAGATTAAACAACGTATTAGATAATGTTTCAAATACATATCTTACTGCCATAAGTTCAGCCCTTTGAGCAGACTTCTGATTAGTAGACAATGAAGTCTTATGATCCTCAATTATAACTGCAGCTGTGCCATTAGAGGATCCATCAGTAAAAACAAGGGATGCCGGTGGAATGTCAAAAGGATCCTTGGAGGATTTTTGAGGGAAGATTACAGGGTGTTCTTTTATAAAATGTAACCAAGGGATGTTAGGTAAATGATATGTTATGATTCCTGTATAACCTGCAAGGGCAACCTGCCAATCTGGATCAGATTGCAAAAGGTTTCCAAGCTGATGAGCATTGTAAGGGGATATAATATTGGCGACTTCTATACCAAACTACTCTCTACTCATTTTTCTTTCCTGTATGACAAGCAGTGCTATCAAGGAAGTATAAGGAGTGACCATTTTAGGAGAATTGGAAGCTAACTATAACCATTCCAGGGGTCCATTCTGCCACAAGCATCCCACAGGGGAATGGACAGTAGGTAGCAAAAATCAAAGACCAAGGTTTTAAATAGTCTAATCTTGTTCATTGGTTATTCATTGTTGCTTTTTGCACCTTTTCAACGGCCAATTTTCCCTCCTGAGTCAATGCCCTAGGTGACTTAGGGTTAGGGTCTCCTTGTAAGATGGCAAGTAAAGGTTTCCAATCATTAGTGGCTAACTTTTAAAAGGCCGAATCCAATTAACATCCCCTAATAATTTTTGAAAATCATTTAAGGTTTTTAACGAATCTTGCCTTAATTGTATAGGTTGAATAATTATTTTTTCTCCCAATATTTTCCTCCCCAACTAAGAAAAAGGGGATTCTCTTTGTATTTTTTTGGGGGGGGTATTTTTAGTCCCTGTTGAGTTAGAGCCATTATAGTATCTTGTAAAATTTCTTGCAATATACAACAGTTTTGATGGGCTAAAAGAATATCATTCATATAATGGATAACTTAAGCTTCTAAATACTTATCCCTAATTGACTGCAAAGCTGCACTTACATATTTCTGACACAAGGTAGGGCTCTTTGAAAGCCGAAGCCCAAAGGAGGCGGGAGTGGAGGCCAGTCTTCAGACTTCTTAATTTTAGATTTAATTGCCAAATTATTCATCGAGCATAATACAGCTTTTTACAATGACCTTTTGATTGAACTAAGGGGAAATCCCAGTCATTGTCGTAATATCAGGCAGCTGCTTCTTCTAAGACAGCTTCATCTTCAGACGAAAGTTTCTCATCACTTTCCCCTGAGTCGGTTTCAACAGTACAAATCTGTTTCCTCCAGGTTGTTCCGCCTTTAGAGGCGTTTTCTCATCTTGCAAAGGAAGTTTCTTGGAAAGTAGAGTAACCTCTTGTAAGGGGTCTAAGAAATCTCTCACTAAGCTCCATAAGGAGACTGTTTCTACAGGGATTTCTTCAGTCCCATGTTCATTATAGTATTCTTTTAATTCTTCCTCTACTTTAGTCCATGTATCTAAACTGATGGTACCTTCTTCAGGAAACCATGGATTGCATTGCTGTGCTAAATTTAAAAACCCTGTTATCTGATGAGTCGACACACGGAACCCTTTTCCGTTAAGAATTTGCTTTAGAATTTCTACAAACAACAGTCGTCTCTCCTTAGACTCACTGTGGCCCATACTTCTCAAGTTCTTTATCTCTTCACCCCTACTTACCTGGTTGCCTTGCACCAGGGGGTCTGCAGTGCCCTAGGTGAAGCCTATCCACACCGAAAACGAGCAAAGTTTACTTTCAGGTCCCTGTCGGAGTCCAGCTCCGGGAGGGAGGGTTGAACTAGATACCTGAAGGAGGTGTGGAGTCAGAGAACACAGACGAGACAGACACGAGAGATGTGCTGGTGGAAGCAATCTCTGCTGAGTTCTTCCAAACAGCTTTATTTATACCGTAAAAAGTAAAGGAAAATGAGCTAACTCCAGGAACCCAAGAGGAAAGCGAATTTTGGGAATAATGAGGGCAACAAATTGATCTATGTATTGTGATGAATTGTATGAGCCCCAATAAATTTATTTAAAAAAAAAGTTTTGCAGACCACTACATAAAAACAATGCCTTATGATTAACTCCAAAGTCACCCTTATTGTTTCCACTAAAACCTGATAAAAGACCATTATAAGGTCTGTACTTTTTCTATCACTTTCTGTCCTCTTCCTGGTTCTTTCTCCCTGTACTGTTTGTCTTATACGTCACATACTATTCTTGATTGAGGCGATCAGAAAATTTGGTTACACTCATATCTTACTCACTGCCCTGTTTTTTGCTCACAATGTTCCTTTTCTCGTTGACTAACTTAACACAATGAAACGACCTCATGTGCTACTTCAAAGTCTACTATCTACAAGCAGAGTTAAATGCTTCTCAGAGTTAAATATTTTCCTTTACAAACTCTCCCATGGTACCTTTTCCTTGTTTTCCTTTTTTTCTTTTATTTTTTATACTCCTGAGGCACCATGGGGAGCCAAACCGTCTGATTTTTTGCCAAAGACTTAATGTTTGCCCTTTTATGTGTTTTCTATTAATGTTATAACCATTCTCTCTCCTTCTAAGCCCCTGGCCAAGGTATAGGGGTGTCAGTTGGAGGGGGGCAGTCTATAAGGTCCTCTATATCGGGGAGGCCGAAAGAGTCCCCCACTACCTAATCTGAATGGAATCCAGGGTTTTTGGGTGGGTTTCATTTTCTCCTCTGACCTCAACTTTGGGGTTTCTTCCTCACTCAATTCCCACATATCCTTCTCAGAATTCCCAAAGATGCCTCACTGTCTAAGCCTCTCTAGTGCCTCAATTAAAGAAAGCCCTCTCATATTGAAGCAACTTTTACATCTGGTTTCATTCGTACTTCTCAAGACTGCCCTCAAGGTGCGGTAAACATGACTGCACAAAATTCTCAAGAATGGATTTAAGAACAGCAAATATTTGAGGGATGTTGGAAGCCCTCGCTGGGAAGCTCTGCTCTGCAGAAGCTTCTTCCACCAGGCTGTCGCTTTGCTAGACAGCATGGCTTAGATGGCTCCCAACAACAGATAAACATCTTTCTGGTATTCCTGGCTTTCAGCCAACTCTATCTGACATCAGCAATGATACAATTTGTTTTACATGGTCTTGAGAGTCTTGCTTGAATTTCTAAAAGTCTCGATGCGCTGCAGCAACTGTTTCAGAATTATCTTTAGCACAATTTTACTTGTATGTATTATTTATGATACTGTTCAACACATTCCACATTTTGTTGGATCACCTGCTTTTCAAATAGGCATCCCTTGTATTTGGGATTGGGGTCAGCCCTGCAGATCTTTCTATTGGTTCTCTGCTTCATGCCCGTATGTGGCATTCACCTCTTGGTGCACTGAGTTGAAGTCTGGTCCCTCTCTCCCTCTCCTCTGGAGACATAAACAATAACCTCTCCTTGGGTGGGTTAGTGCCCTGTTTCCCTACTACCCCTGTCTTTTTTCTTCTTCTTTCCTTTCCCCTCCTTTTTAGTTGGCTGCCATATGTATCCATGGATTGGGTCTGACCCCTTCCATAATACCTGGACCTCACCCCAGGAATGTTTATATATAGTAGCTTTCCCCCTATGCCCCCTTTGCATTCTTAAGCTTACCTCCGTGAACTCATGTTGTACTTGTCCTTTTGTGCTTGGCTTACTTCACTTAACATAATTTCCTCCAGTTCTTCCCATGCAGCAAGGTGGTTCATGCATTCATCACTGCTTTTTAGGGATGCGTAGTACACCATTGTATGGATATAACACTGTTTTTTAATCTATTTGTCCACTGATGGCAATTTAGGTTGTTTCCAATTCCTTGAGATTGTGACCTGTTCCGTGATGAACATTGGAGCACAGATGTCTGGCCGTGGTTTGCTTTTTGCCTCTTCTGGATGTATGCCAGTAGGGGGACTGTTGAGTCATATGGTAGCTCAATTTTCATCTCTTTTAGATATCGCCAAAATGATTTCCATAATGGCTGCATATACCCACAGGTCCACCAGCAGTGGACGAGGGTTCCTATCTCAACACAGCCCCTCCAACAATTGTTGCTTTCTGATTTTTTGAATTGGGCTATCTTTGAGGGAGTTATGTGGTGTCTCAAAGTTGTTTTAATTTGCATTTCTCCTATGGCTAATGATCAGGAACATTTTCTCATATGTTTATTGGCCATTCGGATTTCTGCCCTTGTGAAACTTCTGTTCAGGTCCTTTCCCACCTCCTCAGTGGGCAATTCGTTTTTTTCTTACTGTGTGCTAGCAGAGTACTGTAGATTTTAGGTATAAGGCCTTTGTCTGATGTGTCAGTGCTAAAGATGTTTTTCAGTCTGTGGGCTCTCTTACAACTCTCTTGATACATTCTTTCGATGTACACAGGTGTTTTATCTTCAGTATATCCCACTTGTCAATTTGTACCTCATTTGTATTTGTGTCCTTCCCTATTTCTGGTAGCCTATGTATCCCCTGCACAAAAGTTCTCAGGTTTGTCCCAATTCCCTCATTGATAGCCTTAATAGTTTGGGCTTTTAATTCAAGCTCTGTGATCCACCTTGAGTTTATTCTTGTGCATGGAGTGAGGTAAGAGTCTTGCTTCATTTTTCTGCAGGTAGATATCCATTTTCCCCAGCACCACTTGTCGAAGAGGGCATCTGCTTCAGATTTGATACTTTGGGGACCCCTTTTAAAGATCAGGGTTTTTTCATCTTCTCCATTTGTCTGTCATTATATCAATACCACACTGTTTTGACCACTGTGGCTGTATAACAGGTGCTAAAGTCAGGTAAAGCAAGACCTCCCACTCTGTGCTTCTTCTTGAGTTCCCTGCTAATTCTAGGCTTCTTCCTTCTCCGTATGAAGTTGGTAATCAGTTTTCCAATTATTTGAAGAAAGATGATGGTATTTGTATTGGGGTGCATTACATTTATATAGTCCCTTGGGTAGAACTGACGTTTTTATTATATGGAGTCTTCAGATCCACGCGCATGGGATTTTATTCCATTTGTTGAGGTCACTCTTGGTTTCTTGCAATAGTTTTCTGTAGTTTTTCTCATACAAATTTTTTGTTGTTTTTAGTCAGGTACATCCCTAGATATTTTAATTCTTGCTTGGCAATTGTGAAGGGTACAACCTTTTTGATCCTCGCTTCTGGGGTCTTATCAAATGTGTATAGCAGTGCAATAGACTTCTGTTTGTTGATCTTGTATCCTGCCATTCTGCCATATTCCTCTAATGGCTTCCAGCACTACCATTGTGGAGCTTTTGGGATTTTCCATATATAAAATCTTATCTGCAAATAACAATAGTTTCAGCTCTTCCTTCCCCAGGCAAATACTTATGTTGTCTTTTCTTTTTTATGATGTTAGCTAGGACCTTCAGTACGATCTTAAATAAGAGTGGGGCCAAGGGGCATCCTTGTCTGGTCCCCTTTTTCAGTGGGATTGTTTTCATCTTTTCTCCATTAACTACCACATTGGCTGTTGGTTTTTCATATAGATTGTATTATATTGAGGAATTTTCCTTCCATTCCTATCTTCTTGGGTGTCTTAAACAGGAATGGGTGTTGGATATTGTCAAATGTCTTTTCCACATCAATTTATATTACCATCTGGTTCTTATAAGTTTTCATGTCAATGTGGCGAATATTACTAATAATTTTTTGTATGTTGAATCATCCCTGCATCCCTGGTATGATTCCCACTTGGTCATGATGCATTTTATATTTATCTATCTATCTCTATATAGAGATAGATAGATAGATATATAAACTTTTTTATTCTATTGGCCAGTATATATATATATATATATACACATTTTTTATTCTATTGGCCAGTATTTTGTTAAGGATCTTTGCATCGATGTTCATTAGGGATATTAGTCTATACTTCTCAATTCTTGTGGATCCTTGCCCGCTTTAGGTATCAGAGTTATACTAGCTTTATAGAAAGAATTTGGGTGTTTGCCGTCTTTTTCTATGTTCTGGATGAGTTTGTGTAGGAGAGGTGTCAGTTCTTCCCTGAATGCTTGGTAGAATTTCCCTGTTAAGCCTTCTGGCCCGGGAGAATTTTTTGTTGGTAATCCCTTGATAACTTTGTCTATTCTATTGCTATGGATCTGTTGAGATTCTTGACATCTGTTTGGGATAGTCTAGGGAAGGATTGTTTTTCCAAGTATTTGTTCATGTCTTCCAAGTTAAATCCATTGAAGTACAGACCTTCATAGTACTGTGTAATTATCCTTTTGATTTCATTGGGATGTTTTAATTTCCCCCTTAGCATCCCTCATCCTTTGTATTAAACTTTGTTCCTTCCTTTCTTTGGTTAGGTTTGCCAATGGTCTGTAGATTCTGTTAATCTTTTCAAAGAACCAATTTTTACTTTATTTTTTCACAGTTTTCTTGTTTTCCCTCTAAAGAATCTCAGCCCTGAGTTTTATTATTTCTTTTCTCTCGCTATTAGTAGGATTGTCCTGTTGACTTTGCTCTAATTGCTTTATGTTTTGTGCCAGCATATCAATCATAAGCCTTTCTTCCTTTTTCATGTGTGCATGTATTGCTATTAAACTTCCTCTGATAAGTTCCTTTGCTGTGTCCCAAACGATTTGGGACGTTGTATTCTCATTCTGGTTGGTTTCTAGAAACGTCCCAATTTCAACTCTGATCTGTGCCAGTATCCACTTCTTTTGCAATAGTGAGTTATTCATCCTCCAAATGTTTGCCCTTGTTTTCTTAATCATCCTTTTGTTGAATTCCAGCCTTATGGCATAGTGGTCGAACAGAGTACTCTGTATGATTTCTACATGCTTAAATTTACTCAGATTCAACTTGTGTCCCAGCATGTTGTCTACCTTCTAATAAACTCCATGAGGTCTTAAATAGAATGTGGATTTTTTTTTTCATTTGGATGGAGAGCTCTGAAAATATCTATCAGGTCAAGTCATTTAATCATAATGTTTAGACTTGTAGCCTCCTTGTTAAGCTTCTTGTGATATATCTTTCTCAGAGAGTGGTGTTTTAAAGTCACCAACTATAATTGTTGAGCCTCTGATTTCTTTTTTCATCTTTTGGAGTGTTTGAAGAATTTCTTGGGTCTCTCATTGGGTGCATATGTATTCATTATGATCACTGGCTCTTGGTCTGCTGTTCCCTTCAGCATTATACAGTGCCCCTCGGTATCTCTTATTATGGTTTGCACCTTGAGAAGGCTGCCTAGTTATGCTCTAGGTCACTTGTGCGATTCTCTGCCTTCTCACCTCTGTTGGCAATGTCTGTGAATTTGGTACTGGATTTTGTTATCTCATTGGTTAGCTCTCATATTTTCCTTTGTGCATGGTCTTTATTTCTTCTATCATTTCATCCTTTTTAAGTATTGCTTCCCTCATATCCTGTATGACTCCCAGAAGCATTCTGAAGATTTCTTTCTGTGACAGGTCAATGTCTGCTTCTTCTATGCATGTTGTTAGGTTCAGGACTTCTTTAGACATTGCCTTTTGTTTCTTTTGTTTTTTCATTGAGGTTGTTGGGGCTGTCTGTTGTTTGTGTTGTGTTGTGTTGTTTAGTGGAGCCCGGTGCTATTTTATAGATAATCAAAGAGCACTGGGCTCTCCCTCCGGAAAACTCATAGGAATGCTTTTTCAAACTGCCTGCGCTAGCTGTCTTGGGAGGGGGCTGGTGGTCAGGCTACCACTTTATCCTCCTGTGGTTTCACTCTTTCCCTAGGCAACCAGTATTCTGTTATTTGGAGTGAAAATCGGATGGTCCTCTCAGGTGGTGTCTACGGCAGCTTGGAGTGCTTCAAAATGTGTGTGGGGATGCCTGCTACAATGGGAGTGCTGTTGAGGGCAGGTGGGTTTCCCCAGTTTGGTGTAAAGCAGGGGTGTCAAACTGGCCTGTGGGCTGCATGCGGTCCCTGAGGTAATTTTTTGTGGCCCACGATGCTCTAAAATAAAATGTAATGAGGGAATGGTGTGTATGGTATTGCCGCGATCTCCCCTAAGCGCTATTTTCTTCATAACAATTTTCTCTATTTCCATTTTATTTCAGAGCATCATGGGCCACAAAAAATTACCCAAGAGGCTACACGTGGCCTGCAGGCCACCAGTTTGACACCCCTGGTGTAGAGCACTGTGGATGGCAGGTGGAATGGCCCTAGTAGGCAAGATGACAGCGTAGGTCAGGTGCAGGTTTCCACAGCAGTTTGGAGCACTGGAGAGGGGTGGGAGAGCTGTCTTCAGCAGTGTGAAGCACCATGGCATGCGGTAGGAAGTTCCCTCAGTTATGTGGGACCACAGAGCTTGGACAGGGTCTCCCCCAGCTACACATTGCCATGGGAAGTGGTCATGGAAAGTGGTCAGAAGTTTCCACAGCCGAGTGGAGCACCACAAAAAGGGGGTGGGAATTCCCCCGGCCACTTACAGGGCCTTGGTCGGTATACAGGAGTTCCCCTGTGGCAGAAGGAGGGCAGGATTTCCCTGTCTTTGTATAGGGCTGCAGAGGGCAGAATGGCAGGAGCTGTACTAGCTGAGTGGAGGGTAGGTGTACTTGCCCTAGGTGAAGGGAGTGGCACGGAGGCCGGCATTGGCGTGTGGAAGGAAAGAGCAGTAGGAAAAAAATCCCAGAGGAAAAAAATGAAGCAAAACCGAGTCTGCTGAGACTGGGGGGTGGGGAGGGAAGAGAAGAGAGAGAAAAAAGTAAAGAAATAGCTGAGGCCCGATCGCCTGAACACAGGGCTGGAGGGGTCTAAACCCTGCCCAAAGGCAGGGACAAGCTGCTGTTGTGTTCAGGTAAAGCCCTTGGGCAGGGCAAAGGAGCCCAACTCTGGGAGAGACTGTGGCGGGGTTAAGACTAAGCCCCAGCTGGCTTCCGAAATGCTAAGCCAAACCCCACAGTCTTTAAAAGCTAATGGGTCTGTGTCTCCCTATCTTTATGATGCTGCTCCTGTGACCCGGAGGAGCAGAATTTCTCTTCCAGTGGTGCTTCTACGCGGTTTTCTGTGGAGTCCCTCAGGTGCGTGTTCCTCAGTCGCTATCTTGCTGGAAGTTCCCTGTGTATTCCTTGTGATGTGTCCTGCATTGCAAACTATTTTTCCCATAGAATTCATCAATATTTCAATTTAAGGCTGAACTTCTACAGTTTTATTCAGCTTGAGAAATGCTAAGTGATTCTTTTGTTGTTGTTTTTTAATTCCAAGTTTTTGCTCATTTCATCATAATACTTTACTGTATTTTCTAGACGATTTAAAATCGTCTGCTCAGCGTTTTTATTTCATTTCTTCCATTTGCCTTAGCCACTCTTATGTTGAAGAGTAAGTTGTAGTTTCTTCTGACACCCACTTTGATCTTTCCTGTCAGTCTTTTTCATGACCTTTTGTTTTTTTCTATCTGATGTCCTCTATGCCCATTAACACCTCTTCTGATCTTCCATCATTAGGTCCATTTTCTCAAAACTCTTCTTGATATGGTCCCTAAATTCAGGGGGGATATTCTAAAAGATGTATTTTGGCTCTTGTAGACTTATTCTAATTTTCTTCACTTCAGCCCAAACCTGCATATGGACAAAAAATAGTCTGCTCCTCAATTGTCCCATGGTCTTGGTCTGATGATATAGATATTTTCTGTCATCTCTTGCAATCGATATAGTCAATTTCATTTCTGTGCATTTCCTCCAGCAAGGTCTACACGTGTAATCGCTGTATATATTGTTGGAAAAAAGTATTTTCAATAAAGAAGTTGTTGATCTTGTAACATTTTATTATACAATCTTCTGTCATTTCTATCACTAAAACCTATTTTTCAACTAGAGATCCTTTTTCTTTGCTTCCAAAATTCACACTCCAATCACCAGTAATTATAGCTGTGTCTTGATTGCATGTTTGCTCTATCTTAGATTGTTGATCTTGTTAAGTGCCATTTGTTGGTTCTGACATATAGCAACCCTATTTACAACAGAAGGAAACTCTGCCTACACCGTTGTCACATTGTTGCAACCATGGGGTCAATTCATCTTTTTGAGGTCCTCCCCCTTTCATGCTGCCTCTCTGTTTTACTCTGCATGATGTCCTTCCCCAGGGGCTGATCTCTCCTGATAACATGTCCCAAGTCTCTCAGATGAAATTTTGCCATCCTTGCCTCTAAGGAAAACTCTGGCTGTACTTCTTCCAAAACAGTTTAATCTGACCTTTTGTAGTACAAGATATTTTCAGTATTCTTTACCAGCCTCATAATGCAAATGCAATTCTTCTTTGGTCTTCCTCATCCATTGTCACAGAGAAGCATGCTGGTAAGAGAGGCATGCTGGTTTTTTGCCCCAAACTAGAGCACTAAAATAGCTGCGTTGTTGTGATGGCAAAACCAGTTCCCCGTCTGGCACAAATCATGCCTTTTTTTGTTGTACATTGTTACAAAATCTTTTCAGAACCTCTAAATAGAAAGCTTGATGAGCAGTTTTACCTAGTAGAACAAACTCCAAATGTACTAAGAGTTGACATTGTCATCCATTTGGGAAATGAAGGATGTACAGAATGAGGCTTGTCATCAATAAACATTTTACCTTTTTTGAAATGAGATATCCACTTGTACACTTGAGTTTTTCCCATAGTCCTGTCCTTTTAAGCTGTGTTCATTTTTCCAGAGCAGGAAGCAAAATCATAGCCACACACAGTTCTCTTAAATCATTCCTCACCAAAAACAAGGTTTGAGTGAAACTGCTTTTATGAAAAAACTCACTGTGACCAGAGAGAACCTTCCCAGGTGACACCACTTGGTACACTAACTCAGAGCAAGTAGCTCGATGCTTGCCTGGTGGAAAAAGTGCATACTGTGCAATCTCTACACTGCTCAGCACAATCCGTTGTTTGGTGGGCACCCCCACATGTATGGGAAGCCGGGACAATAAATATGGGAGATCAGAGAAGAATCGATGCTTTTAAATTATAGTGTTGCTGGATAATATCAAATATACCATATATTTCCAGAAGAGTGAACAAATCTACATTGGAAGGAATATAGTCAGACTATTTCCTTAGAAGGGAGTATGGGAAGAATTTTATCAAGTGGAAACAATCCTTGGAGAAGGACATTATGCTTTGCAAAGTAAAGGTTAGCGAAAAAGTGGAAAACACTTAACGAGATGGCTTGATAGAGTGGCTACAAATGGGTTCAAACACAGTACCAAGTGTGAGAATGTTGAAGGATTGGCAGTGTTTTGTGCTGCTGTACACGGTGTCAGACAGTCCGAACTAACTCAATGTTGGCTCCAACAGCAACTGGCACTCAGTGAAAGTGGTAAATCCCTCTGTCCCTACCGTTGACAGAGGAAGGGACACAAATGGATAATCACCCTAAATTTAAAGAAAGGAAAAATAAGTAGTATTCTAATTTTTAAAACAATAATTGAACAATAGAAGATTTCTTTTCATACACAAGGAATCTAAAGTTAAAATGGAGAGATGTTTAAGTAATTGGTATAGAAGGTTATCTAGAACCTAATATTTTTTGAATATCAAGTATCTCTGTTGAAGGCATAGAAGTTATTTTATGTATATTTTCACGTTCAATGTGGTATCACAAGAAATTCTATTCTTGTATCAGGAACCTAAAGTGTGGAGGAGTTAAGCAACTTGTTCCAGGTCAAAAGTTTGTGTGTAGGAATTCTTGTGCTGAAATCCAGGTAGGCTGGACTCTAAAGCCTATATTTTAGAGATTATATTATTTTAGTTATACCACTTTCTCTCAAGATTTATTATATATACTATTAAGCTAGTAACACATTTCACTAAAAATAAGGTCTCTAGTTATTTAAGGTGGAACACTTCAACAGCAAGGGAAAAAAATCGAATACTTTTTAACCGAATTACACCAGATTATTACTATAGAAACATTTCTTTTTTTTTCTTCTTTTTTTGCGTGTCCCTCCCCTATAGAAACATCTCTTTATGATTACTCTTATGTAAGGTTTATCTTAAGTTTTGTTTTATTTTTGCGGTTGCTTCTACTTTAAATCCCCTGCTTCATCAGATCCTAGTTTTCATTATAGTTCCTGATTATTCAGCTGAACAGTCTTTTCACAGAATTCTTCCAGTCATTAAATCCTAAGCATCTACATATCATACTTTGGCAGATTAAATATGACTATAAATTCCTTGAATTCTTCCATCAGGAGATTAAATTTATTTTCCTACCCCTTGGATCTGGGTTGACTTTGCGACTTGTTTTGACTAATGGAATGTGATGAAAGTAACATTGGGCAAGTTCTAGTTCTAAGACGTCAAGAGGCCTTCCTTCCCCTGACCCTCATTTGGAAGCTCCTCTTGCCTCTTGGAGCAGGAGTGACCACGAGGAGGAGAAATGACGTGCCCAAGTGACAGCCAGCATCGACTTAGTGAGTGAGATCATTTTGGTGCTGGCTGGTAGTTGGGTAACTGAATGCAGCTGTGTGAGTGAACTCAGGTGACACCTACAGAACTACCCAGCTGGCCCATGTAATTATGACAAATAATCAACTACTGTTTTTCTTTACTAAGTTTTGACGTTATTACTCAGAAAAAGTTAACTAAAACACACATCAAATCCATACCTAACAATTTATGAATATTGACATTTCCAGTGGTTGGATATTATTTGGCTCAAAGAATTGTATATAATTCTGTTTACTTACTTAATCTTGTAGAAATGCCTAGGTCTTCTGTGTGTTATCGTTGGCAGGACAGTTTTCCATGTGCCTTTCATTTTTACATGCGTTCTGAGTAGAAGCACCGACAGCCTCTGTTGTGGACTATGTCGTATTAGGAAGAACCTTGGAAAATAGAGATAGGGTCTTGCTGTGGAGGAGAGAGATCATTCACTGTTTCCCTGGATGGTGAAGACAATGCTATCTTTTCAGGTGAAGGTTAGGCATATTTGATTTCAGCACCTTGATAAAAGATTGGGGCAAACTGTTAATGTGCCGTCTTGATACTAAAAAGGTTGGTAATGCAAGTCCACTGAGAGGAGTCATCAAGAAAGGCCTGGCAATTTCCTTTAGAAAACCCAGTCATTGGAACCTGTGAAGCAGAATTCAGCCATCAGTTAGTTGAAGTTAGCTAGACAGCAACTAGTTCATCGAAGTTAACTAGACAGCAACTAGTTCATCAACTAGTTCAATGACATAAACCCATTATGTGAAGAACACACAATTTGCCCCACCAAAATACTGCATTGGGACTTGAAAATGAAGCCCATACTGCATGGTAATGAAGTCATGTCTTTTGTCTCTGAACCTGGTGTCTCACGTCTTCTGCACCATCCATATTATAGCAGACTAGCTTGCTGTCTTCTAGTGACTGTATAAGACAGAATAGCACTGTTCTGTGGTTATTAATTGCAGTTATAAATTAGTTTTTGAAGACTCATTTTTTCTGAGAGCAGAAAGCTTCATCTTTCTCATGTGGAGCAGTTAGTGGTTTGGGACCACTGATCTGGTGGTCAGCATCCCATATTCCACTACACCTCCTCCAATGAGCTGGATCAAAGTCAGTGAGTTTTTAGCTTTCAAGTGGGAAAAATATGAGATCCTTTAGAATGTTTCCATTATCTCTATTTTGAATTGGTATCCATATCTTTGGTGGCTTACAGATTAAAGCTCTTGGCTGATAAATTGATGGGTTAGGAAAAAAGATGTGGTAGTCTGTTTCCAAAAGGGCTTATAGCCTCTGAAACCATGTGGGCCAGTGTTTGTCTGTGCTTAGAGGGTCTGCGGGTCAGAGTGAATTTGATGGATGTGCATTAGGTTTTGGGTTTTATTTTGAATGTAATGCATTATATGAGATACTTTACGAAAAATTATACAAGCTTCTTAATTTTTTGGAGTGAGTTTTTTGAGAAATTATGTATTCTTTCTGAAATATAAGTTATAAGAAATTATTAGTCTCTTATGATTTCAATTATTAGACTCATTAGGAATTGTAACTAAGAAAGTGAATTTGTTAATTGTGATAATTATATATGAATAAATAGAACACACTAATATTTATTCTTAGTTATTAACTTCTTTTAGAACAATTTATGTTATGCTTTCTTTGGTATATTGGTTTTTTATAATTTCCTCTGCTTGGGATTTCTGTGTTCCCAAGTTTTTAAATTATGACAATTGCCTACTTTTTCTTTTATTTTTGAGGAAAAAGCTGATGAACTTATTTATTAGGTGTGTTTTTTCCTTGATTTACAGTGTTTTTTAAACTTTTTTGTTTGTTTTTTATTAATTGGGATTAATACATACATCAAATCATTCCAGATTTCAGTCATGTCCAGCAGAATTGTACATTTGCTACCAGTCAGTTTCCAAACATTCTTTGATTTATTGTTTTTATATTTGTACTTTTTTTTTATCCATCTCTCTGCTTTTCTTAAGATATGTTCTTTGTCTCATTTCTTGAGAGGAGATTCTTAAAGTATTTTGAGTTTTATTGTTTTATAATTCATGTATCATACAACTCAGTAGTTCAATCATATCAAAAGTCGTTGCACAACCATCTCCACAATCAATTTTAAAACATTTTCTTCTTGTCATATTCCTTGTTATCAAATGCCCCTTTCCCCCCAACCTCTCCTGCCATCTCTCCCAGAAACCACTTATGTAGTGACTGTCCCTAATGTTTTCCTCCTCCTGGATTTCATATACAGAAAAATATACAGAACCCAATGGAGAAATATGCCTGGTACTGTGTTCCTACTTGGACACTTTTCACCTAGTTGCCAACCAGCCCTTGACAAAACAGAATGTGTGTTATAGGTTACTGTGAGCCTAGACTCTGTTTCTTTTAGGCAAACATCATTCTCCATAGGACAGACCAGAAGAATTTGAAGTGGAAATCCCACTAACTGAGCTGGGCTTTACCTTAAAGTCACCCATTGCTCTTGGTCTGAAGGTTGAATCTCTCTAATGCTCCAGAATAAGAGGACTGC
This sequence comes from Echinops telfairi, assembly GCF_000313985.2. Lineage (NCBI taxonomy): Eukaryota > Metazoa > Chordata > Mammalia > Afrosoricida > Tenrecidae > Echinops > Echinops telfairi. Next base: position 98,739,657 of record NW_022107431.1, on the reverse strand, counting down.
TATCCAAGGTTATAGAGCATACAATTGTTAGATTTTGGTGTGGGTCTCTTTCTTTGAGAGTGCCTAAGGAATGGTGGCCCTGAACTGCCATGTATTTACTATTTTAGTGCCTCCTTGCTTTATAATGACACATGTTAATCTGAAAGGCTTGGTTCTGCCTTCATGAAAATTTTTGCCCTATCATCAAACCACATTGATTATGTAAATAGTGTCCAGTCACTCAAGAGTTTAATTTATATACTCAACAATTCATGTATTTTGAACTGTAGCCAGCCTATACTTGTGTAGTTTTCTTTCCACAAAAGTGTTTTAAAATCTACCATTGATTAGACTCTAGAATAATCTCACTATCAGTGGAATTATTTTATGCCCCAGGAGGATGATAGAAAATGTTTTCTAACATAAAATGATTTTGATGTCTCTCAAGTGAGCTGAGACACATATAAACTCTAGATATATGAATGGATTTGGGGCTTACACTTAATTTTAGCCCCAGTCTAAGAATAATTAGTTCTTATGAACTAATTAGTTCTATGCTTGATGCTTTCCTGCATGAAGAGATCACTGAAAGTATGGGCACTATGGCAAAGCATGGTAAAGAAACTAGATGGTAGATGGTCCCCTGTCATCAGAAAGAGTAGTGTCTGGGTCTCAAAGGCTTGTCTTCATGCAAGCATTCATCTGAGTGAGGCATCAACTAAGCCCACATGGAAGAAGTACACAGCTGTGTGATCCAAGGATTATAAATGATAAATTCCAAATCCAAAGTAGGGACTGGTATCAGAGCTTATATTGTAAACACCCAGTTCTCAGAAGGCTGTGGATGATAGTGGGAGTCCAAAATCCATTTGCAGGGTCCACACCTGGATTAAGCCTCCAGTGAATTCCTTAGGTCAGGGATGTGAACAAATCAGGGAAGGAATAGCCTGGCGGCAAGGCAGAGTGCAGTGATGTTTTTCTATGTTTCTTTGTATATTAAATAATTTTATGCTTATTTAATGGGTATCATTGCAAATTTTTGTTGTATGGGGTAAATCTGTAGTATTTTCAAGTTCTAGCCGTAATTCTTTGCCCCTTCATGTGAAGAGTTATGAAGACAGATCTTTTGTCTTTACTGATAGCGTTTCTTTCTTTTTTGTTTATTGCCTTAAATTTCTGTATTAATTACATCAAAGCCCAGCGTTTCTATTGGTTGTAATTTTTGAAACCTACTTCATGGTTCATGTAGCCCTGTGGTATAGTGGGTTGTGCACTAGGCTGCTCACCCCAATGTTAGCAGTTTTACACTTCCAACTGTTTCCTGAGTGAAAGATGAGATTTCTTTTCCCATAAAGAGTTTATGATCTCATCAAAACTCATCTTTTTATCATGACTTCTGCTCGTTTAACTGACCCAAGCCTCCCCAGGATACACCAAGTTCAATGGTCCTAGAAGATTGAGAGTTCTGGATTTGAATTTCATCTTCACAAATCATACTCTTTTATCTTTGTATCCCAGAGTAAATTACACCATCTCTGAATTATAGCCGTTAATTATATTAGGTTTACACTTTTGTACTTGATAAAATTGGAAATAAAATCTACCAGTAATGCCCCTTTGAATGTTAAAAGAGATGTGTAGAAGTAACTGTAATAGTGGCATGCACACTTCCTTTTCTGCTTTGCATCTAGAAGTTTAGAATAACCTCTTTGGGGAATGAAACAGCAATGGGGTCAATATAACCAGAGACAAATTCTCTTACCTAAATAGCAGTTTGGGGCTTCCACGTCCAGAGCGAGGGCTTACTAGCGGTAGACATTACACTGGTGCAATGGGTGCCTTAGTTCAGTAAGCACACTGTATGGCAGTTTATTGCAATGGTGTAGTTTTGGACTTTCCAGCACCACTAAAACAAAGTGAAATGAAGCAAAGAAGCAACAGCAGCAACAACAACAACTAACTTCTAGAATGGAGGAGATGCTCTATAGGTTTTCCAGTCCTATATTCCTTATGGGAAAACGGTCTCATTTTTCTACTGCAAAGTGGCGTGTGGATATAAACTACAGATTTTCCCCTTTGCAAGCGAGAGCTTAATTAATATGTGATCCAGGATCCTACAAGCAGCACTTGCTGTGCTCAAACTTCTATTTCATTGTTCTAGCTCTGTGACATTGGCGAAATAATTCATCTTTCCAAGCCTCAGTTTCTTATTTTAAAACTGGAAGAATAATAGTTGCATGGATCATAACGTTACTTTAAGCAATAAACTCAGTAAAGCACATGAAGTCGTTAGCATAGTGCCAAGTGCAAATGCATTGTTATCCCTTCATAAATATAGTGCACATAATTTTCTCTGCCAAAACTCATTCTTGAAGTCTAAAATAACCCAAGTTAGGCTTAAAAAGGGACAATACAAGATGCAAGATGATCTGGATATTTTTTTCCTTTGATTTTCAAATTCTGATGAGGAATATTTAAGGTAAATCATATTGATATACAGAAATAAAACAATTAAACCCTGACATAAGTCTCTTAACAAAGACTCTAACACTGAGATTTTAGAACCGCAATTAATTAAATAGTACGCATATGCTCTAATGAATCTAAGTATTTATAGAAAAGGCTAAAAATTGCATAGAAGATATTAGGAAAATGCCAAAAAGAGCAGCAAGTCAGCCAAGCTAGTGTGTGACAATGGCTGGTCCTCGCAGGGCAATATTTCCAGGAATGATTGGTTTGAGCTGCATTATTTTTTTATAAACCACAGAGAGCTTCTGATTCGAAATATGATGAGGTGTCAAAGGCAGTGCTGGGACTTTCCCTTGAAGGGGCCTTCAGATTCCAGTTGTTAGAAATCTAGATACCTCGGACTGTTTCAATGACACATCCCAGGGGGTAGTTCCTCTATGTGAACATTACAAACACTCACTCTTTGAAAAAGAAGTGGCAGGTCTGTTTTTTGTAGTGTCACTTATCAAAGTCTCCTGGACCTACGGACACTAGGACTCCTGCTGTCCTGTGACAATGCATGAAACAATGTTGTGAATCCTAGCAGGAGACAAGTCCTTTCACAGTGGGACTTCTAAGTATGACCCAAAACCTGGCCCTCCGTCTGCCTTATACACAAAGTCATGGAAACAAGACTCATGGAAGATTGTAATAGAAGATAGCACATTAGCATATAGACAACCTCTTATTTCATACTCCAAAGAAGATAGCTGCTCTTTAAAATGGATTAGTAAATTCTAAGCAGGAGATGTGGGTATAGTGGGTTTGGAATTGGATAACTAACTTCAAAGTCAGTAGTTTGAACCCACTAGCCGCTCTCTGGGAGAAAAATGAAACTGTTGTCTACTGCAGTAAAAAAGTACAGTCTTGGAAACCCAAGGGGGCAATTCTACTCTGTCCTGTCATGTACTGCGAGTTGGAATTGACTCTACGGCAGTGGGTCTATGAAGATGTTTGGGAATGTAACACCATTTCTTAGTGAGACAGCGTCTGATGTCAATGAAGATGTTTGGGAATGTAACACCATTTCTTAGTGAGACAGCGTCTGATGTCAATGAAGATGTTTGGGAATGTAACACCATTTCTTAGTGAGACAGCTTCTGATGTCAAACTCATGGTTGGATTTATGAATTTACAATTAAGGGCTAGCAATCAACAGGGGAAAAGTTAGCAACCTGTCTAAGGCCAACCATTTCTTCTTACATCCATATTGCTAGATTTTTGGTGATCATTTGTAAATATGAAATATTTTCTAAAGTCTAGGAACATTAATGAGCATCAAACATTATTACTATGGAGTATACTAACAAACTTTTGAATGATAGAGTTTCTTGATAATCCCACTGGTCAACCTACTGACCGCCGTGAGAAGCTACAGCAAACTGATGTGGTAATCCCTCTATTGTCCAATCCATTCTGACTCATTGTGACCGTTTATGGGGTTTCTAAGGTTGCAAATCTTTCCAGGGTCAGAAGCCTCTTTTTTCTTCCTTGGAGCAGACGATGGGCTCAAACTGCTAACTGTGACTCAGTAAACTGCCAGGTCTTATTTTCAAAGAAATGTTGTTGTATCTATTCTGGTAGAATCAGGGGAAATGAGCATATAAATAAGTCTTTGACCTTGAATGTAGGATTTGCAATATATGTATGTTAATCAGTTTTTAGTGGTTTAGACTCCTTGGAGAATGGGAGGGAAGTTATAGACCCTTGCTAAAAATGTCTCTTTAGTTCAAGTCCTTGCTTTTCTCTCGTACCTTTAGCCCTTTTCTCCAGTCAGGTGTGTGCTGTTTGTCAGTCACTCCCCAACTCACGGTGATGCCGTGTACAATGAAACAAAACGCCGCTTGGTCCTGCATGATCCCATCATTGGACCAGATAAGACAATTGAGTTCTACAGGGGTTTCACTGGGTGACGTTCTGAAGTAGATAACTGGGTCTACTTTGCTAACCTTAGTCTGGAAGGCCCACAGAAAGCTGTCCAGCATTATAGCAACCTGTAGGACACCACTGACAGACACACGTGCATGGAGGCATCTAAGGTGCATTGGCCAGACATTGAATTTGGGTATTCTGTAGGGAAGATGGGAATGCTACTTTTGATCTACAATCCAAACACCCTCCACAAACACATCAAGAATCAATTGCTGGAGGGTTCTGCTAATGATAGAAAAAAAGGATAGAATGTAGCTCTTACGTTCAAGAAACTTACAGTTATGCTGAGGTAGTATCTCCCAAACTTAAAAATAAATTTCCCTGTTGTTAATTTCTCACAACTACAAATTCTCAGAATTTTGGAAGAACACAAGAGGGTGGCATTGTCGGGGATGGTGACAACCTCGTGGTTTGATCCATAGAGCTGTGGAACATATTGATTTCATATTAAATATTTGGCGTATCTCCCTTCTGTGCCTGGATTAAGTGTTTTAAAGCAACACAACTGTGCAAAAATGTAAATTACCTGCAACTGAATGGTATCCCTGTTTAGAGCTCTTATTTTTTTGACTACTGGATGTTTAGTCTCAATCAATTTGAGCTTTGTTTTGTCCCATTATAAGTTGGTGCCTATAGAGTGGGAAACATGGCATGAGTGTGCAGGACATTCCTCTAACAGGCATCAACACCTGAATGGGCCTGGCAACATGGGTGGTGGTAGAACGAGGAGAAGCTACATCATCAGATAATACCAAGCATGAAAAGCGCATCAGTTAATTTACCAGAGCATGATTGCATTACACATGAGAACATTTTGAATCATTTAACCATGAGAAATTTTCATTGGAAAACTGTTATTTCTGACTTCTTTAGAAAAATTAACTGATAATATTGTTCTCTTCCTGCAATACAAGCTTATTTCTGGATTTACTTATTGATGTTAACAAATCGGTTTGGCTGTTTGATTTTGCAACCCTTGGTGTAAAAGCAGAGACTTGAATTGACTCTTGAAAAAAATGCAGACATTTTAGGCAAAAAATGGAACAGCATAACAAAGGTTTTAAGCAAGGCAAAGAAGGGGGATATAGACCAGATATTCAATATGCTGTAAGCAGTCAAGTTTAAATTTAGGCGAAGACCTGACAAAGATGAGTAGGAGGAGAAACTGTAGTTGTAGATGGATCCAGATTGGGAATTGGTGACATTATCCCATGTAAAAGGTGAAAGATCACTGGTGAATTTTAAGTAATGTTTTACATAATATTTTCAGAATTTTATTGTGAACATGGTACATAGGTAGACCAGAGTAGAGAGATGATGATGAAAAAAAGAAAGGACTTAAACTCATATTAGATAATTCTGCACTCTTGACTAGCTTTGTGAGGTATACATTTAACCCGTGACTAAAATAATAATTGAGATGATTAAATGGTTATAATTTAAGCGTTCTGCTGCTATTTTGACCCACATTTAATAAGAAAGTGGTCAACATTTGCCAACAACTTTGGCCTACATTATTTGGTCCTGCATTTTTAAACACTGTACTTCATTGTGCTTAGTGCTCAGCTGGAGCTTAGTGGCTCTGTAATACAAAGAGCAGAGGAGACTGCAAGCTCTGGGGAAACTCTGTTGTTGACATCAAGGTCAGCTTTCAAAGACCATGACCTGCAGTGCGGGGTGGAGGTCCAATGAGCTCAAATGGTCTTGAACCCCACTCTGAGTTGGAGTATGATCTTCTCTGGATGGGAAATTGCCTACTGCGGAGTTGCCACTTAGGCAACTCAGAAACAGCATGTTCTGTGGCGTTTGTTTTACAACTTGCTGTGCATGTCCAGAACTGTTTTTTCATCTGAACTGTATAAGATGTTATTTAGCAATGGCACTGCTCTTTTTCTAAAGCCAGCATTTTATTCACTTATTAGTTGCTTAGTGCCCTAGATTCCTTCTAGAAAAGAATGTTCAGGGTAGATTATTAACCATCTAATACTGAATATCATAAGCAATGAGAAGAATAAAACTATTTATGATTAACTGAGCACTATATTACATGCCAGGTATTGTGCTTTGGATTTGAAGAATTGGTTGGATTATGTCTAACCTCATCAGGCTACACAAAGGAAATAGAGAATCCAATTCCATATTACCCCAAGACTGTTTTCTATGAGTCAGGGGCTAGGCACGCCTCCAACCTCTAGCAGGCCTTTCCCAGTCTGACACCAACTATCCCTACCACAGCCCTCTTTATTTCTCATTTGGGTTCAATAACTTACTGCAATTGTCACACAGAACCCACAGAATGTACTCATGATTGCGGCGCTTATTAGGGATGTGAAGAGGTTTCAATTCAGAGGAGTCATGTTCAGGATACAGGTGTTCCATCAGGATAGCTTCCTCTTCTGTGCCCACAGGCCACATTAGCCCTGGTCTTCAGCTATTGGTCTGGTCTCTGCCCTGTTCAGACAATATTTCAGCCCCCTTTCACAGCTGCCAATGTGCTTAACGGGTATGCCATTCTGCCATAAGCTGCAGCCTGAAGACTTTCCTCAGCAAACTTAACCAAAAGCCAAACTCACTGCCTCATAGTGAGCCTATGTAATGGGGTAGAACTGCCCTTGTGACTTTCCAAGTCTATACTCTTCATGTGAGTAGAAAACCCTGTCTTTCTCCATGAGTTCGGTTGGTGGTTTTGAACTGCTGACTTTGCAGTTAGCCTACATCCCCTAATTCAGTGCCTGTGAGAACTCTACAAGCCAACCACCTGCCCATAGGTACACAGTTTACCAGTTTCTTGCACTGTGACATCCACTGCTCTGCCTCATGCTCTGGATCATGGTTCTGTTGCTGCCACTGCTCTGCTGCTTCTGTGGGGAGCACACAATGCCATAGGCAGAGGAACAACTAGGGAATTAAAATCAAAAACAAGGGGGACAAGAGGTAGGGAGAAGGTATGGAGAGGAGGAGAGGAAGGGGGAACTGATCATAATGATCAACATATAACCACCACCACCATGCCCCTTACCTTCCAGAGGGATGAACAACAGAAACCAATGGGGAATGGAGACAGTGGTCAGTAGAAGATATGAAACTGATAATAATGTATCATTTAACAAGGGCTCACGTGGGGTGGGGGAGGAACTGATTCCAAGGGCTCAATAGAAAGTAAATGTCTAGAAAAGAATTATGGCAACATATGTACAAATACGCTTGATACAATTTATGGATTGTTGTAAGAGTTGTAAGGACCCCCCAATAAAATGAGCTTTTAATTAAAAAAAAAAGAGTGGGAGATTTAGTCCTTTTATATGGGCGAAGACACTAGGACTCAGGGAGATTATGAAAGGATTCACAGATGGTAGAGAGTAGGGCTGCTTAATCATTTTGTATTTGAGGCCGATTTAAAGATATGGAAACAGTCTATTGATCTGGACATAGAGGAAAGGGCCACACGGACCACAGTGAACTGTACTTTAGTTTTTGTTTTGTTTTTAATCATTTTATTAGGGGCTCATACAACTCTTATCACAATCCATACACACGTCAATTGTGTAAAGCGCATTTGTACATTCATTGCCCTGTACTTTAGTTACTGACAAATGGAAAACGGTGTTAGATGCCAGCAAGTGAATTCTGACATGCGGAGAGATATACACACCAGACCCACACCTTGCTGGACCTTGCGCCCTCACAAGGGTTGTGTCCTTAGGTAATTCTGTTGTGGCAGTCACCAGGACCATTGACCTTGCTAACGGCTTTTTTCCTTCTCACTGATCCTCTACCAAGCATTGTGCCTGTCCCTCAGGACTGGTTCCTCCTGATTATGTGTCCAAAGCACTTCTATGGAGCATTCTAGCTGTACTTGTAACAGATTTGTTTGTTCTTCTGGAAGTCTATGTTCTATTTCATAGTTTTTGCCAACACCATAATTCAAATTCAGTAATTCTTTGGCATCAATTTTTCTTGTTGTAGTGCATGAAGAATGCCATACAGTAGCACAGCATACAGCATTTAATCTCACCCTTGGCACATAGTTTACCATATTAAGATGTAGCAATATTTTATTTGTTTTATGTTAAGTTGCTATTACTAGTCAACATTAGTAGGGTAGACATAGACAGAGTTGCTTTTCAGAAGTGGAGTTTGGTTTTTGCTGATTCAGCCACTCTGCCTTTGGATTCCCTTTGTTAATGGATGGGTGCAGACCCGCAAGATAATGGCCTCTGGTGAGACTCCGCATTTTGCAGGTAATGCAATTACCTTGTTAGCTAGATCTGCAGGAACTGCATCCTTGCAGCTCTCTCTGTTTACAAACTCTATGCAATTTGCCTTTACAATTTTATTTTAAATCACTTCATAATTTGCTAACACAAAGGTTACCTTTTTAATTTCATTACATATATTTAAAAAATCATTTTATTGGGGGCTCATACAGCTCGTATCACAATCCATCCATCCATCCATTGTGCCAAGCACATTAGTACATTTGTTGCCATCATCATTCTCAAAATATTTTCTTTCTACTTGAGCCCTTGCTATCAGCTCCTCGGTTTCCCCTCCCTCCCCAGTCTCCCCTCCCTCATGAGCCCTTGATAATTTATTAATTATTATTATTTTTTCATGTCTTAGACTATCTGATGTGTCCCTTCAATGACTTCTTTGTTTTCTGTCCCCCAGGGAAGAGGGTATATGTAGATCCTATAATCGGTTACCCCTTTCACCCCCACCTTCCCCTTCCCCTCCTGGTATTGCTATTCTCATTATTGGTCCTGAGGGATTTATCTGTCCTGGATTCCCTGTGTTTCCAGTTCTTATCTGTACCAGTGTACATCCTCTGGCCGGATTTGTAAGGGAGAATTGGGATCATGATAGTGGGGGGTGGGGTGTTGGGGAGTAGGAAGCATTAAAGAACTAGAGGAAAGTTGTATGTTTTATTGGTGCTATACTGCACCCTGACTGGCTTATCTCCTCCCCGTGACCCTTCTGTAAGGGAATGTCTAGTTGCCTACAGATGGGCTTTGGGTTTCCACTCCACACTCCCCCTCATTCACAATGATATATTTTGTTCTTTGATGCCTG
>NW_022107431.1:98721941-98729243 GCF_000313985.2 Echinops telfairi | reverse complement strand
ACATTAGGTCCTCATTTTTCCCCTCCCTCCCCGCTCCCCCCTCCCTCATGAGCCCTTGATAGTTTAGGATAATTCTTATTAAATAATGTTCTCAGAAATGAAGGAAAACATAAAATCCTGTGAATGATAATAACCATGTGAATTCTGAATGCTCACAGTAAAAGATTAGAATGTACAGAATGATAAGAGTGATTGTGGTGTTGGTCAAAGGAGAGTGGTACAAATATATAAATTTTTAATATTTAAAAAAATGAATAATAATGTATAAATAAAGAATAACTGTGATTTGATAAAATATTAGGTATATAAAAGGGAAGTAATCACAGAAAATGCATAGTTATTTTGCTGCTGTGGAAGAGAAGTGTACTTCTCACAAGGTGATGCGATTAGAATTTGATTTCAAACTATCAGTCCTCTTAACGTTTTTCAGCATCATCCTAAATAATATGGTTAGAAAGGCAGATCATTCTGTTTTTGGCTCCTCCACACGCCCAGAGTTATTCCTATAGATAGCTATCACTTCAAATGAGAAAACCTGTATAAAAAGTTCCTTAGATGGGTTGTCTCAGCTGCTTTGACAAATGCCACGTACTCCATTCCTGAGGTCAGGGTAAATGACAGGATGTGAGCAGTGACTAGAAAATGCTTCCCTGGCACGATTGTTTGCTGAGTAAGATGGGCAGTACAGAAACCCAGGAGCTTAGCCTCATGGCACTTCTGTGGAGGACATCGCAAAGGCACGGATGTTTCACCTGTCTGAGAGTGGTGGTGTTGCTCAGCACAGCATGCATCTTGCTTCTGGGGTAGTGGAGGGAAAGCTGGCTGCTTGCCCGGCTTTCTTTCAGCCCAGGTACACTGAAAACAAAGCCCCGCTGCCTGTTCCTGACTCGAGTGACTTACCTGTCTCTTCCCCTCCCCTCCAGCCTGCTTCCTGTACAAAGGTTGTCAGGTAGATAAAATTCATTATTCCAGTTACTCAGTTGGATGGCAAGGATAGTGAGCTACACTGTTTCAATGTCAGAATAGATTTTTTCTCGGGTGTTGTAAGGTTTTTGTGTCCTACTGATTTTCCATGAGTTGTAATTGTGGAGCAGAAGTGAGAACTTCTTAAACTGCTGTCACAAGTCAGGAATTCATTTTGATGATTCATGGACTTTTCTATAGACAGAAGGGAATTATATATTGTGCATGCATGGTGTTGCTTCTTGGGAGATGGAAATTCACAAGTTCAAACATTTTTTATTGTTCGCAATTTAGGATATTTGAACTATAAATCTGCTTTTCATAATAATTTCATAGGCTATTCTTTGAGAGAACACTTGAGGGATTTGAAGACCATCTGGGTGCCTGGTGCTTGGGGTAGCAGGTAACACTTGTGGATCTATTTATGAAATTACTTGGTATCCCTCTCAGCAATTTTTAATCTTATACATTCAGCAGCAAACAGAGACATCTGTGTCTGAAGGCTTGGATTTACATTGACCAGGGAACATGTGGACATTATCCACACACGGCAGTTGAATCGATTCCAATTCATAACAGCCCCATATTGATTTTCTGAGAATGTAAATCTTTACAGAGCAGACAGCCTCATTTTCCCCAGAGGCTGGTGGGTTTGAACCACTGACCTTGCGGTTAGTAGTTCAGCACTTACCCAGCATTGCCACCAGGTTTCTTTATGTGGAAATTAGAGAAGAATACATTATGCGGTGTAACTGGATTCCATTACTGAAAACAGTTACATATTTAAAGTGACGTGATCTGCTGTGGGCTGTATTTGTCTAAAAACAGAGGACGGGGGACCTGTATTTCAAAGAGAAATCTAAACCAATTAATAAATAGGGTTTTGTGGTGTGCCTGCTTATATCAATAGTCTCGTTTTTCTTTTTCCTTTTTCATTTTTTAATAGTCTTTGGTGGAAAAAACCTCTTCCATTCTCATTGATAATTTTTGGTAGGAAGTACAATTTACCCTAACTACCCCATAAAGTCAAGTGCTGACAATGTTGAGAATTCTTGTAAATGTCTGACCCCTCAGTACAAGGTACCTGGGAATATAGCCTTGAATTTACCTTGCAATCCGGCTCTCAGGAATGTAGTGAGTTAAGATGCAAGTATAGTTTAGCTTGTGCCATGTACTAACAAACAAATTGTACCTCATTTAAAAATGAATTGCAGATATTTCAACATATAATGTCTTTGAATATATCACATCCTGTATCAGTAGGACTGTTTATGCTATCTTATAAACCCATGTTCATTGAGTAGTTTCCAACTCATGGCGACCCTGTAAGAGAGAGTAGAACGGCCCGGTGGCTTCCCCAGACTGTAACTCTCTACGGGAGCAGAAAGTCTCATCCTTCCCCTGTGTATTTCCCAATAACAGCTGTCATTTCACGTTGCTGACCTCCATGCTGGCAACCCGTTATCCAGAAGTCAATGTCTCTCAGTGCCTCTGCACGGATTCCTGCCGTCTCGGCTTGATCTTCGGTGTTACACATGTCCAGCGATCCCTCCGTCCATCACCCAGATACACAGGTTGGACTGCAATTGCTATAGTAGCCAAGTGCATGACACAGTTATAAGATTCATACTACCCTTTTCAGTAACTCTTGTTGAAGAAAGGAGAAGCTTCCCTTTTCCAGAAACTATAGAAAACATTGCTTTCGATTGATTTACAAGTCAATCTCTGAACTATTTACTATGACTGTAAAGACGAGAAGCTTGGCTAGAAATCTTATATTCCCTTTTTTGTGTTATAGAATATATTTAAAAACTTCCCGTTTTTTTGACTAGCGTGCCGGACTATGGCATGGGCACATGATTAGCTGCTGTTAGGGGCTATCGATTCCCTTCCTGCTCAGCGTGCTACCCAGTCCTGCTCCAGCCTCGTGAGCATATCGTGCTTGGGCCCATGACGGCAGGCTTGTGTCAATCCATCTTTTTGAAGATCTTCCTCTGCTTCTCTGATCTTCTAATTTGCCAAGCATGGTAGCCTTCTCTAGGGATTGGTCCCTTTTGAGAGCATGCCCAAAGTGTGCGAGAGAAAGTCTTAACGATCCTAGCTTCTGATGGAGCATTCTGACTGTATCTTCCAAGACAAAAACTGTTTGTTCTTCCGGACGTCTAGAATAGTTGCACCATTCTTAGCCAACACCAACATTCAAATGTGTCCATTCTGCTCCAGTTTTCCTTTTTCATCTTCCAGTTGCACGTACATGCGAGGTGATAGAAAATACCATGGCTTGAGTCAGTCATGCTTTAGTCCTCAGAGGCACTGTAAACAGCAGACGTGTTCAATGCAATACGTACTTTGATTTCTCAACTGCTGCTTCCACGAGCACTGAGTGTAGCTCCAAGAACAGTCAAATCCTCGGCAACTTCAATTGTTTCTCTGTTTATCGTGATGTCGTTTATTTGTCCCATTGTGAGACTATTTTTTTAAACATTGGATTATACCAAAGGCAGTTGTAGTCTTTGACCTTCACCGTTCAGTGCTCCATGCTCATTGTACTCTCAACAATCAAGGTTGCGTCGTCTGCGTGTCTCAGGTTGCTAAGACGCTTTCTTCCAAACTGGCTTCCTTGTTCCTTCTATAATCTAACTTCGTGAATTATTTGCTCAGCTTGCTCAAAAAGTGATAAGTTCAGGATGAATCAATGTGATGAAAGGATAAATCCATGACACACACCTTCCCTGCTTTACGAACATGCCAGTGTTTGGACTTGGTTTATGAACGGGTTCTGTGTAAGTGTTCTGGAAGTCCCATTCTTCACAGTAGCATCCATGGTTTGTAATGATCCACACAATCGAATGCCTTTGCATAGTCAATAAGCTACAAGTCATTATATTTTTATTATTCTCTACTTTGGGCCCAAAATCATATGTTGTCAGCAATGATATTTCACTTTCATATCTTCTATTGAATATGGCTTAAACTTCTGGCAACTTCCTATCTATGTACTGCTGTAATTGTGCTTGAATTATCTTCAGCAAAATTTCACTTTCGTGTGATATTACTCAACAATAATAATGTTCCTTTGATATTGTTTGCTAATTTCTGCATTTTGCTGGGTCTTCCTTCTTTGGAATTAACAGAAATATTGGTCTCTTCCAGTTAGTTGGACGGGTAGATTTCTTCTGAAGTTTTTATATACACTAGTGAGTGCTTCCAGTGCTGCATCAGGTTTTTGAAACATGTCCATTTGTATTCCATCAATTCCTGAAGTCTTATTTTTCTTCATTTTATCTGTGTGGAATTCAGTAACCACATGTGACTTTCCTGCTGTGTTTCATTTTACATGAATAAGGTAATGAAATATGTTTCTTTTGTATCTAGCTTCAACTTCATTCAGTATTATGATTGTGGGCTTCTTTGTAGGTATATCGACATTATCCTACCACAGCATTGGGTTTCAAGGTAGACTTTGAAACGTTCTCTTTGACGATGAACGTGACACCAGTTTTCCTGAATCTGTCATTGCCAGTATTGTAAACCATTGGGTCAGTGCTGACTCAGACCGACCCCTGTGGGTTTCTGAGATTGTAACTGTTTATGGGAGTAGAAGGACCAGTCTCTCTCCCGCAGAGCTGCTGGTCAATTTGAACTGCTGATCATTGAGGTCACAGCTCAATGTGTAACCGCCACACTACCGGCACGCCTCTGAAGAGCAATGGCTCTGCGTGAAGCAATGGGCTGGGATTCACCACCCAAGGTCTGCAGTTAAAAATCACCAGGCACTCTTGGGTTCTGGAGAAAGACAAGCTTTTTGCTCCCATCTAGAGGTACCAGCTTAAATAATATTAGACTATATGATTGTTGAATTTAAAATGGACAATTCTGCCCTATTCAGCTCACTAATGCCTAGTATGTGGAACTCTATGTGTTCCATTTCATTTTTGACAACTTCGTTTCCAGATGCGTACTTCATACATCCATGTTCTGAATATTAAAGGACTTTTTTCGGCCGTGTCTTCTAATTTTGAGTCATGTCTCATCAGCTAATGAAGATCCTGAAAGCTTTACTTCACCTATGTCATCCGTCAACTCTACTTTGAGGAGACTGCTCTTTTCCAGTTGTGTCTTGAAGGCCTTCTAATGTGAGGGGCTCAACTGGCACCATATCAGACAAGTATCTCAGTAACGGACAGCCAATTTTTTTCTTCTCAGTTTCTGAGCAAAAAAGAAGACCCTCAATGAATGGACTGATAAACAATACGCTCCAACAGAGCAACATTGCGAGGCTCTCACAGGGCCAGACGCGCTTGATTCAGCCGTACATCGGGTTGGTGAGCATCAGAAATGGCTTGGTGGCACTTGGCAACACCAGCTACACCCAGTCACTGGATGGGAGTTACAGACACTTTAACTACAAAGGCCATGTTAAGCCATTCACAGTCCCACACATTGGTGCCAAGAAAGAAAAGATCTGGTCACCTATACTGAGTCAGTTATAGATTAACTCTTATATATATATATATATAAGAGAGAGAGAGAGAGAGAGAGAGGTGGGTGGGACAGTTCTCCTCTGTGCCTCTGGGATATGATGGGACCTTGTGAGTTAAAATCAGCTCGAAGGCAACAAGAACACATAAAGCTGTAATAGATGAAATCTGGAAATAACCAAAATATCTATTACTTGTTGTTGTTGTTGTTGTTGTTAGGTGCCACCGAGTCGGTTCTGACCCATAAGTGACATTATGCACAGCAGAACAATATACTCGGTCTTTTGCCATCCTCACAATTGTTCCGATCCCTGATCCCATTGCTGCAGCCACTATGTCAATCCATCTCCTTGAGGCCCTTCCTCTTTTCTTGCTGCCCCTCTACTTTACCGAGCCTGGTGTCCTCCAGGGACGGGTCTCTCCCGAGAATGCGTCCACAGTGTGTAAGATGAACGCTTACCCTCCTTGCCTCTCAGGAGGATTCTGGCTGTACTTCTTCCAAGACGGGCTTGTTTGTCCTGTGGGCAGTCATGATGCTTTCAGTATCCTTCTCCAGCCCCACGATTCACATGCATCCGTCCATCTTCAGGCTTCCTTGTTCAGAATTGATGAATACGTTGTTGTCTATTTAGATGATCGAATACTACGTGGCAATGAAACCTGGCAGATAGCTGCTCAGTTGAACACAGTGGGTCTCACCATCATAATCCTGAACAATGAAGTTGAAACGTGTCATTACCTTGTTCATGTAAAGTGAAGCGGAGCAGGAAAGTAGCATGTGGTGATTGGGTTTTGGACAGGTGGGGTGGAGAAAGGTGCCTAGAGGACTACCCCTGAGGTCACTAATCATGTTGTATGGCTTGTGGTTACCACGTAACTTTGAGGAGAATAATTAAAAAGTGCACTTTGTCACATTTCCTTATAGTATTTTATTTTCTCTTTTTCAGCTGCCCTGTGAAATATTCTGTTAAGCTCTTTGAATTCATCATTTCTCCCACTGGCCTGAGTTGCTCTATGATGCAGAGCGATTTTCAGAGTTTCTTTTAACGTACACTTTGAACTTTTCTTTCCTGTCTTTTTAAAGACCTTGTGTTTTCTTCGTGAATGATGCCCTTGATGTCCTCCCACAGCTCATCAGGGGTCTCTTCTCATTAGTGTTCCATGCAGCACGTCTGTTCTTGAAATGTTTGAGAAATTCAGGTGGGTGTGACCTAAGATCTCGCCTGCCACCACCACCACCAGGGCTCTCATGGATGGCTTTAATTTTCTTGAGCTTCAATCTGAACTTACATATAAGCAAATGGTGGTCTGTTCACAGCCAGCCCCTTGCCTGGTTTAAGCTGCTGATATTGAGCCTCTTCATCTTCTCTTCCCACAGATACAGTCAATTTAATTTCTACATATTCCATCTGGAGAAGTTCACCTGTATAGTTGCTGTTCGTGTTGTTTGAAAAAGGTATTTGCTATGAAGTCATCATTAGTCTTATATAATTCTATCATGCAATATCCAGATTAATTTCTATCACGAAGACCATATTTCCAACTACTGTTCCTTCTTCTTTGTTTCTAACTTTTGCTTCCCAACCTCCAATAATTATCAATGCCTCTCGGTGCATCTTTGGTCTATTGCTGACTGACATCACTGGTAGAATTCTTCAGTTTCTGCATCACTAGCTTTACTGGTTGGTTCATAAATTTGAAGAATAGTTGTGTAAATTGGATTACCTTGAGTGTGGTTAGCTATAATTCTATCACAGGCAGCATTGTACTTCAAAATAGGTCTTGAAGTGTCCTTTTTTTTTTTTTTAACATTTTATTAGGGGCTCATACAACTGTTATCCCAATCCATACACACATC
>NW_022107431.1:98719403-98721159 GCF_000313985.2 Echinops telfairi | reverse complement strand
TTGAGGGAGTACTTGAGTGGAGGCCCAATGTCCTTCTGCTACCTTAGAAGTGTCCTTTTTGATGATGAATCCCAGGCTATTCCTCTTGATTGTATCATTCCCAGTGTAGTAAACCAACTGGTTTTCTGATTGAAAACCAGTCAGTTTCAGCTCATGTGCACCCAGGATATGGATTGTTATGCTTTCTATTTCATTTGTTGACAATTTCCAATTTTCCTAGATTCATATTTCACATATGCCAAGTTCCAACTATGGAAAGATTTTTTGCAGCTGTTTCTTCTGATTTTGAATCATGCCCCAGAGGCAGCTGCTCTATTCACATAATTACAGTTGACTCTATTTGGAGAAGGCATTTCCTCGGCCATATTTTGAGTAGCTTCTGAGTTGAGGGGCTCACCTTCTGGCACTACTTCTGGCAGTGTTTTGCTTCTCTTCATTAGGCATTCGGAGTCTCACAATGTTTCAATACTGTGCACAAGGTTTTAATATCTTTGAAGTGGAGAGTCTATCTCTTCTCACAGTCTCTATTTGTCTGGAATCTCTGCTGAAACTTCTTCATTTGGGGGAACCTACTGGCATCATAGTTTCCAGCAACAAACAAGTCACCACAGTATGACAGACTGACAAGTATACAGATAAAAAAACCAGATTGAAATGTATAAAGGCCTAGTATTAGAAACGTGTAAAGATAGTGTTAGAAACCAACAAAGGAAGAACACGCTCAGTATATCTTAAATTGAAAGAATGTAAGAAAAAAATCAAGCTTCAAATTGCAATATCAAACAATTCTAAGAGCAAAATATTGAATGATTCAGGATACATCCAAAGATGGAAAGAATACAGAGTCACTGTACCAGGGAGATCAATTGTCTTTCAATCCTTTAAGGCAGTAGCATATGAGGAAGAACCAATGATACTGAAGGAAGAAGTTCAAGTTAAACTGAAAGCATTAACCAAAAAAAGCTCTAGGGATTGATGGAATGCCCACTGAAATGTTTCCACAAGCTGATGAAGTACTAGAAGCACATATCACCTATTCCAGGAAATTTTGAAGACAGCTAGCTGCTAGGCCACTGATTGGAACTGGGAGAGATCTTTATTTTTGTCAATTCCAAATAAAAGTGACCCAACACAATGTCAAAACTATAGAAAATATTATTGATATTACATACGAGTAAAATTTTGCTAAAGATCATTCATCAATGGTTGCAGCAGTACATTGACAAGAAGCTTCAAGGGTTCTGGCCAGATTCAGAAGAGGGTGCGGAACAAGAGATACCATCCCTGATGTTAGATGAGTCTTGATTTAAAGCAGAGAGTACCAGAAAGATGTTACTTGCATTTGACAGACTGCAGCATTCAACTGTGTGGATCATAACAAATTATCATAGCCCTGAGAAGAATGGAATTCTAGAACATATCATTGTCCCCATGTGCAACTTGTATGTGGATCTAAAGGCAGTTGTGGGAACAAAAAAGTGCATAATGCATGGTATAAAATCAAGAAATTTTTTTGTCAGTGTTGTATCCTCTTACCATACTTACTCAATCTGTATGCTCCTCAAATAATCACAGAACCTGGATTATATGAAGAAGAATGAAACATAAGGATTGGAGGAAGGTTTATTAACAACTGGCAAAATGCAACAACCACACTTTGTTAAGAGTGAGGAAAACTTGAAGCCCTTGCTGATGAAAATGACAGATTTCAGCAAGGATGTTACTTTGAGGAATATGGAGCTTTGCCTCAGACACA
>NW_022107431.1:98717453-98718650 GCF_000313985.2 Echinops telfairi | reverse complement strand
GACTACAATCAGAGAAATGTGTAATCTAGAGAACATTTAAAATGCCTTTATTTTTTGAAAACCCATATTCAGAGAAAGAGTTTTAGTCGTTATTTATTTATCATTTCCATTGTGAATGGGATGAAGGCTAATGTAGGCATTTTTACAGCTCTTAGTTCCCAGCAGAGGAAGTGACTACAACTCTTTCAGTTTGCAGTAAGACCCGTCGTAGTGGGAACCGCCACACCTGTCAGTCTTCGTCCTAGAAAGATAGAATGCTCTAGAACACCGAAAAACAATTTCTAAAACATTTCCCAGGAGGCCTCTATCCACTTATCTACCAATGTTTACTTCATTTGTCTCTCAAAGTAAAATCTTATTAAAAATGTTCAAGCTTCTAACATTTTCACTCCAGAATTCAGTAAAGAGAAGAGGTCAAGGTTTGAAAATTACCAACAGACTGGCTTCTGTGATCTTGGATAAGTTTACACTATTGCTAGCTATCTCCTTATATATATATTGGATTGCCTGAACTATGATTTGAATGGAAGTCCGGGTTTATTTGGCCTGTCAAAATAATTTGAAATTACCTTGGAAATAACGAAGGAAACAGACACTTGGAATGCCATCATTGTTCTGAAATTTACCAGATGACGGCTTTGTGAACCTCAAACGCACATGTTCCTGTGGTTCTCACATCGAGAATCTTCAATGCTTCCACTGTTGTGGCGGCAACACTCATCTTAAACCTCCACGGAACTAAATCGATTTTAATTAAGACGCTAACTTGGCATTTTCTAATCTTAAATTTGAAGATGATAAAGCATTTGATAATGGCCAATGAAGTAAGCCCTCTTGGGGCTTTTACAAACATGATTTAAAATGGTAACTACCCAATTATTCTCGGCGGAGAGCTGAATGTTCCACAGAAGCCAGGCAAGAAATGGGAGGTCCACAAAGCTTTCTCGCCTGAAGATGTGCTTTTGGAGACTTGCTGAACCAAGAAGAATCATTATGCCAGGGTGGAAGTCTATATTTAGTCATTCATTCAAGAAATATTTATTGCCCATCTACTTTCTATATTTATCTGAACATTGGAGATAATAATAGTGACATGGTCATTGCTCTTACAGATCTCACCTTCCAGGAAATGAAAGAAGAGGTAGGTAGTGTTCTTACTTAGCGAAGACTAGTATTTCTTTCTTCTTCTTCTTCTTT
>NW_022107431.1:98713328-98716244 GCF_000313985.2 Echinops telfairi | reverse complement strand
ATTGTTAAAGACCCTATATATATTTAAGTGATAAACATATTGTGATCAACTGAATACTAATATATTTGATATTTTGGTAAAATGAAAAGTTTCTTGGAAAGTGCAACTTGGAAAGAAGCAACATTAAAGCGGAGTAGTCCTGTATCTATTAAAGGAATTGAACCCTATAAAAGAAATCGGTTAGTTGATATAAAAGCCTATGTTCTACTACTTCTACTTTCATGTACTTCAGATGGTTTTAAAAACAGTATTAATCTGTACCCTATTTCGTTTCAATAGACAAAAATGTTCAGAAAAACAAAATCACTAAATTGATTTTCTTAAACCATCATAGAAACTCCAAACATGGAAACATTTTTCCTACTGTCTAACAAGTCTGTGTTTTAAGTGTGAAGTTATGAAAATCTAATTTTCAACTATAAGGCTACTAAAATTGTGAGAGCATTATAGTTCGCTTTTCAAAACTTTTTCTGAATATGACACTTGTGTACTTTCTTAGTCCTGATTAAGAAGAACAAAACCCATTTCCCTCACCCATTCTCAATTATAGCAACCGTATACACCATAGAACCCCAAACTTATTTGGCTTATTTCTCCTTAAAAATGTTAGCACCTGATGGCAATTAAAAAGCATGTACAGTACATAGGCACTGCAGCCCGCAATCCTGGATACAGTATAGGTATCTGCTTTTGCAGCTTTCCACCCCTGGATCATTTCAGCACCTCCCAGGAGGTAGGACCACCTCCTTTGGGAAACATTGCATGGACAGAGCAGAAGTGCTCCTGAGGTTTTCCAAGACTGTAAACCTTTGCAGAAGCGATCAGGTGGGTAGCAACCGACCACCTAAGCCACAGGAGCAGTTTGACCCTGTCT
The DNA here is from genome assembly GCF_000313985.2 of Echinops telfairi. Taxonomy (NCBI): domain Eukaryota; kingdom Metazoa; phylum Chordata; class Mammalia; order Afrosoricida; family Tenrecidae; genus Echinops; species Echinops telfairi. The sequence continues at coordinate 98,715,370 of NW_022107431.1, read as the reverse complement.
AATAGGGTTGCTCTGGGTTGGAATCGACTCAGTGGCAATGAGTTTTTGAATGTTCCAGAATAATGTGTTCCAGAAGAAAATTTAAAAGCAAAGCCCACTGACTGAGTCTTTGGTTTCTGAAGATTTCTGACATTAACTATTCATGCAAGTAGACAACTTCATTTTTCTCTCTCTTAGCAGTCGGTAGGTTTGAACCACTAACCTTGCAGTTAACATGCCATCACCTAATCCAAAGAGACACTGGAGAGCTAGTAAAATATAGCAGAGAAAAATCCAAATTGCTGAACATTGAGAATGTTCCTGATTAATGAGACGTATGCATTTACAAATTTAGGAAACCTCCAAATTGCAAACAACCTTGATACATTGTACTAAAAAGGTGAACCATCAAAATAAATCAAAGAGTTTAAGAACAGTCAGAGACAAAAACAATTCCCTTCAAAGGAGTGACAACTAGACTGACAGCAGGCTTTTCACAACAACAATGAAAGAAGTGGAATACTATCTTCAATAATCTGAGGGCGTATTCTGCAGCTGTCAATGGGGTTATGTGTAACAAAGAGAGAAACCTGCCATGGGCAAGGTGGCTCAGTGCCACAACCAACCTGGGCCTCCGTCTCTGACAGAGGGTGACTTTAGAGAGAAAGAAATGTATCCTCGATGGACAAACAGAGATGGCAAGAAGAAATGAAAAAAATTCAAACACCAAAGGCAAATATTGGCTACATATACAAATAAATATCTTCTGTGATTTATAAAACGAGATAGGAGTTGTTGACTGGAGTTCAAGGGCTCTAAGGGATTTTATTTGCTTAGGATGCTTGTAAAGATACTAATAAAAGTTATAATTTATAAATGACCATATGATTAAGTAAGTATACTAAAATATCTGAGTTTCTAGGTAAGCACAACAACAATGGAAGCAAATAAAATTTCCCAAGTAATGGAATAAAACCAAAGAGCTGAAAAAATATTTAATTCAAAAGTGGTTAAAAAAAAAGTATGAGTCAAAATCCATTTAGTGGCAATGGGCTTGTTTGACCATTGTGTGGACATGAAATAACATTTATGATTTTTCAGGATTGAATCATTTCCACCCACAACGTGTCATTCTAGCTGGGTCTTGATACTCAATGGTTTAACTATTAGGTAAGGATGTGATGTGGAAGTTATGCGATGATCTTCCATAATGAGATCTGATGCGACAAACCACTAAGAAGATTAAGGGTGGATTGCCGCATCCTTAATTTTGTCACAGCTCTGATCTGATGTAGGGGGGGTTTCTCTAGGGAGTGTCCTACAGCACCTTTTATTTTACAAGAGATGAAAGGAGAGATTGCAGTAGAGGCCAGAGGGACCTACTACCATTAAGAAAGAAGAGCTAGAAGAGGAGTCTGTCCTTTGGACCTGGAGGCCCTGCACTGAGGGAGAAAAATCTTCCCCCAGAACCTGCCATCTAAATCTAAGCATCTAGGCTAGAGAATACGCTTCTATTTGCTCAAGCCATGCACTTGTAGTATTTTGGTGACAGCAGCACTCAATAGAAGGGCTGTATAAGAAAGGGAGACTACAAGCCAAGCTCATATATAAACATCGATGCAGAAATTTTGCATAAGCAATGAAACATTATGACTAATTGGGAGTTCTTCTTACATTGCAAAGTCGACTTGACATTATCAAATTACTTAATTTAGCTCCCCACATTAGGAAATTAGAGGACAAGAAATAGCTAAGTATTTTACTGGAAGCAGCAAAAGAAGTTGTCAAAAGTCAATAAGCATTCATGAGAAGATCTCTTAGAATCTAGCAATAGAATGAAGGTACTCAATTCAATAAAATACTCTAATACCTATTACAAACTTTGTAGCAAACATCACTTTTATTGGTCAAAGGCTTTAAAATTGGGAATAAGACAAGGAAATCAACCCTCACCACTTCCACACTTCCATTCAACATGTCACTGGAAGTCCACGTACTTTTGTAAAGCAAGAAAAAATAATAAAGGTGTTAGGGTGAGTTAGATTGGCTGAGGAATAAGTAAA
>NW_022107431.1:98686130-98712215 GCF_000313985.2 Echinops telfairi | reverse complement strand
ATTAAAAATTTTGCAAAGCAACGTGGTTGAGCAGGGCTAGTGGGAAATATTTTAAATAGGACACAATCCATAAAGGAAAGGAGAGAGAAACTTCACTGAATTAAAAATAAAAGCCTCTGATTGTAGACAGATGCTGAAATGCAAGAAGAAAGATAAGCCGCAAGGAAACAATCATTTTACAACACATAAAACCAACTAAGGGTTATAAGTCAGCTCAAAAAAATCAATAACGAAAAAGCAATCCAATAAAAACAAACAAATGCAAGACATGCATAAGTATTTCACAAAAGAGGAAACAAGAATATAAAACAAACATACAGAGATGTTCTCAGCCTCATTAGTATTGAGAGAAAGCAAATTCAGCCATCATGAAACACCAGTTCAAAGTCTTGACATTTTAAGAGTTGGTGAGGATGTGGAGTGGGGTGGCCTCTAAAGACATGGTCAATGTGAGGAAGTTTGGAAGAGACCAGACTCCGGCACATGCTTCAGCAGGATTGTGTTAACCTGTGAGAAGTAAACATCTTGGATCAACTAGGTCAACTCATGAGGGGACTACCAACATATTCCTTTACTTCAACTAAGACATACACATTACTTTTTGAATATTTACTTGGATTAGTCAATATTTAATAAGAATCATGGAAATAATCTAAATTAAAGCAGAAGCACAGTTATGAAATGAATGCGCAAATCTTGGCTGACACCGAGGGGGGCAGCCATCGATGTGATTTGACTTTGGCTTGTGTGTCCTGGCGAGGGTTTCTGTGTGCCTGCAGACTACCAGCCCAGCCTCTGCAAGCAACGGCCCTTCAGTCTCCCAGGGTCACGGAGTTCTTAATCACATCTCCAGTGATGAGATGATCCTCAGTACATAAGTTAGCAAGAAGTTACCACTTCTCATTTCTGTGTTGACCTGGAGGAAAAGGCTACACTCTCACGTCTATAGTAACCTGGAGGAAGAAGATGTGTTTCGCTGTTTCTATGGAATCTTGGTATCCTCCAGGCAGATAAGGAGCTGTCCATTTGTGAGGGCTAACTCTTTAAGTCTTTCTATCTTTGGGGATAATCTTTGCTGCCACTTTCTGGTTCAGCATCTGAGTAACTTCAAGAGGAGGATATCTCTCTCTTTTCTACAGTCACTTTTAAATGTTCGAGTGAAACAACACAAAACAGGGTCAACAACAACCCTGAAACTAGAGAACCAGAATAAAATGAAACAAAACCCTCCTGAAACCTCATGACACCTGCTCATGAGGGCAGACAGAAGCTGCTTTGACCATTTCCCATGAGCTCATATGAAGAGCATCTGTCTGGAGGGCAGTCCTGGGTTCTGGTTTCATCTCTGTCACGAACCATAGTTGTGTAAATCGTATAAGCCACAAACTCTCTGAATTAAAATCTCTTCATCTCTTGAGCATTTATTAGGAACTAGGCATTTTAAATGACATATCTTTAATACTTAAAGGAGACTTGCAAATTAGGGAATGCTATTCCTATTTTACAGAGGGAACAATTGAGACTCAGAGAGTTAAGTATTTCAAAGACAAACTCAAAAGCCAAACTGCCTACAAATGAGTCGATTCAGACTCAAAGCAGCCTCCAGGAGGACAGAGTTGGACTGTCGCTGTGGGTTTTGAGCCTGTGGATCTTCATGGGAGCTGAAAGCCTCATCTTGCAGAGCAGCTGGTGTTTTGAACTGCTGACCTTGAGGTTAGTAGTCCAACACATGTGAGCCAGGAAGGAGAAGATTTTGGACTAAATACTCTCCTTCCTTGATTCCTTAAAGCTCTAAGCATTCATGCCACTCTCCACGTTTGACATTGTCTAACGTCAATGTTGTACATCCTTTCAATTATAATTATAAAGAAGGAATGACTATAACATGCTTCCTGAGGTGAAGAGACATCAGCATTTCACTAAACGGAAAAGTAAATACATATAGGGGGTGTTTCTGCATGGAGCCATTTAGTCAGACACTCAGAAAGGAATATTATCTATTTTGACAAATGCCAGCTCTTTGTAAAGAAGACAGGCCCACAGAAGGGCACTGTAAGCAAGATAATTTTTAACCACACCATTTTTAACCCTTTCCTTCTGTGATTTCCTGAGAGGACAGTGCTATTGGACAAGAGAATCTTTCAGGAAAATGTGTCCAAAGTCATTGGAGAGCTCTTTAGGATACTTATTTATGAATAAAAGGGGGTGGGGGGGACACATTTTAGAACTGTGATTCGATTGAGCATTTAACTGTGAAACTGAACATTGGTGATTCACATCCAACAGCAGTTCCAGGAGGAACACTGGTGATCAGCTGTCATAAAGATCACAGCCTGCAACCCACTGAGACAGTTCTGCACTGTCCCATTGGGTCACCAGGAGTCAGTCAGGACGCAGGGTAGCAATGATGAAACATTTCCTCTAGGTCTTAAATACTTCCTCTCCCCTCCGCCCCCACTCTCACGATCCCAGTTCTACCCTACAAATCCAGCCGGACCAGAGGATGTACACTGGTACAGATAGGAACTGGAAACGCAGGGAATCCAGGGCAGATGATCCCTTCAGGACCAGTGCTGAGAGTGGCGATACTGGGAGGGTGACGGGAGGGTGGGGTGGAAAGGGGGGAACCGATTGCAGGGATCTATATATAACCTCTGCCCTGGGGAGGAGTGGGTGAAGGGAGATGTTGGACAGTGCAAGATATGACAAAATAATAATAATTTATAAATTATCAAGGGTTCATGGCGGGGGGGGGGGGGGAGGCAGCGGGCAGGGAAGGGGAAAATGAGGAGCTGATACCAAGGGCTTGAGCAGATGTTTTGAGAATGATGAGGGAAACAAATGTATAAATGTGCTTGACACAATGGATGGATGTGTGGATTGTGATAAGAGTTGTATGAGCCTCCAATAAAATGATAAAGAAAAGAGAAAGAGTGAAAGAGTTAGCCCACTGTTAATCAAAATACTAGAAATATTACATAATTTAAGATTTCAGCTGTTAAAAATCCAAAATATAATGGCACCCTCCCTTGAGGTAAAAAATTCCTTTTACACTTAATCTGTACGGCTGTTTTAACTCAGAAGATGGGAAGCAGAGTCATTTAGCTAAGCAAGGGAACTTGAGACTGCAGGATGCCAGTCTGATAACCCCCTGGAGAAATGCAGCTAAATTCCTGGGAAGCCTGCTAATGTTATCTGCTAATGATCTCCTCGGGTAATTGCAGTCCTGTTTTTTTGTCACACAGTTTAAGAGAGATTACTTACTTAATTTTCACTGAACCTTTGAAGCAGTTCGGAGGTAGCAAACCCCACTGTTTTCCTTTGTCCAGTGTTTGCAAAAAGAAACTTTAAGAGTTTCTCAAATGCACTTGGTCCTTGTCTTTGGCAGCAACAGTGGCGGGCAATCCAGACCTTTATTTCCCTGCCACAGAAATCGACTGTACAACACGTGGCATCAACCACCACAGTGCTTCAGGGGGGTCTCGGGGCAAGTTATTATTTGCAAAAGGACCCCACATTTCAGGAAGTAAAACAAACAAACAAACAAACAAACAATAATAACCAGGTTTATAGCTGTTTGGTAAAGCTCAAGTTATTATTTGCAAAAGGACCCCACATTTCAGGAAGTAAAACAAACAAACAAACAGTAATAACCAGGTTTATAGCTGTTTGGTGAAGCTCATGTACTATTAACTTGTAAAATATTCATTTAAAGGTATTGGCGCATAATGGAATAAACAGTCTTTGAGAAATATGCCAGTTGAATTCCATATCTCATTTAAGATCTTGGGAAAGTTATTCTCATTGTACTTCAAGTTCATCATGAATAAAATGGGTATACCTATAAGTACTTCACCATAATTTTTAAGAATGCATTGTTAATCAAGAGAATAGCCTGAGTAGTGCAATGTAGCACATATTAGTTGCTAAATATGGCTTCGTTACTAACATTTTTTTCATTGGAAGAAAAGCTCCCAGATATTTTACATATTTCTACATTCTTAAGGCTGATAGAGAAGCCTTGATAGCACAGTGTTTAAAGCACTCAGATATGGTTTTAGCCTACAAACTACTCTTCAGGAGAAAGATGTGCCAATCTGCTTCTATAGAGACTTGCAATTCTTGGAAGTCCTCTGGGGCAGTTCTACTCTGTCCTAGAAGAGGATCACTGTGAGGTGGAATCGATTACACAGCAAGCGTTTACATGCCGGTGTCAATATGATGGGAGCCCAACCTTCATTCAGGCTGCTCAAAGAGGAGGGAATTCCTTTGGTATGTGTCTCTTTCCTCTGACATCTTGACTAGTTTATGATGCACTATCAATTTAAGCGCCTAATTTATTCATCCCTTCCTCCAAAAACATTTCTGTGTCTTCTCAAATACAGTTTAGGTTTGTAAAATGTATTGTCATTGTCATCTATCCCATAGAATGTCATATTCAGAGGAAAGGAAACGATGGCCTTCCGCAAACCTGTAGCACGTGTGACACAAATTAAGAAAAGAAAACTCTCAGCCGTCTGTGGCTCTTCGAGCAGCTCTTCATTTATGAACACACGCATGTAGGGGATATCCGACTGTCACTGAGAGGAGCGTGACGCTGGAAATATGAGTCCCGGTTGAATTCCAGGAAACACCTCGCTCACAAATTGTCCCAGGAACTAATTTGTCTCCATTTCAAAAACTCAAGGTATCTGTGGACAGGATCCTGGATGCAATCGAAAAGAACACGTTCTAAAACACCTTCCCAGGAAAGAAACACGAGAGGCAAAAGATGTTAGTTCTTTTACTCCATTTTTGCACTTCTCTGATGAAATGGGGGTGGTGGGGGGGAGGTCAGGTTGCGACATGAAACTCAGGTTATGCAGTGGATGGGGAAGAAGATCCCCCCTGATGTCGTTAAGGAATCTGGGATCATCACTTGAGGCTATTGTTTTGGGTCCCCTCTCTTTATAGAAAGCCTTGTTTGCTTGGCTCCAAAGCTTCGGCTGGAAGGGAGAGGCACTGGCGCGGTTTCCCACGTACAGGTGTTGAATGTGTCCTAGTCTTTCTGTCTCTCGGAACAGTGCCACCGTTACGCTTTGATGTTGGACGTTCTTTTGCCTTTTCAGATTTCTTTTCTTTTGGTTGTTGGTGCTGTATCTTCAAGTTATGTGCTTAGGACAGGGATGATGGCAGCGATGACTAGGAAAACAAGTTTATGCTCTGTGGATGGTCCCTTATATTTGTATTGATTTCCCCACAATGCTTAGTTAAAAGTAGCATGTGTTCTGTACATCAAATTGAATAGAGGAAGATGAATGTTGTTTTTAACTGGATAAGGGAGGCCGTGCTTAACAACAGATTTAATGATAGATTTCAGCTTTCATGCTGGGACACACAAATTTATCTGACTGCTAGGGAGAAAATTAGCTCCTGGATCCAAGGGCAAATTTGACTGAGCAGACAGACAAGAGAGGCACACTAGATACAGTCTGGACTATTGGACTGCCATGTGAATAAAGGAAAAAGAGATCAGATTCAAGAAGCTTCAGTACAAGACTGGGCCATATTTTAGATTAAGGATAAGAGAGGAGAGGAAATAGTCCATAAAGACATATTTCAAGCAGGGCTTGTAGAGTCTGTGTAGTGCGTCACACCAACCAGGAGCCTGAAGAGTGATAATAAGGTGTGTGAGCTTACTATGGAAACTCACACTGCATGAGCACTCCTGAGAGCACAACCTGGTCATTTTGCTGCTTGATAAGTGTTTAATTCAGGTTAACTAATGCTCAGAAAATGCCATCATCAAAGCTTTCTTCTTTCCCCCTTTCGCTGGCTTCCTGCCCTGTCATCTCGTCTTTCCTCCCCTTCTTATATATTTTAAGTTATGCATCTGCTGGCTTCCTTCACTGGTTGGCATGTTCTGCAGCTGATAGAGCAATAGGGGCTTCCTATATCCTTTCCTATACCTTTCTTCTCTCCTGCTGCCCATGGTTTCAAACTGCCCATGGTTTCAGATCACTCATTCAGATCTCTGTTCTGTGGCTGGTACTGCTGGGTGGTCCTGGCACCTCGTAACCCTACAAGGAATGCTTTGAATGGTGGGGCTATGAGAGAAGCAATATGCACCAAGCTAATAAAATGAAGCAAACCCCAAAAACCCTCTTGGCATTTTCTCTTCAGTGGTCTTGGGCAGCCTCCATGTAATCAATCCGGCAGAGGCTCTTTTGTCATGGCCATTTTTGTAGAAATAGTTATGATGGGTCTCTGTAAAGAAGCCTTAGAAAGTGAACTTGATTGTGGACATGCAAATCGTTGGAATATGCTTCCAAATTATTTTTAGGTTTAGCATAACTAATCTATTTTGTTTCTGAAAAATAGACTCAGTTGAATTAACAAGGAAGTCTGGCTAACACACATGACTTGGAAAGAGAAACAATCAAACCTAGCTGCTGCTGTGCAGGGCTGCAGAGTACCCAAGGCGGGGTCACCAAGAGGGACGCATTCCCATCACGAACTGCAGAACAGAAGCAGGTCCTGTCGACGGGGTCTAGAGAGCAGCTTCTAGTATTCCTGATTTAAAAATGAGAACCGAGAAGATCACCCCTAATTCCCAGGCTTAGATATTCTTTTCAAAGCCCTTATATGATTGAGGGGAAAATTGGTTTAATTCGGTGCTTATATTTGCCCTGATAGCACAAATAAATTGCATAGCCCTGACTGGAAGGACCTGTTTTTACATCCTCATTCAGTACAAAGAAGCATGGCCTCCCTTATCTAGTTAAAATCAAAATATAACTAAACTTTTACCAAGTATTAGCTCTGCATAGATTCCCCATAGATATGAGTAGTCTAGTCCAATTAATTTCTACATTGATGCCTTCATCAGGTCATTAAGACATACTGTGTAATACACGCCAGTCTCTACCTGAAAGCCGAATGGCCTTTTGTGTTTGCTCTTCAGGCCTCCCGCACTCACATCATAGCTCACTTATCTAGTCTTTTCTCAGAGTTTTTAGCATTGCTTCCTCCATTTACTTTATTTTGAAACCCTCGCTGTTTTGCTCACGTGTGGACGTCTCTTCTTGCCATCTCTGTTTATCGTCTCACTGTTACTGGAAGTCCTTTCAGGTAACAGGTGTCCTTTTTTAGTAGGTATGAGGTATAACATCTTTTATACTCCATCAGTTTCAGCGTAAGCCCTAGCTACTTTTTGCAGTTAACCTGACTACTTTGGCCGCACTGCAGGCGTTTCAGACTCTACAGAGGAAGCTTGACTGCTTGACTCACCTGCACTCATAGGTGATTGAAAAATCCATCGCAGTTAAACATTTTTTATCCCTGGGAAAATACAGGGCTTGCTTTTTCCAGCTGTCTCAAAGGTCAATATAATTAGAGAGAGAGAAGTAAGTCGTTTCTGTGGCTTGTGACTCTGCAGTGCCGTCTCCCTGATGGGATCTCCGGCACTCACCTGCTGCATGTTTCTGTTGGATCCCACTAGGAAGCAGAACAGCACGAAGACTGCATGGACGTAACTTCAGATTATTTATTCAGTATCTTCGAGGGGTGGCGGGGTGGGGGGGAGTGAGTGGGAAAACAACACGGAGGCCATATCTGATATCCTCTGGGGAGATAAGGGGAAGGCGAATCCATTACCTCACCAGGCCAAGGCCTATTGCCATTGGGCAGCGGTCGGGCTGCCTCCATCAGACATCTTTCTTGACCCGCTTATGACACCAACAGTTCCTCTGAAGGCACTTCCCTCTGCTGGCTTCCAGAGTTCACTATGATCGCCAACAGAATTCACAGACAGTGCTCACAGTTGTGAGTAGTGGCCTATTAGAGAAGTTACAGGTTCCCGCAAGCCAGGCTCAGAAAACACTAAAGCCACTGCTGTCCATAGCAGCATCACTTCTCAGCAAGCCTCTCTCTGGTGTTCACTTTTGCCCTTTGTTCTTTTGGACAAGGAAGCTTGGCTGATGCCCCCCCCCCCCCCCACACACACACTGTCTCATGGTTTCTTTGCCGTGGCCTGTGGTCTCAGTGAGGCCCCCCCCCCGCCACTCTCTCGTGGGTTCCTTGCCGTGACCTCTGGTCTCAGTGCGACTCCCCTCGACTGTCTCGTGGTTTCCTTGCCATGGCCTCTGGTCTTAGTCCAGCTCCGCCCCCCCCCCCCACTGTCTCATGGCTTCCTTGCCGTAGCCTCTGGTCTTAGTGCGGTTCCTTGGCCATTGCACAGTCTCTTGGCTGCAGCCTGTGGTGCCCCCGGCCTTGCTCTACCATTGAAGGCAGAGAGGGGTCAGACACAGACCTTGAAAGTACTCCACTAGTGGCTCTTCCTTCTTTACAGTCCCAGGAGTTCTCTCTGTTCCTGCTTTTGAGATGGCTTGTTTTCATAGACTGGAGGGTGGCAACTAATACTAGCCAATCCCCTCCATTAGTATCTAGTGTATCCTATTTGCACAGCCCCACCCAAACATTTGGTGGGAGCTGCAGAGATAGATAGAGATGCAGATTAAGGGATCCCACTTCACTAAAGTGAGTTTAAGTAAATACTTAAAGTTATATGCTGATTTCTAGATCCATGATATCTAGCCCAGCATGCACATTACAGAATGACTCATATCATCTGCTCTCCTGGATTTTGCTGAGGATCAAAGACTTTTTCAAAATCCTTTTTATGGTTCTATAAATGTTCATAAACAAATTTTATTTATAAATTAATTATATGTATAGGATAATGACCATATGTCTACAAAGACTATTATTCATATTTGTGTTCTATTCACTAATGTGAAAGATGAAGAAATTGAAGATTTATACCAATTTAATCTGAAATTGATTGTGTTCAAACAAGATGCATTGAGAATTACTGGATATTAGAAAGTGAAAATTGGAAACAAAAAAGCAGGATCAATAGTTGGAAAGTATGGCCTTGACTGTGCATGTCTGTTGGTAGGAAAAGGGGGAGGACCAACCTTCATGCTGGGGGAAAATGACTAACTTACTTTTAAGGACTCTTAGCAGGGAGGATTCCGGGTAATATGATCTTAATGAACCATATTGGCCTGAGTTTCTGGACACACCCTGGGGACTCAGGCTAAGTGCTGTAGAACTGGTGTATTGAATCCTGAATCTTCAATGTGCACAATATACTTTGAAGGCCACACCAGTGGGATTCAATGCAGAAACTCCACTAGGTGAACTGGACTGTACCTCAAACTCACCTGTAAACTGAGGACTTAAGACTGAAAATTCATGGTGTTTGAAGAAGGAGAAGATAGTTATACCAAAAAAAAAAAATAGATATACCAAGAGATAAACATTGAATTAATACATCAATGCCCTATTTGCTGTATTAAAGTATATATTATTCTGGCAGACTTATGATCGACAGTGTCAGTGAATATTACTGTAAATTTTGCCTGATAACAATTACTATTTGTGTAAATAACATCCAGCCACAAAAGGATTTATTCTGTACAAGTGAATAATTCAGGTATTGCAATAGGTAGTTAGCCTACACTGGTCCAATATCATTCTCTCAACAGTATTTTAAAGATTAGTACCAGCGGTTATTCAGTGACAATATTAGTGGAAGATCTTTAAGCTCCAGGGAGATGACCGATAAGACTCTCTACCATAAGCTAACAAGGAGGTCTTTAAGGGGAGCCCAAAGCAGGTAAACAACCAGATCCTTTGGTGACTGATGATGGTGTTCTTCTATGTGGACTTATTGACAACTCACTTAGATGGCTGCTTATTTGAAGACAAGCCTTTAAGACCTTAGATGCTATTTTATCTGATAGCTGGGCACCAGCTAATTTCTTCACTACACTTTGCTATAGCACCCATATCTTCTGTGTTTCCTTCCCAAGGGAGAGTATCAAGCAGGTCCCAGATGTAAGAAGTAATTGTTCTTAAGTTGGAACTAGGATTTAGTGTGAGTCCCAAACTATTCCTAGATTCTATGGGTTTTTTTTTGTTTGTTTGTTTCTTTTTTTAATCTTCCCTTGGCTCCCTTTCAAGACATGTTGTTAATTTATGGCAGAGAGTCTTATCGATCATCCCCATGGGGCATAGTGATCTGTTCATATTATCTTTGATTAGCCCCTTGTACTAATTTTTTAAAGCCCTATTGAGAGATGGATTTTGGGTCAATGTTGGCTAACTCTGTATTGCAGTACCTGAATTATTCACTTGTATAGAATCAATCCTTTCATAGCTGGATAGGACAGTATTTACACAAACAATAATGGTTAATTGCCAGGGAAATTTACAATAATAATTACTGAGAATGTCAGTCACAGGTTTGCTGGAATTATACATATCTTAATGCAACATATAGGGCATTGATGTAGCAAGATCTTGTTTGTCTGCCTATGAACAGTTCAACAATCTTGGTCCAGCTGTCTTCTACTTTCTTGGACATCAGGTATTTTCCAACTTAAATCCTCAGGTGATGAGTGTGTCTGAGGTAGAGTTCAGCCCACTCTGGAGTTTCCACATCAGAGCTCATGCAGCCTCTGGAGCATGCTGTGAGCTTTGAATACCTTGAAGTCAATGTCCCAGCATTCCAAGTCATCCAGCTTGGTTCCCCAGGATGAATCCAGAAGCCTGAGGCAATGTGGTCCATTTGGTCATACCACCAAGGACACTCCTCCCCTAGGGTCCCCCAAAGCATTTTTTGTCATTCTTTCCCCCAACTGGAGATCAGTCCATTTGAATTGTGGTGCTATTGAAATATTGTGCTTTGAAAGTATCACAAACTGCTAAAAGGACAAACCAATCTGTCTTGGAAGAAGTACAACCAGAGTGCTCCTGAGAGTCAAGAATAGTGAGACTTTGACTTTCATTCATACTTTATTAGGAGAGACTAGTCCCAGAAGGACATCGGGCTTTGTAAAAAGAGAAAGACCCTCGATGAGATTGACGCTGTGATGGCAACACTGGGCTCAAGCGTAGGAACAACTGTGAAGATGGCTTAGGCCAGGCAGTGCTTCCTTCTGGTGTGCGTCTGCTCAGTAGGGTTGGAACCAACTCAGTGGCACTTAACAACAATAACGTTTGGGGCCTCATCTTTCTCCAACAGAGCAGCTAGTGGTTTTGAACTGCTGACCTTTCAGGGAGTAGCCCAATGAGTTACCACTAAGCTACCAAGGTTCCTACTTCATGGAGTGAATTCTGATTCATGGAGACCCTATAGGGTGGAGCAGGACTTCTCCATTGGATTTCTAAGACTATAACTCTTTATTGGAGTAAAAAAACCCTCTTCTTTCTCCCACAGAGGGATAGGTGGTTTTGAAGTGCGCATCTTTCAGTTGGCCCAGTTTGTCGGTTATAGCCTTCTGCAAATTGGGTGTTCAGAGTTGAAGCTCTAATACTGTTACCACCTCTGGATTTGGATTCCATTATTTACAGTCCTTGTGTCGTACAGACTGGTGTGCTTCTTGCATGTGGACTTAGGGGAGACCTCACTTAGATGACTGCTTATTTAAAAACAAGCCTTTCAGACTCCAGAAACTATTCTTTCTGTTAGCTGGGCCCCATCTAGCTGATTCCTTCGCTAAAGTTTGCTATAGAACCTATCTCTTCAGTGATGTCTTCATGAGGGTGACTATTGAGGAAGGCCATGTCATAAGAATTGCTCTTAGATCATGACTCTGATTATGTGGGAGCAAAAAATCCATTAATATTTTTAAGGTTAATGTATGTCCCTGATTCATTTTCACTTTGCCATCAAATCAATGCTGATGCATCATAGCAACCTCCAATGGGTTTCCAAGACTACCTCTTTACAGGAGTAGAAAGCCCAGTCTTTCTCTCATGGTGGTTTTGAACTGCCAACCATGCATATTGCAGGGTAACACTAACTCACTTTAGAGTTGTCATTATAATTTTATTGGAGAACCTTATAAATCATCCCCATGGTGCATAAAGTAATTCCATGGATAGAATTATTAATTTAGCCAGTGGTATAACTTTAAAACACTATTGAGGAAAGGAAACTATACATGTATAGGGAAGCTATAATACATGAATTTTGGGCTTGTACAGATTAAGTGAATGGACACTCTTTCAACAAATAATGAAGCCTAGCGATAGGGTAGCACTTTCAATAACCCATTTGCCATAAAAAAGCAAAGAACGCAGGAAAATAGTAAATATATGGTAGTCTTAGGCCACTTTTCACCAGGCACCCTCAAAGCAAGAGATCCAAACCAAAGTCCAAACACCCCCAATTCCATAACCTTGAGATAGCAGTCCTCTACTTCATCAGGGCATTTAATGATAAGTCCAAGGGGGTATTTTATTTCCTTCAATCTGCTACAGGTAAGTTTAAGGTTGATTTCGGTTCACTTGTGGGGTTTCCAAATAGGATCCTTCTGGTGTGACCTATGAAGGATGTTGTGTACCTTGAAAGAACAGAGTCTAAAGTCCCAGTTGTCTGTAGCTCTCAGCATGGGTCACCAGGGCTGGATAGAAATAGATCAAAAGTGTCCCATGAGGAACATCATACTGAATGTGTTCTCCCCATGAGGCCTCTCTAAGTAATGTTAAACATTTTTCTCAATGACAAGTTGCCCCTGCTGGTTTAGCCACCAACAAGAGTGTAATCACTTTTCCTGACACAGCGCCAGTTTTTGATACAGAACACATGACATCTACTGTTTTTCACTCTGCTAACCCATAAAAATTTAGGATATGTTAATCTACTGTTAGCCAGCCTGAGACAGAGGGAGCGCACACTGGCTTGATTTAGAGTGTAGTTTGTGTGGTGCTAGCTCCTTAGGTCAAGTTCTACTTCACAAAATGTCTTTTTGTCCAAAGATACGTTTGAACAGTACAAATTACATGAAGTTGGAACTTTCTCCAATTATGAGTTCACCTTTAGTAGGAACTGAACACTGGCAGTTCCAATTTGTTATCTTAAGAAGGGGCCAGAAACAAGTGTTACTGTCCAAGAGATAAGGAGCTCTGATGACATAGAGAATTATGCGTTTAACTACCAACCGGAGGTCAAATATTTGAGCCCATCAGCTACTCTGCAAGAGAAAGATGAGGTGTTTTTTTTTTTATCTCTCTGAAAGATTTACTACCTCATAAACCCACCGGGGAAATTCCACTTGTCCTACAGGCATTATGAAATGTCATTGACTGACTGGTAGTGAGTTTGGTATAATAACCAGAGATTCAAATGTTCTGAAACCCAAAATGGGTCTGTCAGAGTTCAAGCTCCTCTAATAATATTTAAAAACTCCAGTCTTGTTATAAGATAGCACAGCCTTTCCACTGTGCACAGAAAATCTGAACCATTGACACTTCCTTATATAGAAGCTTAGAGTCAACATCATCTCTGACATATTGAACATGAATTATCCGTTGACTTTCATTAGTGAACATGTGCTCTGAGATGTTTACTGCATAACTTGAAGAAGAAAAAATTAGATCTTCAAAATATTTAGGAAAATTGCTATTAAGTTTTACCATTTTGACAATCTAAATTACACCCCCACTACTTGTCTGTAAGTTTTTTGTACTGTGGTGGCTCGTGTGTTGCTATGATGTTGGAAGTGATGCCACTGGCATTTCAAATGCCAGCAGGGACATATAAGTGAGCCGTTTTCAACTGAGCATCCAGACAGAACAATGAAGAAGGAATCATTTTCCTACTTCAGAAAAAGTCACTGAAAACCGTATGCACAGCTTCTAAGCATTGTCAGAGACTGAAGGCCCGATGAAGGGAAGCAGAACACAGATGGAGCCAGAGGACGGGCTCCTCGAGTTTGAGGCACTGAAAATGTGACTGAGGAGGACCTGCTTAGCTGTGACATGTGGATGACACACACAGACATGCTTGTTCAAAGTGAGGAGGACTTGAAGCACTTACTGATAAAGGTCAAGCACTGCAGCCATCAACATAGATGACAACTCAATGTAAAGAAGACCAAAATCCTCACAACTGGACCAATAGGTAATATCATGATAAATGGAGAAAAGTTTGAAGTTGTCAGTTGTCTGTTGACTTGCTTGGCTCCATAATCAATACTCATGGAAGCAGTAGTCAAGAGCAAAATACGTGTTGCATTAGGTAAATCTGCTGCACAAGACCTTGTTAGAGGATTGAAAAGCAAAGATGTTACTTTAAGGACCAAGGTGCACTTGATCCAAGCCATGATGTTTTCAATTGCCTCATACATGTACGAAAGTTGGATACTGAAAAAGGAAGACCGATGAATTGATGCATGTGTATTATGATCCTGGAAAAGGATTTAGAAATTACCATGGACTTTTCAAAGGACAAACTGATCTGTCTTGGAAGAAGTATGGCCAGAGTGCTCTTTAGAGGCAGGAATAGCAGGACTTTAGCGGACATACTTTGGACATATAGTCAGGAGAGGTCAGTGCCTGCAGAAGGACATCAGGCTCGGTAAAGGGAGGGTCAGAGTAAATGGGGAAGGCCCTCAAGGAGCTGGATTGACACAGTGGCTGAATCAGTAGTCTCAGGCTTAGGAACAATTGTGAGGATGACACGGGACTGTGTAGGGTTTTGTTCTGTGGCTCACAGGCTTCCCAGGGGCCCAAACTGACTGGATGGCACCTAATAACAACAATAGTTATCTGTATCTTATTAAATTTCACATTCTAAGCGGTTTTTGTTAGTTAAGAATGTCAGATGTAACTGCCAAGACGTTGGGGCAAGTTGTGACTGCAGGTTTTTTGGGTAACATTACGATTCATTTCTAACATTGCATTCAATGTTATGTGGGATATCATAATTGTCCAGAGGTTTATTGTACTTGGACTAATGCCAATGAAATGTTTAGGTTGCATTCTCGGTCTTTACTCAAGCTCTACAGAGATGTACCCATCTTTTCCATCTTTCGCATCAATACGTTATGCTTCGTGTAGCTGAGAAAGTCGGAGTCAAGAGATTCATGTATTCAAATGGCACCGGTGTGAAGGGGGGTCAGCTTGTCAAAATCAAATGATTGTGTTTTTCTTTGCATTTTACTGGACATCAGGAGAATTTCAAACACTTAAGGAAAAATATTCATCTGAAAAATGCTATACAAGTACTGAGTATTTGAAATATGATACTGGAGAATTAAATGTGAACATTACCTCTTATGGGCAAGACTCAATACTTTATGCAATTGACAATGTCTTGGAAATGTGAACAAATCAAAGCAAAACAAAACAACTGATCCACTGACATGGAGTTCGTTCTGACTCATCCTCACTCTATCCTGGGCTTCTGAGAACAAAATCTTTATGGAAGCAGACAATCTTACCTTTCTCCCTTGGCAGACCCTCATCGGTTTGCATCTTCAACCCTGTCGTTGGCAGCCCAATGCCTATGCCCACAACATCACAAGGATCATCGGTGTAGATCAGATAATAAGGAAATGGTTTTAGTTTAATAGCTTTCCTTTGGGGCAGAGTATAATACGATGTTGCTTTTCTTTTTCTTTTCTATTATTAGCTGGAATGTGGCAAGGCTCTTTCAGCATTGATACCAATTTGATCCAAGTTTTGTTTTTTGAGTTGGGATGTTCAATCCTGACACATTACAATCAATTACATGACTCCTGGACACCAGAGATTAAGCTAAATTAGATTTGTTATTGGAAAGCAGAGTCAGTGGCTTGGTAAACCAAAGCACCCTTCAAAAGATGTAAATGCTACAATGGGCTTATTTTCTTGTTTTTTTTTAAATTTTAACAATTTTATTGACATCATCCACATACCATAAAATTAATTGGTTTAAATAGAGTAAAAAGAGTTGTACAAGGATTAGCACAATAATTTTAGAACTTTTTTTCCTGTTTCTGTGCTTATTCTTGTGAATTCCCCATATACTTCTTTCTTTTAAAAAAAAAATCATTTTATCGGGGGCTCATACAATTCTTATCACAATCCATACATACATCCACTGTGTCAAGCACACTTGTAGATTTGTTGCCATCATCATCCTCAAAACACTCGCCCTCTACTTGAGCCCTTGATTTCAGCTCCTCATGTTTCTTCCTCCCTTCCTGCTCCCCCCTCCCTCATATGGCCTCCTCCCTGGGGGATGGACAACGGAAGAGTGGGTGAGGGGGAGATGTTGGACAGTGTAAGATATGACAAAATAATATCTTCTTGTTTTTTAAAGGAATTTTTTTTGGTCCTCTTCATTTTCTCTCCACCTCACGCACCCTAGCCCCCCCCCCCAAAAAAAAAAAAAACCAAATAACTTTTCGCTAATTTTTATTGTTAAATGTTGAGTCTACCTGTGATTCATGACAACCTTTGCACCAGGGAGCAAAATGCTACTCGAACCTACCTCATCCCCATGATTGGCTTTGTTTTAGATCTTTGTGTTCCAAAGAATTTACATGGGCTGAATTTTGGAAATAGATCTCCAGGTCTTTCTTCCTACTCTCTTTGTCTAGAAACATAGCTGAAATCTTATAAACACGAGGTCCATTGACCAAGGAAATGAACCCGGGTCTCTTTCATGGAAGGTACAAATCTTGCTATTGAACCATTACTGCCCCTCTTTGTTCAGAGAACAAAATAATGCATGTGACGCCGTCATTAATTTCAACATGCTCTTAGCTTGCGTTTTGACATTTGTTAATGCAGATCAATGCAGTAAATGCTAGAAAACATCATAAAACTTCAATCCTGCAGAATAAACTTGCCTCCTTAAGAGACTCCATTTGAAATATTGATTTTGCCTGAATATTACATTTAGCTAAAATTTGAAGCGGTTTCTCAGTTATAAAATTGAATGCGTGCACAGGCTACTAGAATATTTATCTTCTTGATACGTTTGTACTAAAGTTCAAAGATGGGATCACAGTCAATGCAGTGTTCGGTTCTGAGATGATTGGACTTTAAATTGCCACGGTGAAACCACTCCAAAGTTCCCTGATTGGACTTTAAATTGCCACGGTTAAACCACTCCAAAGTGACCGGAGAACATCCGGTCTTGAGTTATCAGATTATCCTCACTGCCATATTAACATTGCAGAAGCTGAATTCAGATGGGCTAGAGAGTAGAAAATATAGATTATTTCTGAAGTGTGATTGGCTGAAGGAACAAGAAATGCTGCAGTTTTCTTAAAGGTTACATCTTCCAATCTTCAGAAGATACACTGCTTTATGAGTGTATTTGTTTAAAGGAATGCTCTTTGAAAAATAATGTTGGTGAAGTTTAGCTTGAAAGATAATCATGCCTTAGTTACAACTGAAAAATGCATTACTGCATCTGAAAACCCATCCTTTCCTCTAGCGTTTCTAGAATCGTTGGTAGTTGTGATATGAGAAATCTGACATTTCCCACAGTCTTTGATTCTACATAGAAAATGATTGCGTTCACACGGATTCCTCGTTTCCTCCTGCTTCGTTTTCTTGGGGTTGCTTCCCCTCAAATGCTGGGCCCCTGGAACAAGGACTTGGACCCTAAATGAGGACAGGCAGTCCTCTTTCTTTTCCCTTCTCACATGCCCAGAGGGTGAATGTTTTCGAAACATACTGCAGCCCAAAACTATGTTTCCACAAACGAGTTGGATGGACGTTTGGTTTATTTCCTTTGTCCCTGCCAAAAAAATACGGTCTATATGGGAAACCTACATGAGGTAGACTTAGAGCCAGGTTTCAATTTAATATAAAATCCATCCAAGTCTTGTTAGCTCTAAGAGAGAAGCCATCCCCAGGCTATTTTGCTTTATATTTATGTAGATTTAGAATTTAGCTGCTCTGTGGTCCTTTTTATCCTGCGCAGGTCTGAGATGGAAGTTTTATGAATTTAAACGTTGTTGCTTGCTTTATAATCATTTAGTATTTCTTAATACTTTGTATAGTACACGTGTTTCAAATGAATAATTCCTGCTTCACATTTGCTTTCTTTCTTTCAGCATACAGCTATTGATATTATCTAATTTTCTTTGAAATTTTTTCCCTCTAAGTAGAATTTGCTTTCTTTTAAACTATTTAATGCATTTTTTAATGTAGGAATTTCTGAATAATAAAATCCTAAAGAAGAAAAAAATTACCCCAAATGTAGTAAACAGAAATAAACCATGATTTGATGTATTTTTTGTTATGCTTTTTTGTTGCTGCTATTATTTGAACCTACATATACATGCATGTGTTTATATGTCTCTGTATATACATATATAGATGTCCGTATTATACATATACATATATACATATATATACATACACACATATTTGTTTCAGATTAAATTGGGATAAAATTGTTCTGTGGCTTATATCTTTTATTTAATTTTGTATCATAAGACTTTCTTCATTCCGTATCATGAATAAAGTCACATTTTATTATTTGAAAGTACAAGTTTCAAATAATATATGCAAGTGAATTTATGACAATATTGAATCAAATAACAGCACTATGATTAATTTTTTGATTACCAATTGTTACCAAAGAGTGTTGTTGATTATTTTACTATTCTGTTGAGCTATTTTGTGGGTCATTCATAAATACTTAACAAATATGATTCTATTAAAGAAAACATTTCATGATTTATGAACTAATACATGCACTGTGAGCAAAGTTGCAGATTTATAGATTTTCAATGAAATCACTCCTTATTGATTAGAATCACAGAGTCCTTCAGAAGCAATGGCTAGCAAGCGCCTCCTGTGTGCCAGGAACTATTGTAGGTACCGAATAAAAGAATGAAAGGCAGAGAAATTCCCTGCCTTCTTGGAGTACATTTTATTTGATGTGAGACTAAGCAAGTATAAAACCAAGGACATATGTTTACATAAAGGAAGCCTTGGTGGTGTAATGGCTGAGCTCTTGGATGCTAACCAAAAGGCTTTGGTTCAGATGCCCAAGCCACTGCAAGGGGAAAAGACCTGGTGATTCGTTTCTATAAAGATTACGGCCTAAAGGTCCTGTGGGTCCTACTCTACTTTACATGTTTACAACATGCTTTACGTTGCTATGGGCTTTCTAGTTGTTTTCTGACTCACAGTGACCCCGTGTGACAAGAGTAGAACTTCCCCATTAGTTTTTCTAAGTTGTTTATAGAGGCTGACTGCAGGGTGTTTTCTTCCTAGAGAAGTAATTGGAGGAGTTAGAACCGCCAACCTTTCAGTTAAAAGTTGAGTGCCTAAGTGATGTACCACAAGGATTAACTATATGTTTATTTATATATAGAAGACAGAATTTTGTAAAGATAAAACAAAACAGTGATAGGTTTGGAAGTGATTATACAGCCTGGGGCAAAACTATTTTATATTAGTTGGCCATTAAGGCCTCCATCGGGAAGTGATAATAATAGGACAGGAGAGCTGGCTGGTATTCATTAGCAAAAGATAGGTTCTCTCTTACTTCATCAATTACACACTTATGTAATAAGGTCCTTAAGATAGTAGTAAACATATATTATTTTAAAAAATGAATCAAACAAATTCTAAAATCTAGTCAAACAACCAAACCCCAAACTCCAGTGTCTTCCTAGTATGTTGAGAACAGATTCTGAGTGTTTCATCCTGATGTGCAAGGCTTTTCATGAGCTGGCTCTTTGTTCTCTCCTAACCTCGTTTCTCATTTATTCTGCATAAGAAAGTCCCATCTCAGAGATTTGTTTCTTGACAAAAAGACATGTCATAGTACTTCATCTGGATGTGTTTTCTTTCTGTTGAGAATGTCTTCCTTTCTACTTGATCAGCACCAACTTAAAAGATTCCATTCCAGACATATTTTTATAAGCAAGTATTATTGAAATATTATGAAAAATAATCTTTATGGTTATTTTAGAGACATTTAAGAATTTATTCCTTTAGTATTAGTTAGATGAAATATTTGCTAAAATGTCCACAACCTATTTCTTTTCTTTCTTAAACACTTAAGGCTAAATACCATTTAATCAATTGTGTTAGTCTGGGTGGACTAGAGAAACAAATTCAGAGAATAAGAAGAGCTTCATATCAAAGAGTAATTTTATGTCAACAAAACATCCCAGCCAAGTGCAGGTTAAGTCCACAAGTCTGATATTAGCCCATAAGTCCAATACTGGTCTGTAGCTCCTCCTTCTTCAGACTCACAGAGCCACATGCAATGATGCAGAATGTAGGATGAACATAGGCCAGCGGGTGCAAAGTCTCGTAGATCCAATGGCAATAGATGGATCTCCAGGGCTCTGGCTGCCATTAGCATGGCTGAAGTGGTGAGTCAACAGGAAGGTGAAGCGAGGCTCTCACAGGCTCAGCAAGTCTCTACTGGCTTGTCAACAGGAAGACCAAAGCAGAGAGAGAGAGAAGTTCCCAGAATCCGTATGAGAAGGCCACACCCACCAGGAGGCATCATCAGGCTGTGACCTGATTGACAAACTAGACTCCACCCCTGCAATTATTTATCAAATTGATATAAAATTACGTACCTACCACATCAACTCTTGATGATACCTCACTTATTTGTATACTAGTAGCACGCATATCCCTACTATTAATTTCCATATATGTCTTTCTCTCTGTGTGCATGTACTTATCCACCTGTCACTAGTCTATCCATCCATTCATCCACCTATCCCTTCATCTATTCATCTAGCCATTCCTTCACTCACCCATTTACTTTTACTATGCAAAAAGATGTATTACTTATATAAAATACAGCAAATATAATATTTATGTTTTCTTTCTTTAACTGGAGTATAACCTCAATATTGTAGGCTATAAATTCCTTAGTGACCTCCATATCTAATCTGATGATATGTTCATGTAATAAGTATTCAATAAATATTAATATAAGATAAAAATCTCAAATTGAAAGCATTACTAAACTGTTTGTTAAATAATTTCTCTAAGTATACATTTTTATCCAAATGAATGAATTAGGTCACCTTTGGTATTCAGAGGTAAGAATCTGGCTCTGTGATTCAGTATGTCTTATTCAACCAAGTCCATTGCCATCCAGTTGATTCTGAATCAGTAACCCTTTGGATGAAGTACAAGTGCTCTCTAGGGTTTACAACTTTTACAAAAACAGACGGCCACATCTCTCTTCTGTTGGGTAACTCATGGGTTAAAGCCGATGAGTTTTTGGTTAGCAGCAAAATGTTGAACCACCCACCACACTACCAGTAGGTGGTAAAAGGTGTGCTAGTACCCTTACCCCCTTGTTCTTCTTTAAGTTCTTCTATAAAGTAGGGATACTTTTGTTTTCATATGAAGTGCATAAAATGATAGAAGAAAACAGGTGATGATACATGTAAAACATCCATTAATTCTTTTGAGTTGACTGAAAAAGTGACATAATACTTATTCATCTTGCCCAGGGAAAAACTTTTCTCAATCAGGGCTTGGCAAAAGATTTTTGGAAAGTCCTAGGAAACCATTTCCTTGAAGTCTTTCAAAGAGTCTCTGGGAGTATAAGGTGGGATTGAGTGTGAGTAGAACACAATATGCCACCACATATGTTGTACGTATGCTTCTTCTGTGAAATGGGGATAGCAATTGTTCATATCTCAGTAGGTAGCTGTATGGATTAAATGAATTATTGTAGAGAAAATAATTTATGTGGTATGAATAAAGGATTAGCTGCTACAATTATTATGATTATTCAACATTCTCTGTTCTTATTTTAAATTGCCTCAAATTCATATACATTTTTGAGGCTTGTCTATTTTGTTTTAGAAACTAGGTACCAAGTGCCAGGAGAACCAGGATGTGTGTTTGTTTTGTTCAATGGTTGTCACCAGTTTCTAGAACAAGGTCTAGCCTACAGGGGATACTTAATAAATATTTGTTGAACTAATTTATTTAGTTCTTTTTTCTCTCCTTTCTTTGCAGATATCCTTGCTTGATGGATTATTATCTTCCAGTATTCCCGTTCTGATGAATACTTTTATGCTGAGAGGAGCTTGGCAACTAGGTATGTAAAATTGTATGTAAAATAAAGATTAATAGGCTAAGAAGATGAGATAGTTAAAGTTTATTGTGCCAACCTTGCTGATAAACACATGTGGGGTTAATTGAAGGGTGGAGAGATAAATGGTCTGGTGAGCCTCGCCTTTCTAGTTCTTGGGTCTCTTGCTCTCTGATGGTCAGACCAGGTTGCAGCTGCCTTAGCCAGTTCCCTGCTTCAGCTGGCAAGGCTCACTTCCTGCAAGACATCCCTGAGGAGAAGTCACATGGACATACCCCGATGCAGCTCTGGGTGCTGGTGCAGCCGTGTGGAGACCCCTGCCAGCACTGAGATGCTTCCACATTCACTGATTCAGCTTTCATCCTGCAGTTGGCATCGTTTCGTGTGTTTAGTGAGACGGAGGAGGACTTTGTGAATTGGTGTCAGACATATGGGCTAATGTTAGACTTGTGGGCTTGGACAGTACTGGGTTGGGATGTTTTCTTAATTTGAACTTACCTTTTATATAAAACTCTCCCTTATGTACATGAGTTTCTGTGGATTTGTTCCTCTAAAGTATCCAGACTAACACAGAAGATAAGCCTATGCATTTGATTTCATGAGACTAGAGACTCTTTGTGGTAGTTACATAATCTGGTGTCAATTTGAGACTATTAAGAGTGAAGGGGTGGAGTTTAGCCTGTCAATCAGATCATAGCTTGATGACCTCATTTGGAGGCACTACAGAAATAAATAGCTCACTGGAGGCCAGACTCAGACAGACTCTCTGCTTCGTCTCCCTGTGAGACATTCCTGTTGACAAGCCACATAGAGACACTGATGGAGTCAGAGCCCTGTATCTGGGAGGAGCCACATAAAGACCCACACCAGCACTGAGCTCCTACCATGGTGACTGGATCTACAAGACTTTCCACCCACTGGCCTGTGATCTTGCTGCATTCAGCATTACTGCATGGCTGCATGAATCTAAAGAGGAATTTTTGGACTAGGGTTTGACATATGGACTAATATTGGATTTATGGACTTGTTCTGGATGGGGCTGGGATGTTTCTTAAATTACAATTGCTTTTTTATATGAAGTTCTTTCTTACAGACATGAGTGTCTAACTTTGTTTCTCTAGTCTGGACTAACACACTCTTATTTGCTAATCATTTTATGACAAGTGCTGAGAGACAAATAAGCAAACATATCAGTAAATGAAATACAATTATGTCCTTGATTACTTAGAAGCTATGTATTTTTGTTTTTATTTTTAATCCAGTACCTGATAGGTTTAATTTTAAGATATGAGATAAGGAAAATATTGTAATGATTAGTCACTACTTTTTTTTAAACATATTTTGACATATCACCAAAGAAAGAGTTGATAACATTTAGAACTTGTAGACTTTATTTTATCCTTCATTTTAAAATTATTAGTAATGCTAATTCCTAACTTAGATAAAAGCAAAGAAGGTTGAAAATATATTCCAGGGTTTGTACAATATTTGCTTTTGGAGCATTGTCAAAAGAAGTTGTAAAATGTGTGAATACATCTGTTTTTGCAAATAAGTTGCTTTTCCATCATAAAAGCCTAGCAATACAGGGCCAGAAGACAGCAATCCCTCTCAGGGGGGAAAGTTCCTCACTTAATATGGCAGAGCCCACAAATCTGCTAATTAGGTATTTGATGGCTGAAGGCATGCTCGATTGCTAAGTGTGATAGGTTTTGTGGTCCCCAAAAGTATCCACTGGCTGGCTTCTTCAGATCATCTTCAAAAGGCCTTGGGGCTTTAGATCCTACTGAGATGGATGCCTACTGTAACGTGGCATCCCAGGAACTACAGACAGGCTCTGCATGAAACATCACAGGAAGTGCTCCCTCTGAGGGGCTCAGTCTGCTCTGGATCACTTGACTTCCCCGTAGTTTGCTTCACGTGGGCACGTGGCCCAGTGTCCCTCATCTTACCACAGCTTTCTGAATTCCTTCTGAAGATCCAGTCCAATGGTGTCACAGACAACTGCGGCTGATTTCAAACTGTATAATCAGCCTGCAATGGTTGACATTGAAGTATTTTTGCTGAAATGCATTCTATTCAGGCTTTTTAAAGAGGCAAAGTGAAGTGATTTATTTTAAAATACTGAAATTTAAAAGTGGATTTCAGTTCACTGAGACTTTTTTTCTAAGTGGCTACATTTTACTTCACACATAGAAGCAAAGACTATCTCTGGAGGGAAGTAGAAAGGGTCTTAATTGAAGAAAGTCTGACTCTGTACTCCCCAGGTCTTTTGCCCTTGGCCCAAACAATACCACCTAGAAAGTAAGGGGTGAAATGGAAAGAATCAGAGGTTTCGGATTTGGGGCGCTCTCATTTTTGACCCACTGATTGACTTTTTATTTCTTAATCTTCCTTAGGCCTTATTTCAAATAAAAATGTTATTGTCTTCTTTACTTTTGCCATAGGTTGTTAGAGAGGAGAAAATGAGAAAAACACTTATGACAATGCTTCCAAAAGGGCATCTAAACATAGCAGGAAACGTCTGAGTCCCTGCACCCCACGCATTGTCCTTTCAGCCTCCCGCTCAGAGTGACAGCAATCTTTTGAAACTCTCTGCATGGCTTGCTTTTGTCCCCAGATTTGCACTGACACCTGCCATAAAAATGAAGCAGGCGCACAGATGAGCTTGTATAAGTGAATAGCACTAGTTCAGTACAGGGACTTTCAAGTTTCTGGGAGCACAGAATCCTTTGTTCAAACAGCATATTTGGAGGAAGTCTATTTCATATGGTACAATCAAAGCTGCTTTTGATGAAGGAGTTCAGGTGCCCCAATAATTCTCCTGCCGCCATAGAAGTAGCACATTCCTTTATAAATGACAGAGGCTGATGGAAGGGCCTCTGGTTATGAAGACATGTAAAGGAGAAAGGGGCTCTCCCTCCCTTGTCTGACTCTCCATTCAACTGCCAGAGAATGAGTATCAAGTCAAAGAAGAACGATTCAAACCCCCACAAATTATGGCATCATTACAATGCAGCCTTTTAGCCAGAAGACATTTCAAAATTGCTTCATTTAGTGGCTTTCAGATGGTCTTGGAAGAGCCCCATTGAGGGTACGTTAGGGTCACAGAGAGACTGGTCAGGGGAAAGAGAAGATCTGGACACACCCAATCTGCTTGTCCTTGACCTGAGCTCAAGGGGAGGCAACGTTCTCGTGAGTTTACCAAGTTTGAAAAAACAACGCTATGCCTGTGGAGGCAAGCAGATTTATTGACTCTTCAGAGTCAAAATAATAAATTCAACATTTCCCTTTATGTCACCAGGTTCATAGGACTTGGGTGGAACACCAGATTTAATAGCCTTTCTTTTCTGACTAACATACACATTTTTCTTAACCCAGAAAGCAATGTAGAAGAGATAAAAGTTGTGGGGTTGAGGACAATGTTAGTTTCCATGAGTAATGAGATCAAATATTTCCTAATTCGGCATTGGCTTGACTGCCAGATAAATTTCCTGACAGTCACTTTTTAAGGAGGGATTCTTTCAGATTATTTCTACAAAGCTGTTCATCCGTGAGGTGATTTGCTTCCTAAATATTCATAAGAATGATAATAGCTCACATTTGTAAGAGGTGAGATGAGCCAGGTGCTATCCTAAATGCTATATGTGTATTCTTTTAAGTTTCTGTCTTGCTAAAGAATGTATCTAAAAATACTTAACATTTAGAGACACGGAACTCAAAGCTCTTCCAGCTTCCTTAACTGGCCCAGGTTCGCAGAGCTGGAAAGTAGGCTTCATCCCCAAGCTGTCTACCTTCCACGCCGGAACTCTCTGCTGCTGTACTATATTGTCTAATTCTCAGTCCTGTCAGAACAGAGAATCCTCAAGGGACAATTAGACCATAAGTCTTTTAAACTTATTTTAAATTAAACACTCTCATATCATATTCTTGAAGTAGTCATTTGATTATGCCTTAATAATTTTTGAAAGAGAATCTAAAGAATTGTGAAAAGGTTTCCAAAGTTATGTGTATGTATCATTAGAGATTGACAGTTTTGAAAGCAATGTTCTAGGGCGAGTGCAAATTAGCACATGGAATCCCTTTTCTGCCCAGTGGAAAGCTCAACCTTCTTTGATACCAAATATAACTTGGCCCATTGTGTTTGAAAGCTTTATATTTTTCTCTCTTACTTGTTGATTGCAATGGGTTCATCCTCACATTGTCTTACATCAACTAAG
>NW_022107431.1:98673593-98684951 GCF_000313985.2 Echinops telfairi | reverse complement strand
ATTTTCCCCTTCCTCACCCTCCCTCCCTCATGAATCCTTGATAATTTATAATCCCCCCCATATCTTACACCTACCACTGTCTCCCTTCACCCACTCTTCTGTTGTCCATCCCCCTAGGAAGGGGTTATATGTAGAGGACTTACACAACCAATTTGCACAAGGCAATGCATCATTTCAGGTCTTAACTGCTGCTCCCATCACTGATGGTGGAGCCAAGCAAAAGGAAATCCTTGAGAATGTCAATCTTCTCTTGTTTATCTAATGTTGCCTATTGATCAAGTTGTGAAGATTTTTGTTTTCTTTATACTGAGTTTCAATCCATACGGAAAACTGGAGGGTGTAATTTTCTTCAGCAAGTGCTTCAAATCCTCCTTGCAACCCAGACTCCATCTTTATATTGTAGGCTGTTAAACTTTCTTTCAATCGTAATGCCGTGTTCTTCTCCAGAGTCCAGAGTCTCATACTATGTACTCAGCATACTGAATGAATCAATATGATGAGAAGATACAATCCTCACACACACAGCCTTGACAATCAGGTAGGGCATTTCTACTCTGTCCTGTTAGATAACTATGTGTTGAAATTGGCATAGGGGTATTGGGCTTGTTTTTTAATGGGCTGTCTTGGATAAAGGATACTAAATCCATTTCTTAAGCCATTGTTTCTCTGTCTGACAAAGACTTGATTATTTAGAAATTGGAAAGATGAAAAATGACTAGATAATGGAATAAGATGGATACTTAAAATTCCATTACTTGGTCATGATTGACCATCACATTAATTGATTATATGCTTTTAAAATATCAGCCCTTCCTCGACAAGTATGTGAATGATATTTCATATTTATCACTGAAATAGTAGGACAAGAGAGAAGAAGCAGCATTAGTCTTCATTATAAGCCACCTACATATTATGATTTTTGTGTCACTCTTGGACATTTTAAACAGCTGGGTTATAGCTCACTTAATGACTGAGTACTCCAGGAGCCCTAGCACAGTGCTTCAACATAGTAGAGATATTATCTTCTCAGTTTGAGTATGGAGCTTTCCCAGCATGCTATTACTTGTACGCATAGGATGCAATTGTTTCATAAAGTATTATTAAAAGTGAATGTTTTTCCATTCCATTACAAAAAGGACTGTTTTATAAGCCACACAGCTTTAGGCAACATGTC
The DNA here is from genome assembly GCF_000313985.2 of Echinops telfairi. Lineage (NCBI taxonomy): Eukaryota > Metazoa > Chordata > Mammalia > Afrosoricida > Tenrecidae > Echinops > Echinops telfairi. The sequence goes on along the minus strand of NW_022107431.1, from coordinate 98,683,777 downwards.
CTAAAATTATTACTTGGTAATCAGTGTGTTTCAGTATTGATTAAAAGAGTCTGGTTTGAACTGTCCTGAAAAGGCCTTCAAACAAACACATACTTGATTTAAATGTAATCATCAACAAAGTTAATAATTTTCTTAGCATAATAAATATATACATAAACTTAATATTCTGAAAATATTTTTTTTCCTGGGGAAAAATGCCAGGTACCCGGTTATATGGGTGCCATGGTGTTGCTCTTTCAAAATGTGACAGTGCAGGTAAGGCACAGTGCCTTACTCGTAGTACCTGTCCCACCACACTGGTAATGAAGGTAATGACAGTGTCATTCCCACACACAAACCTCATTGGTTGTTCCATGCCTTTCTCTGTTCTTTAATATTTGTAGCCAAACAAACAAATGATTTTCATAAGGAAATCTATTAAACTGTGAGAGTTTAAAATACAACTTTACATAGATTGCCTGTTTCTAGCACATTTCTTAAAGTATTTCATTATTTCCATGTATAGATATATCATTTTTTCATCTCATTACTAGAATGGTTATACCAGTATGATTAGTAGTAGCCCCAAACTGAAAACGATATGAATGCCCATAGTAGAATGAGCAACTGAACTGAGGTATATTCACAGTTGAGTGTTATGTAGCAATATGAAAAAGTCAACTATAGCCATGCACAATAACAAAGAAAAGAAATCTAGACTCTTGGTCCAGCTTAGTTGACAAAAACCTAAGTACCACAGGCCTTCACAGACATGTGAACACCACCATTGTCTGTTTGCTCGTTGTACTGTCGCGGCCCGTGTGTTGCTGTGATGCTGGAGGGTATGTCACCGGCATTTTCAAACATCCTGTGTTCACCGAGAGTGAACGGGTTTCAGCAAAGCTTCCAATCTAAGGACAGACCATAAAGAAGAAATAGACTGTCCACTTTAAAGGATTTAACCACTGAAGAACCTATCAGGTAGCAGTGGAACATTGTCAGCCACTGAAATCCTCATGATTAGCAGCAGGTCATTATCAGAGTGAGTCAGCCCTCGAGTTAAAAGGCGCTCACAATATGACTGAGGAAGAGTGGTGCCCTCTTAGCATGGAGTTGACCACAGTGGTTTAGATGGAGTAAAGCCTTCAGGAGTAAAGGCTTTCAGATCTTCATTTGATGATGAGTCATGACTAACAATGAGACATGGCAGCTGAAAATATGTATTAACAATTGGAAGTTGGAATATACAAAGTATAAATCTAGGGAAATTCACAACTGAAATGGACTGCGTAGAGATTGATATCCTTTAGGCCTTAGTGAACTGTAATGATCTGGGGTTAACCATTTAGAATCAGGTATTCATATGGTTTCCATACTGGAAGGACAGATTTGAGATAAATGTCATTGCATCATTGTCAAAAGTGCATGTTCAAGATCTATCTTGAAGCACAATTCTGCCTGTGATAGCTATCTGAATGCAAAAAAACCCATCTAATCACTACAGCTATTAGTCAAATTTCTGCACCAACTACTAAATATAGTGATGCAGAAATGGAAGAGTTTTATCAGCATCTTGAATCATAAATGGATCAAACACGCAATCAATATGTATTGATAATTATTGGGGATTGGAATGCAAAGGTTGGAAACAAAGTGAAAGGAACAGAAGTTGAAAATTATGGCCTTGGTAATAGGAACAAAGCTGGATAATGTATGATATAATTTTGCCAGACCAACAATTTCCTCAAAATATCTGTCACTGATGCAAAAGGTATAATGATTGTAGACATCTCTAAGAACAATACACAGAAATCAAATCAACTATATCTGTGGGAAGAGGTTATGGAAAAGTTCAATATCAGCAGCTAAAATGAGGCCAGGGGGTGACTGTAGAGCATATAATCAATTCAGGTTGAAGCTGAAGCAAATTAAACCAAGTACATGACAGCCAAAATATGACCTTAAGTATATGCCACCTGCATTTATAGAACATTTCAAGAACAGATTTGAAGCACTGCACACGAATGACAGAAGATGTCAGGAGCTATGGGATGACATCAGGAAAACAGAAGATCATTAAAATGACGAGAAAGGAAGAAACAATCAAAGTAGATGTCAGAAGAGATTCTGAAACTTGCTCTTAATCATAGAGTAGCTCAGGCAAATGGAAGAAATTATAAAGTCATAGCACTGAACATAACATTTCAAAAGGAAGCTTGAAAAGGCAAAATAAAATTTTATAATGAAATTTCAAAGACCTAGAGTTAGAACACCAACAAGGAAGTACACCCTCAGCACAACTGAAAGGGAAAGAGCTCAAGCATTGAGCTGTAATAGTAACAGTATTTGTATCCATTTCAAAGAAAGGTGACCCAACAGAATGCACAAATCATAAAACAAAATCATTAATATCGCAGGCAAGTAAAATTATGATGAAAATTACCCAACAATAACCACAGCAATGTATTGACAGGCAGCTGCCAGAAATTCAGGCTGGATTCAGAAGAGGATGTGGAAGAAGGAATGCCATTGCTGATGTCAGATGTGTCTTATCTGAAAGCAGGGAACACCAGGAAGATGTTTGCTTCTGTTTTGTTGACTATGCAAAGGCATTCAACAATCATAACTTGTACATTGATCAAGGGTCAATTGTGATATCAGAACAAGGAAATATTGGACAGCTTAAACTCAAGAAAGATAAACGATGGTTGTATTTTATCACCATGCTTATTCAATCTATAGACTGAGCAAGTAATCAGGGAAGCTGGATTATAAAAGGAAGAATGTGGCATCAGGATTGGAGGAAGGCTTAATAACAACCTTCCATACGCAGATGACAGAACCTTGCTTGCTGACAGTGAGGAAGAATTGAAGTCCTTGCTGATGAAGACCAACGATAACAGCTTTCAGCATATATTAAATGTAAAGAAATGTATTAATGTAAAGAAAATAAAAATCCTCACAACTGGACCAATAGGTAAGATCATGATAAGTGGAGGAACGATTGATATAGTCCACTTGTCTGTCTTATTTGGATCCAGAATTAATACTTGTAGAGACAGCAGTCAAGAGATCAAATGAAGTATTGTGTTGGACAAATCTGCTGCATAAGGATGCTACCTTGAAGACTAAAGTGCACTTGACCTAAGCCATGGTACTTTCAGTCATCTCCTGTGCCTGTGAAGGAGCTCTGATGGCATAATGGTTATTCATTGGGGTACTAACTGCAAGGTCAGCAGTTCAAAACCACCAGCCTGCAGGAGAAAGATGAGGCTTTCTATTCCTGTCAAGAGTTACAGTCTTGGAAACTCACAAGGTTAGTTCTACCCTGTCCTCTAGGGTCACTATGAGTTGACATCAGCGTGATGGCAGTGAATTTGGATCCTGGTCTATGCATGTGGAAGGTGGACACTGAATAAAGTAGACCGAAAAAGAATAGATGCATCTGAATTATGATCCTGGAGAGGAATGTTGAAAGTACCAAGGGTTGTTGGAAGAACAAGCAGATCTCTCTTGGAAGACACACAGCCGGAATGCTTCTTAGAAGTAAGAATGGATAGCTCTTCCCAAATTATTCCACCGCCATGAACAAAACCTCAATGCTCTCTGAGTACAATCTCTCCCTCCTTCACCGGTGGTAACCATTGGTCAACTTGTTTTTTTTTTTTAAAAAAAAAAGTAGTTTTCTTAATAGAAAATTCACTTATCATACACTTCTGATTGTATAAGACAAAGAGCATAATCAATGGCACTGAATTATATATATAGAAGTTAATTGGAGAACATTTTGTTGCATATATTTTGTCACAAATATAATAATAATTTCACTAATAACAATAAGGAAAAAGAAAATGTTCTAAAAGAGCATGGTAATGATTGTACAACTCTTGTTATGATCAAACTACTGTATTTTATCATATTCAGGTGAAGGGTCAATAAAACTCTTTTTTTAAAAAAATGAAGTAAGGATGGCAAGACTTTATCTCACATACTTTGGACATGTTATAAGGATGACAAGACTTCATCTTACATACATTGGACATATTATCAGGAGAGATCAGTCCCTGGGGAAAAAAAAAAACATGGTAAAGTAGAGGAGCAGCAAAACAGAGGGACCCTCAACGGATGGAGAGACAGTGGCTGCAGCAATGGCGCAGACATGAAACAGGCACAAGACCAGGCCGTGTTTCATTGGGTCGTACAGAAGGTCACTGTGAGTCTGAATGGATCTGAGGACCCCTGACCATGATAATTATGTGAATCTTACTATAAATTCATGCTGTACTTTTTTACTACTTAAAAATCATCATAACTCATTCAGTTCTTGAGATAACGTAAGCTGAAAAGACAGTGGTTAGTTTGTGTTACTGATTTTTAAAAAATTTCATTCAGTATTGTAGCCTAAGTCTTCATCAGATAGGGGAAGGTTAGTAGGATTCTTACTGACTAACTCCTCTGTAGGATAGTAGTACATTCATTGTCTCTCAATTTCACCCATCTCCTATGCTCTGTTGGGTAATTAAAATTTCATAAATACCATTCAATCAAATTACTCCTGCTTGGAATCATCCAATGGGTTACATGTTCAAGACTCTACCTAATCTTTGAACAAACGTATCTCCCTTTTCCCTCATTGTCCATTCTCAATGGTTCAGCGGTTTTTGTTGTATTAGCATGAGTCCATTTCGACTCATAGAGAACCTTGATGAGAGAGAAGTGCTTCACAGGATTTTCTAGGTTTTGTGCTTCGCAGAAACAAATATCCAGCTCTTTCTCCTGCAGGATGGCTGTGGGTTGAACTTGTAACCTTTTGTTTCACATTTGAAGCTTAACTCTGAATGCCACCAGGGTTCCTTCCTACCGTCACCCTGGCATCTCTTCTTGGCCTACTGAACCTCCCAAGTGGTTTCTCAACTAATGGCCAATGCACTGAGCATTCCTTCCATTAGGAAGATTCTTTCTTCCAACCTTCTTGTGTCGTCACCTCATTCAAGGGTCTGCTCATACCTCAAGTTCCCAGAGTGATCTTGTGTGACATTCCACTTTCAAATTGCTGCCCAATTTCTTCTTACATTCTCAAATGTTTTGGCATTTTTATACTAAATAAGCTAAATTTTATTTTAAAAAGTATCTATTGTCTATGTTTTTCACCCCCCCACCATTCTCCAAATAGAACAAAGATCAAAAGAAATTGTTATATTTTATGCTACATCCCAAAAAACCAAAGGCAAAAGCCAAAGTCACTGCCATTGAGTCGATGATGACTCGTAGAGACATTGTGGGACAGGTTAGGACTGCCTCAGTGGGGTTTCTGAGACCAACGGTTTCTGGAAGTAGAAAGCCTGTCTTTCTCTTGTGATGCAGCTGGTGGTTTCAAACCACTGACTGTGTGGATCAGAGACCAATGAATAACCACTATGCCACCAGGGCTCCTATCTCCAGGGACTGGAACGAAATAAATATTTAATTAATATTTGCTAAATGTTTGTATGTAGTATAATAAAGACAATACAAGGGAAATATTTCTGCTGTTTATTGTTTTGTGATTCTCATAACAGGACAACTGGAATTCTTAAAGTTTGTGGACACTTGGGCACCTTGTAATATGCTAAACCTTCATATAAATCCATTGTATAGCACCCACATATCACATATATCATGTAAGATTACTCTTACACCCTTGTTCATGGGAGGAAATAACAGTTTTCTAGCAAAAATACTCCTCAGCAGAGGACTCTATAAGCTGGTAGTTAAGAGCTATGGAAGTAAAAGAGCTATGAGCTATTACATAAATTGAGGCAGTGGCTAAGCTCCAGGGAGAATTATAGATTACTATTAAAAATGGAGAAATGAAGTTGATTGAAGAATATTTTTATTTTTAATTCAGGGCACCCCCTACAATTTACCTCTATTTCTACAAGGAACTGATTTTTGCTACCACTCATGTGAACTTCAAAAAGGACCCTGACCCCCCAGAAAAGAATACAGACCACCCCAATCCTTTCATTTTAGTCTCATGAGACTCAGAAGTGAGAACCAAGCTGCAACCACAATGTCCCTGAGCTGCTGACTCTCAGAATTGTGAGAACGCAGGGACATGTAAATGATTGGTAACTTGCTATATAGCAATAGAATATCCAATAGAATATATATATATATATATTCCATCATTACACACACACACACACACACACACACACACACACACACACACGCACATTTGGTTTCCCTGTATTATAGAAGAGATTAAGTCTTCAGTAGAAAAATCCTTTATAAAGGACCCCACTTTCTAATCATATCTGTGTACCCAGGCCTGGACCTCTCTAGCAAAGTACTGAGGGGTGTGAATTTACACCACATGTCTTAATTTCCTAAGGCTGCCATAATAAAATACTGCAAAAGGGCTGGCAGTGAGCAGAGTAATTACTATTCTCATAGTTCTAAAGGCTGGACGTCTGACTTTGTGTATCAGCAAGGCTATGCTCTGTCTTTGTAGGCTCTAATGTAAAATTATGCTTTCTTAATTTTTCACAACCCTGTCTACTTTGGGGCCTTTCTAAGCATATAGAGGGGTCCTCACAACCTGACTCACTCATGAGTGTGATTGCTTCCACTCTGACCTCACTTTTACAAGACACTATGCAGACACAAACAGGATTGGGGCCCTCCCTGCTCCTATATGACTTCGTTAGTTTAACTCATAACATCTAGAAAGAAAAACCCCTATTTACTCAAACAAGGTCACATTCACTGGTGCAGGGGTTAAGCTAACAATATATCACATTGAAGAAGCAGTTCAATATATAATAACATGCAAGTTTTTCTTAATCATTTTATTGGGGGCTCGTACAACTCTTATCACAATCCATACAAACATACATCCATTGTATGTCAAGAACCTTTGTATATTTGTTGCCATCATCATCCTCAAAACATTTGCTTTCTACTTGAGTCCTTGGTATCAGCTCCTCATTTTTCCCCTCCCTCCCTGCTTTCCCCCATCCACTCCCATGAACCCTTAATAATTTATAAATTATTATTTTGTCATGTCTTACACTGTCCGATGTCTCCCTTCACCCACATTCCTGTTGTCTATACCCCAGGGTATATGTAAATCCTTATAATTAGTTCCTCCTTTCTACCCTACCTTCTCTCCACCCTCCTGGTGTCGCCACTCTCACCACTGGTCCTGAAGGGATCATCTGTCCTGGATTCCCTGTGTTTCCACTTCCCACCTGTTCTAGTCAGATTTGTAAGGTGAAATTGGGATAATGATAGTGGGGGTGAAGAAGCATTAAAGAACTAGAGGAAAGTTGTATGTTTCATTGTTGCTACACTGCACCCTGACTGACTTGTCTCCTCCCTGCCACCCTTCTGTAAGGGGATGTCCAGTTGTCTATAGATGGGCTTTGGTTCCCCACTCTGCACTGTCCTTCATTCTCAATGATATGATTTTTTTTGTTTTTTGATGTCTGATACCTGATCCCTTCAACACCTCGTGATCACACAGGCTGGTGTGCTTCTTCTATGTGGGCTTTGTTGCTTCTGAGCTAGATGGCCGCTTCTTTACCTTTAAACCTTTAAGACTCCAGATGCTATATCTTTTGATAGCTGGCACCATCAGCTTTCTTCACCACATTTGCTTATGCACCTACTTTGTCTTCAGTGATTGTGTTGGGAAGGTGAGCATTGAGTGGAGGCCCAATGTCCATCTGCGATCTTAATACTAAACCTATAAATGTATGCACATAGATCTATCCCCATCATCATATATAAATATATTTACATATGTATGCCTGTATTTAGACCTCTATTTTTTACCAGTCCTCAAAGTCTCAATATCTTTCATCCCATTTAACTTAGGAAATTCACTGCCTGGAGAATGAATAGATTAATCTACCCTTGCTTGAATGCCAGATGTTCTGGTTTATATATTTTTGGGTAAGGCCTAGTCATTTTCCCCCAAACTAAACTGATTCCTTTTTTCTTTTTGATACCAGTGTGGACAAACTATGAGATAGAATGACAATCTGTGAAGTTCCAGAAGGGCAGTCTGTCGTTCTCACTGCAATCCATCAGTCCCATGGTGGTCAGGTGAGCATAAGGAACCCCCAGTTCTGCTCACCTGCTTCACGTCTCATATCCTGCTGCTAGGATGTCCCACCAGGGTAGGTCGAGCACATGCCTCTTGGTTCTTTCACTTACCCAGAAGGTAGCATACTTCTAAAAGGCATGTGTTGCATCCCCAGGGAAATGTGTGCTAAAAGGAGGAAAGCTTATTTTTCATGACTGTACTGTTAAGAGGAAGGAGCCCAGGTGGCATAGAGGGTGATCCATTGGGCTGCTAAACCACAAGTACCACAGTTGATGAGGCTTTCTAGTTCTGTCAATTTACGGTCTCAGAAACCCATAGGGGCAGTTCTACTCTGTCCTATAGGGTCATTATGAGTTGGCATCTACTCATTGGCAGTGAGATTATAAAGGGAAAGTGTGCTTCTCTACAGTGGAATCAGTGCTTCCCCATATTGTGCACTATTTAGCTCTCCTGATTTGAAATTGGATTCCAAACATACATAGTTTTTGAATTCCATGCATGTGTGTATGCCTATATCTATATAGGCTCATATATATATATGAGTGTGTGTATTTGTGTGTGTAGTATCAAGAGGCATGTATATACACACATGTATATACATCTTATTATCATCCTATTAAGGAACTCTGGTGGCACAATGGTGAAGCAATTGTTTAATAAGATATATGTTGGCATTTCAAACCCACCCAGAGGAAGAAAGACATAATGACCTATTCTGGTAAACATTAAACCAGAAAACCAAACTCATAGACTTTGAGTTGCTAACTCGTAGCGACCCTCTAGGATAGGGTAGGCCTGCCCCTGTGGGTTTCTGAGACTGGGATTCTTTACAGAAGGAAACAATCCCATGGGACAGTTGTACACTCTCACAAGGGATTTCCTTTTACAGTAAAATTAGATCCGATGGCACCTAAGAACATTATTCCATTATACATTAGGCTAAGGTGATTGATTTCTGTTTAAAATTATTTATGCCTTAACCAATGCTTAAAGTAAGCGATATATTTGAGAGTTTAGAATTCCTGTTCTGTAACATGTATGAATTATAACAATCGTAAATTAAACAATTGTCATTTTGCTATTACAAACATGAGTTTTTGCAGAACTTCATCAAGTGGGGTGTTTTTCCTCCAGTGAATAGGAGAATGTTTGGTTTATGATGAAATTAGTGTGAGGAGTGAGTGTGTGTAGGTGCTTTCTTTGTTTACGTTTGCTTTGTTTTGGGGAATCTGCTATCTATCACTTCCAGAATGATGAAAAACTAAGTGGGGTCTGGTTACTGAGCGAAACCTACAACTGTGAAATCAAGCCGGAGGGTGTGGAGAGAAGAGAGTGAGCAGCTGTGAAGTGAGCCGCCAGGTAGGAGCTGCGAGAGATTGTCTTGTGAGGCTGATCCCCATCCGGAGAGCCTGATGAAAGGGAGGGAGAGAAAACACTGAAACATCAGGAAGACAGGGGCCGAGATAGAGCTGTCTGTCAGACAGCAAAAGGAATTAAAAAACAAAACAGAATGCTTTGTGTATAGAAGTGGGCTTCCATGCTTATACAAGTCATATGGGAAATTTGGATGGCTGATCTTAATGTAAATGTGCTAAAATATGTTTGTTTATTTGTTTTTTACTGGTGAGACAAAAATCTTCTAATGTTTTTGAAAGGGAGTGGATAGTGCTGGACACAGTGTTGTTATTGCTGTCAAGTGCCCCTGAGGTAGTTCCAAGTCAGAGTGTAAACAGAATGAAATGCAGCCCCATCCTGTGCCATCCGCTCAACTGCTGTGCTGGAGGCCATTGCAGCAGCTCCAGTGTTAGTCCACCTTGTCACAAGTCTTCCTCCTTTTTGCTGTCCTCTGTTTACCAAGTGTGTTAGTCGAGAATAGAGAAACAAATCCCTTAAAACTCATATGTGAAGAAGAAAGAGGTGTATATACAAGAACAGTTAAATATTGAGGAAAAATCCCAATCCAGCCCAGATCGATTCCAAAAGTCTAATATTAACCCATATGCCCGATACCAATCTATAAAGTCCCCTCCAGACTCAATAGGTACATGCAATGATGCTGAATGCAGGACAATCACAGGCCAGTGGGTTGGAAGCCTGGATCCAGTGGTGG
>NW_022107431.1:98668236-98672707 GCF_000313985.2 Echinops telfairi | reverse complement strand
GAGTGCAGATGAAGGGAGACCACTCATACCTGTGCAAGTTTGTAACCTGACCACGAACCGAAAGAGGAATGGTAGTTTGGGGATAACCAGCCAGTCAGGCAGGGAGTTTAGCATGGCTAGAAGCTGCCATAAAGGATAGTAAGACTGCAGAATAAACTGGAGTAGAAACGCTGGCAGCTCCTTCATTAACATAAGGCTGGCAACTAGATGGAAGTGGAGATCTAAGCGGGTAGGACTACTTTGAAGGTAGACTCAAGGAGGAGTGCAGCCTGCCAAGATCAAGAGACATATGAAGCTGGGTCCCTGGTCCAGGACTTATTTATAATTTCCTAAAATTGTAATGAAAGACCTCCTGCTGCCTGAGGATCAGCGTGGAGGACTTCGTCCTTCACCGCTCAAGGTCCTCTGTGGGCGCCTGCTTTTCAGTTCCACTTTCCCCAAAAGAAAAAGATAATGCATATGAGCTAGACTCTTTCCACATTCTATCGAGACAATGCAGCTGTCTCCCAATTGTGGATTAGCACACTGTGCTGTAGAAACATATTCTGTAGAACAGAATGTTTAGTTATTTGGCATTTTGCTAATGAGTACATTGGGTCTTAGATTGTGAGGAATTTTAACAATTAATTTGGCAAGTCCACTTTACAAATGAAGAAACAGAATTAGAAACAGTATGTACTTTGTTCCTAGAGAAATAGAAAATTTATAAAAATAGGAAAAAGTTCGTAGAGCCTTAACATTGGGAGTACCTTTTACATTTATGATCGGTGAAATAAACAGAATGGAATGAAAAAAACCCTTGTAATTCAATTAGATTATTTCAACAGCTATTGATAATTGCTATTATATACAGACAAACATTTTGCTTTATTGAGTGGTTTTATGCATTTTGTATCTAAGGGTGACTGAGCATTTTGGGCACTGTGATATATTCTCATTGTTTAATTACACTCTTCCACAATTTTAAGTGTAATGTGGCATATATTTCTTTTGTTACATTAAAGGGGTTGGAGAGAGGTGAAATGAGTCAATCCTTTGTGAGAACAGTTTGTCAATAAGTATCTAAAGTTTAAGAAATGTTCATACCCTGAAATCATATCATTTTACTATAAGAAAGAATCCTACAGAAATAATTCAAGATATTCTTAAACATATACAAAAATTATAATAGTTGTAGCATTTTTATAATATTGAAAACATGGAAACAATTTGCATGACCACAGATCAGAGGCAATTAAAAACCAAAGAAAACAAAAGCAATAAAATATACATTTGTGTTATTATGAAATATCTTGCAGTTATTAAAAGTGGAAATTAGGAAGATTACCAACAAACATTGATTCATTTAAAATAAAAAGAAAAGCATGTATCCAATATCTTAATATAATTAAGCATAAATATATGTAGTATCCTGACACCAAATGAGAACTTTTAATTTTCGTCTCATTGTAAAAATGTACTATCTTAAGGTCGCCTCCTGAAATCCTGTTCCTACAGAACACTGATACCTTGCCTCTTGGCGAACTCCATTTTGCTCCAATATTAGATGGAGTGTGCTTTTCTTTGAGGTTTAAAATTGGAAACGTTGTGAGTCAAGTTTGTAGTATTTCACTAAACATATTCCGTTTGTAATGTTGGGCAAACGTTCTGAGAAGATGGACTATGTGATGAAGAACGTTACATCAGAATTGGAGGAAGACGCTAGCGATCCCCTGTCTGGTCCCTGGGAGTCTGCATCAGCGAGGTAGACGGCAGCGAGTTTAGTTTTCATCTGTGAAGATGGCACAACCTTGCTGAAAGTGAAAAGGACGTGAAACACTTACTGATGATGATCGGGAACTGCAGCTTCCAGTACGAGTTACACCTCAACATAAAGCACAAGCAAAAAACCAATTGGGTCAAAAAACAACATCCTGATAAACATAGACTATATTGAAGTTGTCAGGAATTAAATTTCACTTGAATGCATGACCAATGTCCATGGAAGCAGCATTCAAGAAATCAACTGAAAAACAGGGATACAGAATAAAGTACAACAACAAAAAGAAATAAAATGATGCATTGCTTTCAGCAAATCCATTACAAAAAAGTTATTGAAAATGGACTAAGGTGCACTGATTCAAGGCGTGTTATGCTTAGTTGCATGCATCTGAACGCTAGACAGTGACTAGGGGTGAGGGAAGAAGAATTGATTCTTCTCAGTGATGGTACTGACGAAGAAAATGGACTAGATCATAGCTTTCAGAAGAGCGTAGAAATACATCTTGCAAGAGCATAGCCGGAATGCTTATTATACTTAGGAGCGACTGGTCCCTAAAGAACAATATCATGTTTGGTGAAGTAGAGGGTCAGTATAAAACAGAAGATGCTCAATGGGATGGGTTGGTACAGTGGATATAACAATGGGTTAAACATAGCAATGATTGTGAAGATGGACATGATTGGGATGAGCTTTTTTTGTTATAATGTCCCTATTAATTAGAACAGCTATATGACACCACCAACACACGTTTTTAAATCTCTCTCCTAAGTATCATCAACACAGGCATTTGTATGATGCTTTAGGGAAAATAGGAGTTATACCATAACACATTTTCAACCTAAAATCAAATAATAACATTCCTCTTTTCAAAACTTTAGCCATTTCTGCCATTTCTTCCACCCATAATTTCTCCAAGTTTGTCTCTTCTTTTTGAGCAGTTCTGCCCAGCCAATTTATTTGCCCTTCTCTCTAGCCCATTCTTATTACCCTGTAAGGCATCCTCACTCTGTATCCACAAATATGTCTACGAAATTCCATGTTCTTTATAATGGAAAGCAATTTCACTTTCATTTGGTATTGTTTCTATCTTCAGGAAGCTAACCCTAAAGCTAGCTTTCTGTTAGAAAAATAAATCATGAAAGTATTTTGCTAAATAAATATTTTCATCTTTGAGAAGAGAAGAAAAATGTTTTTATAACCATATACACTGCTTGGATAGTGTCCATGTGTTTGGGTACATATGTACACACAGAGACAGTATTGATATACTTTTCTCCGATTCTTATTTCTTTGCTCCTCTCTCCAACAAGATACTGCTCTTACCTGAAAGCTTCCCACATTTTCTGGAGGCTCCTGTGCTGCTAATTGGGTGCTCTGGGGTGTAGTGGGCTAAACACTATACTGCTAACCACAAAGCCAGTGGTCTGACTGCGATGAGCAGTCAGTCATTCCATGGGAGAAAGATGAAGTTGTCTACTCCAGTAAGATTAAAAGTCTCCCAGATCCAAAGATCTAGTTCTCTACTGTTTGGGGAGGTGGTGGTGGTATCGCTGGGGGTCTCTGTGAGTCAGAATTGATTTAATAGCAGTGAGTTTTGTTGAGAGTGCTGCTAAAACAATGAAGCTTGTGAAGTATCACTGTTGCTCAGTGGTTCTGGGACTCTTATTGCCAAAGGTAAATTCCAAAGTTATGCTTTTTCTTAAGGGAGGAGGATGGCTCCTATTATTATTGTTTGTAAGGAGCTAAAAGGGAACTAAATTGAAATAGACTGACATCTTTAATATGTCCTGAGTTCTTGGAGAAAGTTGCTGTCAGCCATTCATTTGTAGCATCCTACACCCTAGATTTTATCAGAGATAAACGCAGGACCACAGAGTGCCAGCTTGACACCAGACTGATATTTCTCTTGATGGACTGCTTGTTTTGTCAATACCGTTGATTGTGACTTCTTCCTTCTTCATGGTACATTTTAATTTTCAAAGAACTTTGCAAAGGCTTTTGGCAATGCACTTCTGGTTATGCTACTCCACCCAGCCTATTTACTTTACTCTATGTAACCACCTGCTCTATCTTTAGACAATAGGCAGTTGCATTCATAGACAATAAGGACAAGCATGAAAACCTTGGGTGGAGAGTTTCTCTCTTTATTTGGTTACATTTTGAATAAACCTAATTTTTGTATTTTATCCATTTCCTATTTTTATATTGAACATGTAGTACTTTTATGATCAGAGTGGTTAATGTTTATAATAATAAGTACAAAAACACAGATATTTGAATTATATTACACTTGGGAAGTTTTCCAATGGTTTTAGGGAGACAGATGATATTCTCTTATATATAGCATGTAAAAAAGTAGCCTGTGTACAGTTTTCCTGATTATTCAACTGCAGGTCCTTCATAATTTTCCTTATTATTCCATCGTAAATGGACAAACATTTGCAGTCAGTTTTATCAAAATAATTATATGCAATTCTCGAGGAAAAGTGTTTTTTAGAGAGAACTACAAATAATCACATATTCTGGAAAAAGTGGGAGACACATTACCATAACATGTAGAACTGTGTGCAAGGTTAAGTCTATGGAAATTATATATATATATATATTTTTTTTAATGGAAAAAACTGAAAAGTTATCAATTAATATAAAAAAGAAAGCTCTACTTCAACTTTGATCATTTCTAAAAGCTTTCATTCTCTGGCTCGTCCA
>NW_022107431.1:98665360-98666986 GCF_000313985.2 Echinops telfairi | reverse complement strand
CCCCACCCTAACTCCCAAGAACCCTTATTATTATTATTTCCCTATAATAGTTTTTGTTTTGTTTCTTGCCATATCTTACACGATCCTATGTATCCATTCACATACAATTCTGTTGTTCGGTCCCACTGAGTGGAGTTGTACAGTCACCAATGCTATCAGCTCCCTATTTCCCTCTTCCCACACCCCAAGGGAACTGTTACTCCTATTACTATTTCTAAGTGTTATCTGTCTTGGCTTTCATGTACTGAACAGTTTTAAATGTAGAAATGAACATACACAAATCTAACATGTGAATGAGGTAAAACAATGAGGTAAAAATTAAAACCACACAAGTAAGTTGGTAGTCAGTTTTTCCATTTCTTTGAAAAAAGATGCTGAGTTTGCACTTGAACAATATAGTATCTTAGTAGGATTAACATCTTTACAATATTGAGTTCTCTGATTCACAAGCTAGGGATAGTCTTCCATTTGTGAAAGGTCCCTTTTGGTTTCTTGTAATAATGTTCTGTAGTTTTTCTCGTACAGATATTTTGATTTTGTTTTGTTAAGTATATCTCTAGATATTTCGATTTATGCTTGGCTATTGTGAAGGGTACTACCTTCTTGATCTCTTTTTCTGTAATCCCATCAGTTGTATATAGCAATCCAATTGAGTTCTGCTTGTTGATCTTGTATCCTGCCACTCTACCGTATTCCTCTATGGCTTCCAGCACTCCTATTGTGGAGCCTTTGAGGTTCTCAGTATGTAAAATCATATATCTGCAAGCAACAATAATTTTACTTCTTCTTTCTGCAGATGAGTATTTTGATATCCTTCCATTGTCTTATTAGCTAGGACCTCCAGGATTGGGGTTGAATAAAAGTGAGGACAAGGTGTTCTTGTCTGGTCCTCTTTTTTGGTGGGAATGTTTTCATCTCTTCTCCATGGATTGTAAGGCTAGCTCTTGTTTTTTCATATATAGCTTTTATTAGAGTGAGGTAAATTTCTTCTGTCTTCTTTCGTTTCTTAATTAGGAATTGGGGTTGAATGTTGTCAAATGCTTTTTCTGCATATATCGATATCATGTGGTTCTTGTCCTTTTTCTTGTCAATGTGATGGATAATATTGATGGATTTTCAGATGTTGAACCAACCCTGCATCCCTGGTATGAATCCCACTTGGTCATGAAGGATTATTCTTTTTATACACATTTGTATTCTATTGGCCAAAATTTTTTTTAGGGATTTTTGCATCAATATTCATCAGAGATATCAGCCTGTAATTCACAGTTCTTGTTGGATCTTTGCCAGGTTTTGGTACCAGTGTTATGCTAGCTTCATGTGTGTTTAGGAGTTTGCCATCCTTTACTATGTTCTGGATAAGCTTGTGTAGAATTGGATTTTTGGAATTGTGGATTTTTTGCTGTCATCTCATACCTTTTATGTTAGATATTTTCCTATCTCTCTCCTTAGTTGTGTGTGTCAGCTCTTCCTTGAATGCTTGATAGAATTGTTCTGTGAAGCCATCTGGGCTGGGGCTGCTTTTAGTTGGTAGTTCCTTGATAACCTTATCTATTTCTTCTTTTGCTGTGGGTGTGTTCAAGTTCTTGATTTTTATATGTGATAACCTGGGGAGGGGTTGCTTTT
>NW_022107431.1:98662233-98664752 GCF_000313985.2 Echinops telfairi | reverse complement strand
GCTGAGTGACCTTTTATGTTTGAATTTACTCAAGCTTTACTTGTGTCCCAGCATGTGGTCTATTTTTGAACATGAGCCACAGGCGCTTGAAAAGAATGTGAATTCTTTTTGCCGTTGGGCGGAGAGCTCAAAATATCAGGTTGAATTGTCTATTTGGAGAGGGTAGTTTTGTAGCCTCCTTTTGAGCTTTTTTCCCACTGATCTTTCTCTGAGAGTGATGTATTGAAGTCTCCTATGGTGATTGTCGATCCTGTGATTGCTTTTTTCATTTTTTGAAGGATTTGAATCACAAATTTTTGTGTCTCTTGTCACATACATGTTTATTATGCTCATTGGCTTTTGGTCTGCTGATCCCTTAAGCATTATATAGTGCTCACGCTTATCTCTTATTATGTTCTATACCCTGAGATTGATTTTATCGGAGATTATAATTGCAACTCCTGTTTTTTTAATTTTGCCATTAGCTTGATATACTTTTTGCCATCCTTTGATCTTTAGCCTATTTTTGTCTGTGAATTTGAGATGTGTCTCTTGTAGACAATAGATTGCTGGGCTTTATTTCTTAATCCAATCTGCTATCCTTTATCTTTTAATGGGTGAATTTAGAACACTGATGTTTAGAACAATTACAGCCATCAGTGGATTTTTTGCTGTCATCTCATACCTTTTATGTTAGATATTTTCCTATCTCTCTCCTTAGTTGTGTGTTGTGCATGAGCGGGGGATTCATTCTTGCCTACTTTTCTCCCTTGGTTCAAAGAGGTATTGGGCGTTGGTCTCGGTGTGATGCCTTCAGGATGATGTTATGCTATGTGGGGTTCTCCTGATTGTGTTCTGTGTATGTTGGTCTTCTGTCCAAAGTAAGTTAGAGAGTGATTTTTGTAGTGATGGCTTCTCTTTAATGTATTCTATAAAATTTTCTTTATCTGAGAAAACTTTTGCCTCGCCTTCAATCTTGATAGTTTGTCAGAGGATTCTTGAGTTTCAGTTATTCTCTTTCAACTCTCAGAAGATGTTACTTCTTTCTTTCCTCTTTTTCATGGTTTCTTTTGATAGGTCTGAGCATATACTTCTCTGATTACCCTTATCGGTAACTGCATTTTCCCTCTCTATCTACTCCTTTGCCTTAAAGTTGGATAATTTGACTACTATATGCCTTGGTGTGTTCTTGGGATTCAGTCTGGTTTGTCCTCTCTGCACCCTGAATGGTTGTCAGATCCTCTTTATTATATTGGGGAAGATTTCTTCCAGGAATTCCCTCACTATATTAGCTGTTGATTTCTTCGTTATATCTTGCACTGGTATCGCAATTATTTGACTATTGTTTCTGCTTCTTACAGCCTGTTGGTGAGGTCTTTTACCATGTTCTTTGTTTCTGCTGCATCATCCTTTAATTCTTGTATTTCCCTCTAGTATGTGGATTCTATTGTTATCATTTCATCCTTTCCCTGTATTGATTCCTTCATATCCTGCATAACTCTCAGCAGCCTTCTGAAGAGTTCTTTCTGTGAAACTTCAAAGTCTGCTTCTTGTATGCAGGTAGCAAGGTTCAGCTCCTCCTCAGATAGTGCATTTTGTTTCCCCTGCTTTATTATAGTGGCTGCTGATGTAGGTTGTTGTCTGTTTGTCACTTTGGTGGAGTTCGGCAACATTTTCTTGGAAGTCCAGGAGCCCAGTATTTTCTTTCTCAGAGATGATTGATTTTTATTAAGAATTATTCTAAGGACTACCTGGAGCCAGTAGTGCTGCATCTCTGTTTCACAGGGATAGTGCACAATTTGAAAGTTTTAAAGGAAACATTAATGTATCAGCCAAGTTGTTCATAGACAGGAGGGGGAGGATGGGGCTTGGGACATAAAGTAAATGATAAGTCTGCAGACTGCTGATTTCTGCTTCTTTAGTCAGGGAACAGGAGGCAAGTGTCTGTTTACCTCGGGTGGAGAGACAGGCCAGCCATTGCTTCTTCAGCAACCATGGCTGAGCCATCAGCATTCTCCACAAACTGTGGAAGGTGGTGGTCCTGTCCTGCATGCCTAAGGAGTAAACAGTTCGCCCTTTCCCCCCACAGTGACCCCTTGTAGATTACTGAGATGGTAACTGTTTACGGGAGTAGAAAGCCAAGTCTTTCTCCTGCAGAGCTGCTGGTGGTTTTGAACTGCAGACTGTGCAGATCGCAGCCCATGCATAACCACAATATCACCAGGGCTCCTAGCATATTGGTATACTGGTAGAACATGACATGTGAGTATATGGTTCATGAAAATAAAAGAGCAGAAGTCAAACTTATTAGTTCCAAACAAATTGATTTGGATCAACTCTGCTTTCTAAGAACAACCAGAGTTTGCATATTACACAGATTGTGATCTGCCATCAAGTTGGTCTCATGTCATGGATGTCCCATGCTCAGCAAAACCAGTTCATTGTGATGTGGAGGGTTTTGATTGGCTGGTTTGGAAGTAGATGGCCAGGTCTCTCTTCAAAATTCACCTTAAAAGAAAACAAACAATTAAACAAAACTT
>NW_022107431.1:98659780-98661528 GCF_000313985.2 Echinops telfairi | reverse complement strand
TTTTAAATTCATATAAAAAATAATTGTGTTGTCAGTGGTTAGGTGACTACTATGAAGTTTCTCCAGAGAGTACTAATGAAGCTGTAAGTTTGATATCTGACAGTTGAAATAAGAAATGAACACATAATGGATAAGGTCAGGAATTCATTCTGGATTTTCTCTCCAATCCAGCATCTGCTGGATACATTAAGGGCACTTCATATATTAGTGGAAGACATGAATGAAAGTAAAATCACTTTACAGATATGGAATGGTCTTTATCTTTTCCAGATTTAACTGTAGATATGGAAAAATTTAAAAGAAACTATGCATGGAGGAGACAGTGAGGTGGGTTGGCTGAGCACATTTGCTGCCTTGAAGAGTCTGGGAGGTATGTTTTGGGAAGGTACACAGAAGCGTTTTTCAGAAGATCATCTACCTTGGCCTGTTGTGCCTCCTAAGAAGTCAGAAAAGGAGATGGAAGAGTCCCAAGGCATCCTTAGTCCGAGGTGATTAAACGTCTGTACATTATACTTCACTCCTCTCATTATGGCTCTAAGTTCACTAAGGAAACTTTTGAATATAAGCTGGCTTCTTTTTCAAGTGCTTACATAAGAAATAAAGTGGCTGGAAGACTTAGGAGTCCAGTCTCCCTGATACCAGTCTTTTTTATTGTAATTTTAAAAAATTAGTAATCGGATTTTATCATAGGCTTCCTGAACTTTTCTTCCAGTGAGTCATTCTCTGCAGTATGGGTTCAGAGTGCTAACAAAAGGGATTCCTGAGTTGAAATCATGAGAATAAAACATTGGTTCATGTTAAATTCATCAGGTAATTCCATTCCTTAGGCAGATAGAGTTTTGATAGAAAACAAAATTTAACACTGGTTTAACAAAGGCAGGTAATTAAGGGCCTACTGCTGAGGTGTGGGTCAGGATAAGAAAGCACAGAGGTTATGGTGAGGTGTAAAGACAGCAAAGAAAAGCCTGCAGTACCTTCAGGACTCCAGAGACACGGAAAGGAATGGGGTCACTAGAAGCCAAGGGAGGCTGTTTGTCCTGTGAACATTGTGGTCATGGAGGGGAGTGGCTATTGTCAGAGACTGGTTCCTGGAGCTGAAAGGGATCAGGGTAGAGATTCCAGAAATTCTCTCTCTTCTTTGATCTCTTACCTTCATTGCATTCACTAGAAGCCAGACAGCAAGAAGGACCAAGGGCTAGACCAAGGGTGGGCGAGCCATGACCAGTAAGGAATAGTCCGCTCTTTTGGTGCATTACATATGATTCTGGAGCAAAATTGAAAAAATTTAAAGGATATTAATGGTGATTTTATTTGTTAGTAAAAATATATCTAGGCTCATGAATAAGTTTTAAACTGCTGTGAAGGACAGGCTTGGCTCTTCCTTTAAAAGTTTGCCGACCCCTAAACTAGACCGTCTTCTAGGAACCCTGGCGGCTTAGTGGCTAGGAATTGGGCTGTGATCCGCAAGGTCACAGATTGAAACCACCAGCTATGCTGCCAGCGAAAGCTTGGGTTTTCTGCTCCCGTGAAGAATTACAATCTCAGAAACCTACAGGGCAGTTCAACTCTTCCTACAGGTTCACTACGAGCCGGTTGAACTTCTCTAGGAGACTCAGGTGCTGCAGTTGGTTCAGGGTTCAAGTGCTAACTGGAAGTTTAGTTGGTTGAACCATTTAGAGGCACCTCAGAAGAAACTGCCTGGCAATGTAGTTTTAAATGGTCACAACCTAGAAAATTCTAAAGGAACA
>NW_022107431.1:98655319-98659294 GCF_000313985.2 Echinops telfairi | reverse complement strand
ACACAAAGAGAGACATAGACCATTTAGAACAAAATGATATGCCTCAGCCATTATTGAAACGTATTACAAGCCAGTAAATGCATGTCATGCTTGCTTAATAGCTGTCCAAGGGAACACAGTTGGCCTTTCAAATGCAGAAAACAACTTTACTCTGTTTGGCTTACACAGGATGTTTGAAGGTCAGTAATAATTATTCCATATCGTTAACAATGAAAGATCTTGAATAAAGCTCTCTACCTAATTCTGAATTTCAAGCTGTGAATTGATGTAGAAAAGTTTTAGGCAAAGTTTACAATTGAACTGCCCGTGCCTGCAGCTCCTTAAAGAAGAATATATCTATTTTTAAGACGGCAAAAAAGCTTCTGAATTTTCAAGTAGAAATGAAATAGTGATTCAAAATAAGTTGAAATGGTTAAGTGCCATTTAGAATTTATATTTGCAATATTACAAGAAAGGCTAGTGTACTGATTGTGACTTTTTTCTCAGGTAAAATATTTATTTATACTGCAGCGTATAAATTAATTATAATGTAAAATAATGCCAAAAAATCATAGCATTAATATATCCATATATAATTATTTCATATAACATATTGATTTAATAAAGATGGGATTCTAGATTCTATGTTATAACTTTCTCCTGTCAAATGTCTTCATATTTTAATAAACAGTATTGTTGGAACACAGTCCAAATACCACATAATTCAATAGTTTAATCATATCAAGAAGAGTTGTACAATCATTACCAAAATCAATTTTAGAGCACTTTCTTCTTTTTTGTGTGCCCTGTTGTTAGCACCTCATTTCCCCCATTCTCCGCTGACACACCACCAAGAAACCATTACGTAATTTAGTTACTGTCTGTAGATTCACTCATCCTGGATTTCCTATGCCCCAAAACACACAGAAACAAAAACCAAAGTCATAAAGCTAGCAACAATAACAAAATAAAACAGTGAAAAACCCCAGTTGAAATGCAAACAGAAAATATGTAAAACTAAAACAACTTTAACATGGGTCCAAAGGGCGAGCAAGGGACAAGATGTGAGATTTTAACCTACCTACACTTGCCGTGACCTACCTTCCGGTGTACTCTGTCTGACAGCAAGGCGGACTGGTCCATGTTCAGAGGGGATGCACCACGGGTTTCAGCTGCATGTAGTTCCCCTTCCCATTTTTTATTAAAACGGATAGAGCTTTCAAATAGATAGATAGGAGGATCAAATCAGATATTATATTTTAACTTGGCTCCACAATATTTTCTGTGTGATAGAAAGCTACTTGCATCTCTCTCCTGTGGTAAGAGTGAAATATTTTATAGCTGGAGGCCTATTTTATTTATTATTAAAAAAATAATTTTATTGGGGGCTCATACAACTCTTATCACAATCCATCCATTGTGTCAAGCACCTTTGTACATTTGTTGCCATCATCATTCTCAAAACATTTGCTTTCTGCTTGAGCCCCTGATTTCAGCTCCTCATTTTTCCCCTTCCTCCCCACTCCCTGCCTCTCATGAACCCTTGATAATTTATAAATTATTATTATTTTGTCACATCTTACCTACTCCCCTCACCCACTTTTCTTTTGTCCATTCCCCAGGGAGGAGGTTATATGTAGCTCCTTGTAATTGGTCCCCCCTTTCTACCCCACCTTCCACCTTCCCGGTATTGCAACTCTCACCACTGGTCCTGAGGGGTTCATCTGCCCTGGATTCCCTGTGTTTCCAGTTCCTATCTGTACCAGCGTACATCCTCTGGTCTAGCCAGATTTGTAAGGTAATGGGATCATGATGTCATGATGGGGGTGGGGGAGGAATCATTTAGGAATTAGAGGAAAGGTGTACATTTCATCATTGTTATACTGCAGGGAGACTTATTTTATGTCTGGAGTCTGCAAATGTATTTTGGGTTTCCACTGTCATCCATAGCATTCTGCAAAAAAATCGCTCACATTTTTTTTATTAAGCACTTTATTGGAGGCTCTTACATCTCTTATCACAATCCATACGTTCATCCAGTGTGTCCAGCACATTTGCACATCTACTGCCATCCGCAGTTTCAAACCATTCCTTTTCCACTTGAGCCCCTGATATCATCTCCCCATTTAGTGCTCACAATTTAAGATCTGGTATCATTCCCTTCTTGGGATTTGGATTATACTATTTACAATCTGTGGATTACACATGATGGTGTGATTTCTTTCACGTGGACCTAGTTGATGGCTCACTTAGGTGATTGCTTGTTTGAAGACAAGCCTTTAAGACTCCAGATATTATTATTTCTGATATCCTGGTGCCATCTCATTTCTTCACCACATTTTTCTGTAGCACCCATATCTTCAGTGATCTCATCATGAGGGCATGTACCAAGCAGGACCACAGCATAAGAACTAGTCATGCTTCGGCTGGGACTAGAATTAAGTGCAAGCCCAAAATACATTCATATATCTATGGATTATGTATGTCTCTGGTTCACTTTAGAGACAAAAGGAGACAAGACTGACCCATGTTAAGAATTTGAGTTGGGAAGCTCACATACTTTTTTGGAAAACTGGAGAAACAAGTTAAGGAAACAGGAAGGCAAGAAGAAAGGCTTGACCAAATTTATGAGGAAATGTTGGCTGCCAGTTGACACCACCGCTCCGGTGGCTTCCAGGGGATACTGGGCGAGGTCAAGGTTAAGGCATATAGATGCCCTAAACACTGCTAATATATGGCGCTCCATCTTCTGCCCACATAAGCATTTGAATGGGATATGTGTTCGCATGAGTATGTAAGCTATCCATGGTACAACTTCTTGTGGAATGGGAGGCTAATAACGATTGCACACAAAAATGATATATGACATTTTGGCAGAATTCAATGAACTCAATCCTAAAAAGTTTAGTGAATGTGGAGTTCTAAGATTTTCTACAAAAATATGATTACACATATTCTAGAACAAAGAAAATGAAGCAGAGAACAACTGTGTTTAAACCACCAATGTAAAAACCTGTTGATTTCTCACAGTAAAAGTTTTGTCTTTCATAAATTTTGATTTGAACAGCTCATACTTCAGTTTTGATGTTTGTTCCATAGTGAATGCTATTATTATAAATGAATAAATATAAAGGTATGAAAGAAAAGTTAATTATCAGAAAACAGATATTATAACAAATTACTATCTTTTATTTTTAGATAGATTTTTCATTCATAACATGAAAAACTAAAATATTTCTTTCTATTCTTTCTTTTAAGAATTCTTCAATGATGGTAACCAAACAATATCTACTTCTATACAAAATAAGGATCATAAGTTGAATCTTTCTTGCATCACTGTTATGTTCTTGTGGGTTTTCAGATTTCTAGAGGGATAAAAATTAGTATTCTAGTGTGTACTTTGTGATTATTACAATTAGGAATGTGCATAAACAATTTCACCATTGGGAAATACAGACCAAATATTGTCTGCTATTATGCAATCAGACCAGGGGGCTACAAAAAGTTCATGGAAAAATGGAATGAAAAGATTATGGATTTTAACATGAACTTTTGAACCTCTCTTATACATGCCCATATGAGTAGAATTTGTCTTTCCTGCATCTAGGAACTTATGTAAGGATGAAATGATGGTGCTTCCTTGTAAAAAAGTTGAAGTCATTGGAGAAGACTGCACTAATTTCTTGGTACCTTCATGCATCCTTCCTTATGCATACTCTCATTGTTTATGAAGGAAAATCCAGTTCAAAGAACTTCTGATGTTTCCACTCATCTTCTTATGTAAGACTCAAGCAGTCAATGAGGGCGAAGCACGAGCTATAGGGTGTTATGTAAACTTGATTCTGCAACTCCACAGTACATCTAGAACACTTCTGTCCTTATGTTTTTCCAATGTTTTTTGATGGTGAACTGCTTGAAAATCAGTATTTGGCACTATGTTGTGCTTTCAATGTTTTCAAAATCTTCTCTTAAATCATGTAAATACCTTATAGAGAT
>NW_022107431.1:98645867-98654034 GCF_000313985.2 Echinops telfairi | reverse complement strand
AAAGAAAGATCCAGAGGATAATTGACAGTTACACTTGTTTCACTAACAATAGGTGATCAAAGTAATCATTTATTAGGTTTATTAATTCTTCACAGGTCTATTTAGACTTGTACAAGGGACTGATCTTCCCTGAGTTGCGGGATGACCTGCTAAAAATGGACCATGTGCTAAATATGGACCAAACTCAGTAACATTTTCAAGTAAACCTCCTTGAATTCCATTTAGTGGGGATTCAAAGACTTCGTTTCTTGCTTCAAAGGATAGTCCACATTCAACAAAGGATAGTCTACCTTCAGCAATTATTAGAAAGAGAGCCACAGTGCATTGTAATACGGCTTACCAATACTGACATTCTTCATTAATTTGTGTTTCCACTTCATGGGGTAAGGCAAAATCATGCCTTCAGTTTAAATGTGACCACATGCAGCCTTTGTAAACGAAACTGTTCTCATGTTTACCACTCATATTTGAATTTCACCAATCACTAAAATCCACGTGTAGGAAATTGAGGATTAAATAATTTAGGACTGAATAGTTTATAAACAAAATATGTAACAGCCAACTAACAAGAGATGAGAGTACTGAGTTATGCTTTTTCTTATAATTTTTATCATAAGCTTTTCACTCTAGAAATATACTTTGGCTATATAGAATCTTTTTTGCCTACTATCCAGAAATCTTCAACACAAATTGTTCATTGTGATGTTGATGATCATTTGGCCATCTTCTGATTCAATAATTGACAGCATTAGGAGAAACAGTATTTCACCAAGCAAAATTTGTACTTCTGAGATTTGTGAGGCCCACAGAGAACAACAATTTCAGACTCAAAAATAGCTTAGCTTTTTATACTACATTTTTTTACTGCAGCAAAGAATGCAGAATTTTGAATAAATTCTGTTATATTTTTATTGCTAATAGTAATTTATGGACTAGTGGTACTAGTACAATAATTTGCATCCATTGTACTCAAATGTTCAGGGGAAGAAGTCTTTTAGGATTCATTACATTTTAAAAAAGGAAAATAATTTCAGAATTGTCTTCAGGGATTCATAAACCCCTCTTGTTTTATCTTCTGTCAGCATTCATTTTTGTGGGCCATTTCATTTTATCAGGATTTAAATTTATGCTAATTTTAAAATTTGGTTCTATCATGGCAAATAAACTATAAAAATTGAAAATAAATAAAATGGATAAACAGGTACATTTTATATAAAATAAAATTTATATTTGAATTTGTACATTACTGCAAAAAATTTATTTGTAAATTACTAAGTGGAAAAACTTGATTTGGAAGATGTCATTTTGTTCTTCAGATCAGCTATTTATTTATAAAAATAAGTAGCATTACAAGGCAGTAGAAAATAATTGTATTTGTTTGTTGATGTTTGTTGGTGGGCCCTTTGTAGATCTTCATGAGTGTTTTTGTTTTGAAATGATATTTTAAAACTTGTACAGTCACTTTCCATCTAGTGAAGCTATAGTCGCAGTGTAGTATCTTGTTTGTTGATGTGTGATGGGAGCAAGTGTTACCATAAAGGGCATGATGTCAATATGAAAGTAAGTAAAAATGTATTGCAGCTAGGGTTCCTGTCCACATGGGAATGTTATTGTTTTTAAACAAAATGTTTTTAAACATGTCTCTGTCAGCAGTGGATAGCTGAAGACAAGTTTGCTCAGTAATATGCTTGTCTTCATCTCATTAAGATAGGAGGCTTGATAGTATACCTGTACATGGGTACTTGCATGGTAATTTAAAGATGATTGCAACAGTATATCCCAAAGGAGCAGCCAGAAATACAAGCCTCATTCAGGTTTTGAAAGGAGAAATATCACTGCTAATGTAATATGGATTTTAGCTGAAAGCAAAGAAAACCAGAAAGACATTTACTTGTGTTTTATCGACTATGCACAGGCATTAAATTGTGTGGATCATAACAGGTTATGGATTATATTGCAAACCATAGGACTTTCAGAGCTCTTGATTGTGCTCATGAGGTATGTGGACATAGACCAAAAGACAGTCTGAACAGAGCAAAAGTGCATCGTGTAGCTTAAAGTCAGGAAAGGTGGGTGTCAGTGTTGGATCCTTTCATCAGACTCTCCAATCTGTAAACTGAAGAGCTGTCCCTATGAAGAAGAAGGCAGCAATGGGGATTGGAGAAAGGCTCATTAACAGTTGACAAGATTACACAACCTTGTTTGCTGAGACTATCTTGAAGTACTTGATGAGGAAAATCAAAGTCTGTAGCCTTCAGTATGGATTACAACTTCATACGAAGAAAAAAATGCTCAGAACTGGATCAGCAGACATTCGGATAAAGAAAAGGTAAAAGTTGCTAAAGGATTTTATTTTACGTGGCTCCTCACCAAGGCCCATGAAAATGGCCGTCGAGAAACCCACGGACTCACGGAGTTGGGCACACCTGCTTCACAAGGCCTCGGTCACCGTGCTCACAAGCAGAGGTACTACTTTGAGAACTAAGTGTGCCTGGCTCAAGCCTTGGTATTGTCAACTACCTCATATATGTGAAAGCTGGCCATTGAACGAGGAAGACCAGAGAAGAACTGATGCACTTGGGTGGCCCCAGTACAGCTATTGGTATTTTAGGAAAAGACTCTCCCTTGTATGATGTAATCAGCTTGGTTGATCTGATTGACTGGCATGATAGCATAAGCTATATCCTGTCTGTAAGGGATTTAAGATCTTGAGGCTTTGACTTTTTTTGGCTTCTATGTGAAACATATTTCCTGCCTTTCATTAAAACTCAGAAGTTTGAGAATGTCACAAAGCTATGTTCGATGCTCTGTCCATAAACAAAGTGAAACAAAAAAACCTGATAGTATAATCTTGATTATCAACACACTATATTGATGGGAACTCAATCTTTAGTATTTAGAACTGGTCAAAGGAAAGGAGATCCTGTAAGGCAGGTGTTAAACGTGACTTGCTAAACTCACAGGGGAAGTTCTACTTATTACTTCTCTGTGAGTTGGCGTCAACTCAATGGTAGTGAATTTGTATGTGTTTATCAGTGCTTACACAATAAGATACCAATGAAATGTCGATCGTTTAAGAATAAATGTACACATGTACCTGTATTAATAAATTATAATTAAGAAAATTTTAAATATAGTTCTTGTGTGCCAGATTTATACTCCCCCCCAAAAAAACTGTGACTTACTAAGGTGATTATGGTATGTCCTTTCCAAGGATCTTTTAAAATAAGATTCTCTTGTTATCAGAGATGTAAAATTTTGTTCCATATTGCCCTTCTGAGCTTTTGAGATTTGATTTCACTGATATTTATTTTTAAAATTACATTATTACATGAAACAAAAATTCATAGTATGAACACAAAGGAGACAAAAATGTAATAAACGAGAAAGGGCAGAGTCAGAGAAGGATTTGATGAATCATAATAATTATACTCTTAACAAAAACATTCCTAAGATTTACATAACAGAATAATTTTGTGAATCCGTTGCACTGTTGTTAAAAAAATGCATTTCTCTAAAAAATGTTAACCAAAAGATGCAATTAAATACTAATTCTAATTTGACTTTATCCTGAATTTTGTTTCAAGATTACTTATATCCTTAACCAATCCCTGACCAACCAGGTCATGGTCTTGGTGTGGCTTTTAGTGAACATTTTTTAAATTGACTTGTTAGATGAATTTTACAGGTGTTTCCTGAATATTTCTACATGGAAAGAACTGAAATCACATCTGAAAGGTGATTATGACACCATTTTTGTTTTCAGAAAGATTTTACTCCAGTATGGTGAGAGACATATGACCAATATAAAGCAGAAATGCCAAAAAGAGAAGTTCCAAAGTTTGAGAGATACTAGAAACCAGGGATACGTTCTGCTATGGGGCAGACGCAAGGCTGCTTTGGGGGAATAAACGTAATTGTGACTGGAAGAAAGCAATGCAGAATGACGGATCAGAGTTTTCAAAGTTAGGATGAACAGGAGGGCCTGGAGGGTTCAGGAAATAGCACATGAAGCTGAGGAGGAGGAGCGCAGTCTTTGCTGAAGTGATGTCATTGAGGGGTTAAAAAGACAGATAATGGAGGCTCAGGTCTCATGTTAAGTAATTTGGAATGTTTCGATCGTTAACACTGCTGTGGTGTTCCCTGCAACCACCTCCCTTATTCTTGGTCACAAGGGAACAGTTTAATTGTGCACGATATGCCTCAGGAGCTGGAATGTCAGTGAGTGTAAACCAATCCCACCAATTCCACCCCCATGAGAGTGAGTGGGCTAGGGATGGGAAAGGGCTTCAGCCCTGGTCAGTGAGATAGAACACAATATATGCTAAAGCCCTTCTGGAAAAGGGACCTAGGACAGAGAGCTGCTCTCCAGCCTCTGGACATGGTTCTGGAGGTGTGTTATTTGGGGGGGAAAGGCAAGTAACATGTGACTTTGAGTAGAGCAGAGAAAGCAATGCCACATTCTCTGTACACTGAGTTGGCCGAAATAGTCCATCTTGCAACTACCTGCTTTGGCATTTATGGGTATGACAGCTGGGGAAGTTCACTTCTTGATATTCCATTAATTGCAAGTGGAAGCATCTTTAGTTTTATAGCTCTTCTGCTATGAATTAATACTGTATTCTCTTTTGAACATTTAGAATGATCGAAAATACTTTTCCATCTGTTTTTCTATGTAGAAAGCTCTTTCCTATTATAACGGAATACTTTGGTAATTAGTATTTCTTTTCCTTTAGGAACAAATTCGCTCTCTGGAGATCTGCTAAATATTTGTTAAGTTGCCATAGCCAATAGCAGAAGGAAAAATGAGTATGGAAGAACCCAATAATTAGGATTGTTCCAATAGGGTCATATGCCAGAGTTCCCACTTGAAGAATATGCATTACTTGGGAAAATGACAATCATCTTTATTAGTCTTTTCATTTGAAGAAAACTAACAAACTTACAGCAAAGTTTTCATGAGAAAGATTATTTGCCTCACTCCAAGGAGCCCTTTAAATCTATTCTGTGAATCAGAGATCTGAACCATTCAAAGATGACTCCTTTCAACCTAATTTTGTTAGTTGAAATCCTTCCAATTCAGGCTTCATTTCACACCCCCACCCTTGATTCTTTTTCTTCTTCCTTTGTTTTTAGCAGAATTTTATTCATTCTGATCTCCCACTCAGTGACAGGTCTTTCTTTCTGATCAGTGTGTTGATTTATAATTAGAGTTGCCCCATGTAACTCGAGCGTGCCTTCATCTGATCAAACAAACCCTGGCAGTTGATTTACAAGGCACTGTCTTCCTCACATTCACAGTTATTTAAGGATGAGCGTGTGGTCCGCTTTCTGGAGTCCAAGCACAGTTAGAACCCAAGACTTCATGCATAGTTATGCATTTATTCAGTCCTTTGAGGTTCTGAATGCCTAATTTTCCCACTTCCTCAAGTAATAAACACAACCTGAGTTACCTTATGTGAATTTCTTGGTATAATACAAAGAAATGAAGAATGCATTATACGGTGAAGCCTTAATTTATGCAAAAGTCTTTCAACATATTTCTTTGTACTCTTGTTTTTTCCCCCCTCAATTTTGAACATAATTTATATGTGCATATTTAGCTTTTGGAAGTAATTGAGATAATGCCAAAGAGAAAATTGTCCTTAATTCACATCATTCAATGTAATTGCTCTTGATTGATGAGATGGCCTAGTATTATTTTTTATATACGTCCTTTTGGGTGTGCATATGTTGCCTGTGTGGTGGTACAAATGGGTAATATGCTTGGCTGCTAACTGAGAGGTTGAAGGTTGGGTCTACTAATTGTCACTTAAGAAGAAAAGCCTGGAGATGTATTTCTGAAAAATAATAATCCGTGAAAAACTACTCTGATGCATGTGGAGTTGCCTGGAGTTGGAATTGACTCCTTATCAACTGCTATCATAAAATTAAAAATAGATATTTATTGCACTCACTAGTTTTCCAGGTGACTTTGTATTTTGATATAGTTTCAACGGTCAGTGCAATATGTAAAAGTAGTAAAAGCGTTCCTGTATACCTGTCTACTTGATTTCAATGATTGCTTACTTTTCCCCCTTTGAGCTCCACCTTTTATAACTTACTCTTTTAACTAGCAAATATAATACACTCGGATTTTCACTATGGTTGTATTATGGTATTCTAATTCTGATAATGGGAATGATGTGGTTGATAACAGTCTCACTGCCATTCAGTGGATGCTGAGTCATAGCAACCCTATTGCACTTAGTAGAACTTCCCCTGAGAATATCCAAGACTATGAATCTGTACGGGAGTAGAAAGCCCGTCTTTGTCCTGAGGAGTGCCCGGTGGTCTAGATCTGCTGACAGTGTGGTTAGCGGGCAATGAGCAACCACTATGCCAACCAGGGATCCTTTTGTTAAGTAATAAGACTTGTTCAATACTTGTCACATATTTTTATGTGCTGCATTTTACTTGCTTATATTGAGTATATCAATCTTTAAAACATCTCTAGAAACTATATACTATTATCATCCAGATGTTAAATGTGCATGAAACAGAGGACAATGAAGGGAAATGACACAAAACTTCTTGGTGAAGCAGTAAAAAGTTGGGTAGGAACAATCCCAGCCCTCCTGGCAGAGCTGCTAAAAGTAGACTGTAAAACTCAATGCACCAAAGCAAGAAGCTAGGATGACTAAAATGATTTCTGGGAAGCCAGCTTGACAGGAGATTGGGATCTCCTATTGGAAGTGGCACCCAATGCCTTTCAGTTTTTAGTATTGATCTTGACCCAAATCTAAAATGTTAATACTGTCAGAGAGAATAGAATTGAATGAACAGACTAGTTTATTTGATGTCCCTGTGTGTTGTGTTCCACTACATAGTTAATATAAATATTGTTTTCCTCTGGGATTCTTTCAGGACCCAAGGGAAAGCATGCTGTAATCTAAGGGAGAGGGACAAACCGATTCATCTGAGGGGTTGTGGATTCTGGTGACTCATTTTCTTTGGAGCATAAAGAGCTCCATCCATAATTCACAATGCCAAGTTCTTTTTCCTGGTAAGGTTTCTTAATTCTGTGTCCTCTACTGACAACTGAGAGGAATACCAGGGAAGGTCCGATTGTGGTTATAATCTGTAGAAATTTATTCTGACTGTCCTAACATTTTGTACTCATGTCTAGGAAAGAAACAACAAAAACAACCTTAAAGTTTTTTCTGTCTGAGTTTGAGTCTTTATGTTCTGCTTATTAGGTTGAAGGATTTTTTCCCCTTTTCCTTTTTCTTATACTCTGGTGTCAGCATTCTTCTAGATTTTGGTGAAATCTTTGTGAATTGTATTTGGCGTGGAGGCGTTCAGCATGCAGCAAATCATACGAGGGAACTTTTAGAGTCACTTTGCTATATGAATTTGCTAGACAAAACCATCAGAGCTGGTTTATCATTTTTATGCCAGGCTTCTGTCACTCTCCTTTTTAACTGCCTAATGGTCTTGTCTTTAAGACCCTTATTTTTAATGGACTTATTCT
Organism: Echinops telfairi; assembly: GCF_000313985.2. Classification (NCBI taxonomy): domain Eukaryota; kingdom Metazoa; phylum Chordata; class Mammalia; order Afrosoricida; family Tenrecidae; genus Echinops; species Echinops telfairi. The sequence continues at coordinate 98,646,521 of NW_022107431.1, read as the reverse complement.
TAAAACAATAGGCTTAACTCAAACTCAACTCACAGACATTAAATCCATACAGATTCATAGCGAACCTATTAATGACCCTATAGGACTTTAACTTTTTTTGCAGGAATAGAACGCTGCGTCTTTCTCACATGGAACAGCTTTTGGTTTCGAACTGCCGCCCTATCAGTTAACAGCCCAATCTGGCAGCTGATTACACTTCTTAATTCACTCTTGTGTTTCACTTCTGAATCATAAATTACAGTTTCTCATCTGTCAGGTTTCAACTAGAGTTTGCCATAGGGGAGAGGCTTAGAATGGACCTCTGGATACTTTCCTTTCCACACTTGTAGATGCTTTTACGTACTCTCATCTCATGAGGATGTTGCAAACCACCTCCTCCCCTCACAGACCTCCTAAGTTCCTGCTATGTGATAATGCAAATACTTTGGATGCTATGTTCTGGTGAAACATACTTTCTTTACCTGAAACTCAGAAGTCTGTAGACAGGAAACTCCTTGTCTGAAACAGAAAACTCTTGATCTGAAATATGCCTTCATTGCTTGGTTTTCGTTTTGTTTGTTTTTTAACTCTTTGACAAGAAACAGCAAATCCATTCAAAGCTGTTTATGTAAAAGATAAGGGTGTGTGTGTGTGTGTGTGTGTGTGTGTGTGTGT
>NW_022107431.1:98618942-98644800 GCF_000313985.2 Echinops telfairi | reverse complement strand
ACTGGTTCCCTCTTTCCTACCCACTCTCCCTCTACCCTCCCTGTTTCGCCACTCACACCACTGGTCCTGTAGGGCTCATCTGCCCTGGATTCCAATTTTTTTTTTCTTTCTACTTGAGCCCTTGCTATCAGCTTCTCATTTTTTCCTCTCCCTCATGAATCCTTGATAATTTATAAATTAATATTAATTTTTCATGTCTTGCACTGACCGATGTCTCTCTCTCTTCACCCGTTTTTCTGTTGTCCATCCCCCTGGGAGGCGGTTATATGTAGCTCATTGTGATCAGTTCCCCATTTCTCCCCCCACCTTCCCCTTACCCTCCTGGTATGGCTACTCTCATTATTGGTTCTGAGGGTTTTATCCGTCCTGGATTCTCTGTGTTTTCAGCTCTTATCTGTATCCGTCTATGTGCTCTGGTTTAGCCAGTTTCATAAGGTATAATTGGGTTCATGATAGTGGGGAGGGGCTGGAGGAAGCATTAAAGAGCTAGAGAAAAGTTGTATGCTTCATTGGTGCTATACTGCACCCAGACTGGCTCATCTCTTCCTTGTGACTCTTCTGTAAAGGGATGTCCAATTGCCTACAGATGGGCTTTGTGTCTCCATTCTGTATTCCCCCTCATTTCACAATGATATGATTTTTTTGTTCTGGGTCTTTGATGCCTGATATCTGATCCTATTGACACCTCATGATCACACAGGCTGGTGTGCTTATTCCATGTGGGCTTTGTTGCTTCTCAGCTATATGGCTGCTTGTTTATCTTCAAGACTTTAAAACGCCTGACACTATATCTTTTGATAGCCGGGCTCCATCAGCTTTCTTCACCACATTTGTTTATGTACCCACTTTGTCTTCAGTGATCGTGTTGGAAAGGTGATCATCATGGAATGCCAGGTTAATAGAACAAAGTGCTCTTGCATTGAAGAAGTACATGAGTAGAAGCCCAATATCCATTTGCTATCTTAATACTATACCTATACATATATGTACATAGATCTATTCCCCCATCGAACTGTAAGTGGCAGCATTATTTCATTGCTATTGTTTGTATTATGTCCACATGTATTCAGTTGTAATTCAGTATTTACATAGATTTTAAGCTTCATGCGCTTGTTTTTTCTTTCTATTTTACTTATTCTTTTTTACTTGAATTTCCTTGGTCTACAGTTTTATGAAGAAATTGTGTGCAGCCTGTACCCCTTGAAGTAGTCTTTATTTTTAAAGATTTGTTTTCTTTTTAGACAAGGAACAGCTTGACCAGGCATATGATTCTTGGGTATTGACATCATTTTTCTCAGAACTTTGTAGATTGTGACGCACCCTTTACCTGGACTGAGAGTTGCTAGGGAGAAGTCTGACACATCTGATTATTATCTTCTTGCATGGGGTGTGTATTTTCTATGTGAAGATCTATATGAATCTTCCTGTATAATAAAAGTACAATAAAATCAGTAGGCGGTATCTTGGGGGTTGGTCCTTTTATAGCCCTCGCCCCTGCTGCCTAGGGTTCGGTGTACATGTATCTCAGGAACATTTTCTAGCAAAGTGCCTTTGATTATTCTCTTTTGACACATTCTCTTTTTCACAAATACAGATTTATGTATTTCAGTTCTCCTTTTTCATTGTGTATATGGGAAGGTCTATTTTCATCCAAACCTTTGTTAATTTTCATGTAATTGAAAGTTCACTTCTTTAGCTCACTCATGATGTTTTTCCTGCACGTCAACCATTTAATTTTGCTTTAAGCTGATGAAAATCTGATTTCCTTTCCATGATGTTGCTGCAGGGCTCTTGCTTCTTTGACAGAGTTCAGCTCACTCACTTGTGGTCTTCTTCTAGACTTGCTAGAGGGTTGCAGTAATATGAGGTTCTCATCCGAAGGCCATGTTTGAGTTAGAAGTATGAGCAGTGATTAAGGGGTCACTGTAGAAGTATTCTTCCTTTTCCCTTATTGTTATTGTTGAGAATATATACAGCAGAAAATGTACTATTCTTTAGCTGGCTGTTTCTATTCAAGATTAAGACGCTAAAATTCTGACTGCAAGCTCAATGGCAAGGGCAAGGGTTTGACTGCCAGGTCTCAGTGATCTATCCTGGGTCAGTCATTCAGTAGAGATTCCCAAATTGTCTATCTACTGCCTTTGTCTCCATCTTTGTGTGCCATAGAGGATATCCTCAATCTTGTGCCTGGGGTTACAGATTAGGGTTCTGGATGCCTCAATGGGTTTTAATCTCAGTGAAATAATCTATTGCTTTCCTCCCAGGTTTTTCATTATCATCTCTTACCTGATTCCTTAGTGCTGTTTAATATTTTGAAACAAGAGGCATACCGATGTAGTCTCTGTAGAGAGTAAATGGCCAGGCTCCTGCAGGGTGGAGAAGGAGAATTGCTTGGGTTGTTCCTAGCAATCTGTGAGTTTTAACATTTTCTGCAAAGATCTTCGATCAATTCTTTACCTGAAATTGCAAAGTATTTCTGCCTTCAGCGACAGCTCATGTTATTGTACCTCGTTGTACTTCTGGTTCTCAAACATTTTCAGGTTTCAAAATGTGCTTTTTCTAATTTCTTGGTTTCACACCCATGAGTTTCTAAATTACACCATTTTTGCTCAGCTTTCTTATTGATGGACTATAAACTCACCACTTACAAAGTTTTGTTAAATTTCATGTTAGCTGAGATTGGTTCTCATTTTCATTGTCTTTGCTGATAAATATCCTATTCTTTCCCTGTAATTGTAGTGTGGTTTTAAGAGGGAGAAGAATAAAAGCAAGCATTCAGTGTGCTGTGTTTTACTAGAAGCTCTGGTGTCACTGCTTCAAGACCTCAATTTTACTTTATAAAAATAAGGGACTTTTCAGGGTTTGTGTGACATGGATTATGGATAGTATTCAAATACTCCACATTGTGAGAATGATAGGTCTGATTTATCCTGTTGACTATCAAGTATGCTTTTATTATTAAATAATATAATTTCAATGTTGAAACTTACAAGCAAATGCTTTGTTTGGTAATAGAAAACGATATATTTTTATCAGTTAAAATATGAGCATTCTTATTAAACCTATAAAAGCTTTTAAATCTTCAACATGAAAAACTGCAGGAGGGATAAAAGCAATGGCAAAACCCAAAATTTCATTATTAAATTCAGATGGTTTTAAAAAATGCTCCTATCTCACCCTAAAGTTTTTAGTGTACATTCAAACTCTGTATTATTTTGTATTTTCTACATTTGGAGTTAATCTTGAAAAAAAGCATGATAATTAACACAGAAGTACATTATTGCAGAACTGTGTAAATACTTTCCTTATCAGAAATATCTAACTCTATTGAATTTATTCAATATTTATTCACTAAAATCATCACATTTCTATTTGCTTTTCTAAAAGATCTTTGTAAGTATGAGGGGCTTCAACAGTATGTGGAAAATTCATGATCTTTTCATTCTAATATCCCATGAACTTTTAAAATCCCCTTTACACATACTACAAAGCTTATGTGATTGTTGAAATTCTCTGATAATAAGATGTAATTTATAATAAATGCCTCAATTTCAAAACAGTTTTTTTCCTTTAGAAAAAGAGAACCACTCTATCAAATGTATAGAGTAGGGGCAAAAAAAATTGTTCAGAGAAAAATTCCATTATCTTTCAATTCCATATATATTTAAATGTAAATATTATCCTAAAATCAATGAATTAAGCAAATTCATATTGCCTTTTCCTTATGATGAGTTGTGGATTCAAACAGTATTGGATGTTGTACATTTTTCACCCTGGTAAATGAGTGAGGACCCACAGAGACTGTTAGGTAAGCTTTGGGCGACTAACTGCGGTTGACAGATCAAACCCACTAGTTCCTCCACAGGCGAACTGATTTGGCTATCTGCTCCAATTCAGGTTTGCGGCCCCGAAACCCTACATCTGGTCACCATGAGTCAGAATCAATTTGGTGACAGTGGGTTTAGTCTTGGTTTGACTTAATAAGTAAGGTGTTGTTTATTATGAAAATTACACTTTTAAAATACTTTAAAATAAGAGAGATTTTTTTATTACTATGTGCTTTCCATTAGGATTAAAAATTATATTTGTTTCATTCTTGTTAATTTAATGCATAATATTTAGAACAAGTGGGTAGACAATGAGTAATTTTTTTTTTAATTTGTAAAATCTAGAGTGGAAATTAGAAAAAGTTTACCTGTTTCACAGAATTGTTTTTTCTTGGAAAGACTGCCATTTCTTTGTAAGTATGTACCTTTTTCTAACTCATTTATCATCTACGCACACCCTATCTGCATCCTGTTTTATACTTTTAAAGAAATCTCACATAAACTGTATCATGGGCTTTTTTGTTTTACAATGTACATAGTTACATTTATACACTGAATATCAATCTTTACTTATTAATCCTTCTGATTGCTCCCCCTTTTCTGAAAATGAAGTGTAAAATTCATGATTACTTCCTACCTCATTTTAAAATTACATGAAGCAGCTTTTCTCATGGGCTGTGCAGTCAGGTTTGACTCAGCAAGTCTATGAAATAAGAGGTGTAACATAAGCTACAAAGTGATTACCTTTTAATACTTTGACAAGAGTGGTAAGGAGGTGGTTGTATAATAACTAATTTATGTTTCTCCTTTTTAAAAATTGCACCAGCATAAATATTTTGAAAATTCTTAGTAGAACTAACAAATACCCTCATACCTCTTCCGCTGTCTACCAGGACAAAGAAAGAATTCAACTTTGGTCGCCTCAAGGACTTTCCCCCATGTATCTGTAGCTGCATTTCAAGGGCTAAAATGAACACGTTAGAGACATCTACAAATCAATCCAATATATATTCATTCTAGAATCATGCATATTTTCCACAATTTCTATTGTTTTCTTCTGTACCTGTTTTCAGAGTGGTGTTAGGATTCTGCAGATTTTCTACCAGTTTTTTTTTTTTGTTTTCTTTACTTAATTTCATATCCATTTAAGAAAATAACTATCTATTAATCAGTCTTCATCAAAATTTAAAAACTATCTATCTATCTATCTATCTATCTATCTATCTATCTATCTATCGATATCATCATCATCCACCTACCTACTTACCTATTTACTTACCTACCTGCCTACGTACCAACCAGCCACCATCTACAGACACTTATTCGAAGGAATTGACTCTCGTGATGCTGGTGGCGGGCGGCTGGCAGGTTGAACTGACCCTGGAGCTGAGTTGATACTACAGGCTTGAGGAAGAATTTCTTTTCCTCTTGGAAATGATTGCCTTTGTTCTTAGTCTGTCAACTGATTGAATGAATGCCACCCACATTATTGCGGATGACCCCTTTTACTTGAAGTATCAGAATACTTTTACTCTAACACCCAGATTAATGTTTGATTTAAAAAAACGAAAATGAGCTAATTCCAGGAACCCAAGAGGAAAGCGAATTTTGAGAATGATGAGGGCAACAAATGTATAAGTGTGCTTTACGCAATTGATGTATGTATGGATTGTGATGAATTATATGAACCCCAATAAAATGATTTAAAACAAAACAAAACTGGGAATTCTAACCCACGAGAGAGAGACTGGGTTTTCTAATCCTCTGACAGTCTCAGAAACCAACAGGTAGTGGCTGTAAGTCAGCATTGACTCGATGGCAGTGTTTTTAAAACCTAGACAAGTTGACATGACACTAACCATTACAGTGGGTTTGGGTTGTGTTCTTTATTTGGGAACTAGAGTTTGGAGGAAGCTCCCTGGACCCACTGTTTTTTAAAAAAATCCACTGAATTCTTAACTTCCATAAATCTCTATTTTGACTGGTGGATCATGGTAACATATTCCCCCCGACCTCCCTTGCCTGAAATTAGCTTACTTTAGAGGTAGTCATCCCTGAAAAGTCAGAGTATTTCCTTTTACCCTATAGTCACTCTGGTTAAAGACCATAGTGCTCTTTGGGAAATAGTGTTCATTAACATAAGCACAATCATTTTTGGCAAGATAGCTTGGTTCTTCCTTAAGGGTATCTAGGTGCTCATTCATCTAAGGAGATGTGGCTCTGCTCTAGTTCAAATCTGGGACTTGATTAAGGGGCCATCAAACTCTATTTGGCTGATTTGTCAGATTTCTTTTCATTTGTCCTTGAACTTTCCCACATCGTACTGGGTCAGTAAGCATTTAGTAGATGATGCATCTATTTTACTTTTAGGGACACCTGACCAGGGTCAATTGAAAAAGGAAGACCTTGATAAGACAGAGTGAGGCAGTGGCTGCTACAATGCGCTCAGGCTCAGGTATAGATAATAATGCATAATTAACAATGCATATAGATAATAATGCATAATAGATCATCTAGGCTCGGGTATAGGTTATAATGCATAAGAACAATTATGAGGATGGCCCGGGGCTGAGTGGTGTTTCCTTCTGTTGAACCTGAGGTCTGGGGTCCCCATGAGTCAGAGTCCACTTGACAGCACATGACAATAACATGACCACCCTAACAAAACATAGGTCTCTGTGAGTCATGCTATTGTTGGGTTACGGCTGTAAACCTGCTGTTCATTTTGGTAACTCATTTTATCTTTGACACTTAAATATTGTCACTGGGCTCCTAGGAATCCTGGGGACATGGTGGCTTATACCCTTGGCTGCTAACCACAAGGTCTGTAGTTCGGGCCCACCAGCTGTCTGCAGGAGAAAGAGGAATTTCGTTCTATTCTGCCCCACCAGGACACTACGAGGTGAATGTGAGTGGATGGCAGTGAGTTGAGAGGGGATTCCTCCCACCCTGGGATCCAGTTATTTCTATTGCATTTAAGAATTTCAGTTTATTGACGATAGTTCCATTTCTGTTGTGGTGGTTGCTGTAATTTTTGACCAAAATAAATGAGTGATCCAAAATGCTGGGACCCTCCCCACAAAATATTTCTCACACTTGTGATTGAGAGTTGTGTCCTCTGGATGAGTCTAAGGATGAGTGAGCAGCGCTTACAAGCTAAACCAGGCTAACCTTCCAGTTTCCCTGGGTAATACTGCCTGCCCGCCCCTCTCCTCCCCGCCCCCCCTTTCCTCTTTATAGCCCTGCCTTCTTCTCTTTCTCCCTTCCTTCCTTTCTCTGTCTCTCTTGCATTTCCTCCTTTTGGTCCATATTTCCTGCTTTTTTTCTACATGATTTATCAATCTTATCTCATTTCTTTCTTTTTTACCAATAGGAATATGTATGCTTTTAAAAATACATGTTATATGATAACTACATCATAGGCACATGCTGAAGGTTGTTATCATAAATTCCATAATACTGATTGTCATATTTGTTATTAACTTTTACTTTATAATTGACTTCCTACATAAAGAGAATAAAATTTAACAAGCATCTCAGTTTGTTTTTGCCTAATCTTCATAGATGAAGAATTCAAAGTGCTATTTTAATTATTGATTTGTATTTTGATGGTTCCATTAATTTGTTATGGATTTAGGACAGTCATCACACTAGGCCCAAGTGAGACTTTTTAGCATATATTTATATCATTGACAATTTTCAAATTCAGGAGCAGACCTTAGTGTACTTTGTAAACATACTTAGAATTCCAAAAATGTATGGAAATAGTTTTTTTTCCCCTTACTTATTTTAATAAATAAAATCTCTTTGCAAAAAGGTAATCTGGGAAAGCAAGTTATAGAAAATAGGGGAAATTGATTTTACTTTGTGTTGGTATCATTCATCCATACACTTAAACTCAATATATATATATTTTATATTTCCTAGAATAAAGGACGACTCTCTGTACATAACATATAAATCTGATATTATGTGTAAAGAGTACACTCCATCATCTTTTTTATTTTGAACCTCTAGAAACTACTTTAAGTTTTATTACCACAAGCAATGATAAATCTCCATTTTGTGGTGATTCAAAATTATATAATTATTGGGGACTTCCATTAAGAAAAGGAATGCTGAATTGGGATCATGATATTGGGGGGGGAAGCATTTAAGAACTAGAGGAAAGTTATATGTTTCATCGTTGCTACCCTGCACCCTGATTCACTCGTCTCCTCCCCAAAACCCCTCAGCAAGGGGGTGTTCAGTTGCCAACCGATGGACTCTGAGTCTCCACTCTGCACTCACCCACCTTTACAATGATACGGTTTCTTGTTCCTTGATGCCTGACACCCGATCCCTTCGACAGCTCCTGGTCACACATACTGGTGTGCTTCTTCCATGTGGGCTTTTTTGTTTCTGAGCTAGTTGGCCGCTTTATCTTCAAGCCTTTAAGACCCCAGATAAATGCTTCCCTCGCCCCCTCGGTATCATGATCCCAATTCTACCTTACAAATCTGGCTGGACCAGAGGATGTGCATTGGTACAGATAGCAACTTGAAACACAGGGAATCCAGGATAGATGACTCCTTCAGGACCAGTGGTGAGAGGGGCGAGGCCTGAGGGTGAAGGGAATGTGGGGTAGAACCAATTACAAAAATCTAAGTATAGCTTCCTCCCTGGGGGATGGACAGCAGAGAAGAGGGTGGAGGGAGAAGTCGGACAGTGTAACTTATGACAAAACTATAATAATTTATGAATTATGAAGGGTTCATGAGGGAGGGGGGAGGGGGAGGGAGGCAGAAAATGAGCAAATGATATTAAGGGCTAAAGTAGAGGGCAAATGTTTTGAGATTGATGAGGGCAACAAATGTACATACGTTCTTGACTCAATGGATGTATGTATGGACTGTGATAAGAATTGTACAAGCCCTCAATAAAATAATTTTTAAAAGGAATGCCAGATTAAAAATACAATGTTTTATTAAAAATAAGCATTTACAATGAGTAAAAAATTCAAAATTTACAAATTTAAAAAATCTTACATATTCTGAAAATTTTAATCCAGAAAATGGCCTACTCTTTTTATTAATTAGCTGCCTCATAAAACTCTTTAATATTGTTCCCTATAGATTTTGTTGCATGCTGCTTAATTGTTTCATTAAATGGCAAATAATTATGTAATTTTTCTCTACAGAGACAATAAAAGATAATTATGTGCTTTTAGCATTGTTGATTTTTTTTTCTATTTGGGATATATATTAAATGTTTGATCTTATAATGGGATATATGTTCTTACTATTTGTGGTGTTACTGTACCCTTGTGCCCTATGAACATAAGCATTCTAATGAATTCTGTTTGAGAGGTTCCGATGAAATAATATGTTATATAGATAATAATGCATGAAGCATGACTGAGACTGTTCCTGGATGAATTTAAATGTTATTTTCTTTGGTTTTAATGAGAGCTGAATCCTCACATTTTAATTTTATATGTCTGATTGTTAGGGGGGAAATTCCATAAATTAGCTCCTTGTTCCATACATTACCAGTTTTACTTTTATCATCTCTACTTCAATAAATGTCCTCTGCTGAGAATCATAGACAATCTTTATATCACATTTTGATGTCTGGACTGTAAATTAATTCCAGTGATATCTAGTGAGTTAGCAGCAACTTAGCTATGTATGAAAAATACATACTGTACATACTATAGTATAAGCCAAGTTTTTCAGCACATTTTTAATGCAGTTTTGTGGTAAAATTAGATGCATCAGCTGATATTCTAGTCGGCTTATACTCGAATATATACGGTAAATATATTACACCTGAGTAAACATATTCCTAACCCAGTTTTCTCTTACTCAGATTCAAAAATGCCTGTGGCTGCTACATTGCCATTTAGAGGATTGGGGGTGAAATAAAAGACTAGAATGAGGCAGTAGTCTAACAGCTTGCTGCTATAATATCTTACTTGGTGTAACGGATATGTGTTGGGCTACTAACGGCAAAGACAGAAGTTCAAAACCACTAGCTGCTTTGTGAAAGATAGACAAAGCTTTCTACTGCCATAAAGAGTTAGTCTTGAAAACTCACAGAGGTGATTCTACCCAGCCCTACCAGTCGCTAAGAGTCCTAATGACCTGATGGCAGAAGGTCGTCTAAAATTTTAATTTTAGAAATCAAAAACCAAATGAAAACAACAATTACATGAGCACGTTGCTAATGCCCCTCCCTTAGAAGGCCCTTGTGTAAATGGGATGCTCTAAAGCAGCTTCTTCATGAACTTTCACAGGAAATTGGCTTGTGGTCACAGGAACTTATGAACAGTTTTACCAAAGAGAGACCTGGTCTCAGCTCAGAAATACCCCATTTGATTTTGTGTTAGGCTTTTTGGTTCTACTTTATCTCAAAATTTAAGAACAACTTCAAACGCTATGAAATGGTGACCCAAGAGCTGTTCCCTACCAATGAAAGCACCAATTCTCTTACAGCTTATTAAAAAGTGAAGGACTTGAGACATTGTAGTCACTCAAGAAGTGGAAAGAAAGCAAAGAATTTGTAATTGTCTGAAAAGGGAAGCGATTCTACTTGTTGAATGTAGAAAGACAAGTGTTGCAAAGCCCAGCCTCCCCAGGAGACTCACTGGTTGTCTAATGAGAGCTCGATGGCCAGTTAAAAACAGTCCCAAATCTTGTTCTCAGTCTCCCAGGCCAAAGAACTTGGTTTTAATGTTATCCAGGGAAAGTAGATTCAGCAAGGCTAATTTACAATAACTGAGCTCTCCAAACAGAATCCAGACTTGCAAACGATTAGTTCCTCTTGACCTTGACGGTCTTGAATGAGAAATCTGACTATAAACAAAAGAGAGTTTGGTGAGTGTGGAATGAAAATATGGGTGTGTATGACTGTAAGCAATACTCTTTAGACAATATATGTGAATCAATCATCCCCAAATTTTCAGGACAAGGCTTATTTTCTTGGAATGTTGTTAAGTAAACATTAGTACATTTGTCATATATGTTCTTTCAGACTGATGCATTGCTTATTCACAGATATTACTATTTTATGTTGGAGTTGAATGCTGTGCCATTTTATATATTTTCGCATTAAAATTATAAGTATTTCACATCTATTGCCCTTGTATATTCAAGGCAGGTAACATTATTACACATTTCATAAAGCCACTTTATTGTTACTTGGCTGTACCCATGGCTTTTTGGAGCTTCTACATGGCTATCAATGCCAATTATCATACATTTTAATATTTTACCTGCATCAGTGTAAAAATAGCATTATCTGGTTGTATTTTGAGGGAGTAGGATTACCAATCTCTGTGATTACCTAGGAATATATTGCACTCTGATAAATTTGTTACAACTGTTTGAATTTAAATTAAACTAGCTATTTTATTTTAGTCCCAGAAAACTATTGAAACCTCTTTCTGCATTCAGTTCATTTAAGAGAAACTTTCCAAATGGGAAATTTGTTTTCTAATTCTTTAATTAACCCCCTTAAACTGTTGGACAGCATTCTCTCCCTAGAGATTTCAAAATCTCCCCTCGGTCTTTTAATGTGCATGTGTCACTGGGGGAGATGTGCTCCTCTGAGAGGCCCACATTTGTGTTCATCTAACTCTTCTATAGCATTACTTTCATTGCTCTCATCAGAGTTTCTCTCTCAGTTTCATTTGATCTGAATGTTTCCATATAGTTTCTCTTTTGCTTGAGTTGTAATAATTTATTTAGTGATTGAGGGAATCTTGGCCAGTTAAATAGTTCACATTTAAAAGTAATGCTAAAGTCATAGTCAAGCTAGAAGTTGTGAATAGGTAGATAAAAAAAATTTAACATCTCCACATCCTGTTCCATCATTTGCTGTTGGGATGATTCTGTTTATCACTAGAGCAGCAGATTTTCTGTTCTTTCTCCAAAGCCCTGAGCTCCAGGCTCTTGGTAGATGGACTTATGGGAAGAGAAGGCTGGGCTAAGTGAATGAGTTTGTGCTTTGTTATTCTCCCAAATTATACCACACTCACCCAAATTCTATCACTGTAATTTGCTTTTTTCTTGAGTTTCTGAAAAATATTTCATTTGTGAATAGAAGAGTGTTTCTATGCAATATTTTAAAAATCACTGTCATCGGTCTTGAGCAGACATAATGCAAAGCTATTAATGGTAGCATTTCTTTGGGTTCTAGCTATTTCTTACATTTCCTTAGGGTCCTATTCAGCCCCCAAATAAACTGATGATTAATCACTAGATCACTTGCACGTTTAAACTATGGATCATCCTACTAAGAATCTTCCAGATTGTAAAGCTCACTGTTGCAGTAACTGAATTAGTTGTCTTGAAGACCTTTCTGATTTATTTTCTCAAAACATTTACTCAAGTAGACCCTATATGCATATATTAAATTTGATCTTTTTATTTTGTGTTCTTTGGTCACTAAGTATACAAATATACAAAATTTAGTTAGGTCATGTTTATTGCCTTCTCCAAACCCAAACCTAAGTGGTTACAATCAAGTGGATTCTGACTCATAGTGAACCAGAGGTTACAGAGCAGCATTTCTGTTGGGCTTTCTTGACTGTGTGGTTGACAGAAGCAGATCGCCCGCCAGCCCTTTCTGCTGTGGTGTCACTGGGTAGGTTCTCACAACAACAACAACAACAACAATTAGATTTAGCAGCTGAACACCAACTGGGCTACCCAGTTCTCACTCGTGAAAAGCGATTGCTTAGTTGTAGCTCGTGTAGCATCTCTTCCTCCTTCTTTTGGGGAGAAACATGACTGTTTCTGTTGAGGAAATGTGCTCTTCCTCACTCTACTCTAGCATGGGGAGAGTTCTGACTCTCACCGACTCGACCTGGCGGAGGTTGAATTATATCACCCAAGTGGCTAACCAAAACTTTCCAACTGCATTTATTCATTCTTGAGCGGAGAATGAAGTTCTTTTTCCTCAGGGCTTTACCCAATTGAAATGAGTCGCGGGTGAGTCACCACGGACCTTTCCTTGTTACCTGTGGTTCTGCTCTGCTTTTGGCTATGCGATAGGAAGACTGATGTATGTATTCTCATCATAACATTTTTGGGGTGGCAAATAGTCTATCTTCCTCACAATGTGCCTCAAGCATGACTCTACTCAGGAAACAGAGTTTCTGTAAAAGAGAGGAATGCTATTTCTGAGCCTTTCAGTTTTAGCCTTGTCTTCCCATTTCAAAACACTATCATCTCTTCTTGCTGCCAAAAAAGTTTGCAAATTAAAGCTAAAGTTTTATGACAGACTACTCTTCCCAGAGTTTCTTTGGTAGAAACAAGAACAAATAAGCATTTAACATCTTAAAACTATATAACTGTTTGTGGCTTTAAAAGTTTATTACTGTTTGTGGTGTACTGATTTAGGATACACAAGCTATTTCACACGCAACTTTCCAAACCTCCATTTCAAAATATATCCCTTTCTGTAGCCTGCTAACGCCTATCAATCTTATAGGTCTGTCCTAAAAGCATCTACTTTAAAGAGAATTAAACCAATGATCAGTGCAAAACATTCCGGTTGAGCTCTCTTCCCAAACTCAAATCCATGCTCTTCAAGGGGTTTGTGGAGTCGTCTTTGACTTCTTAACCAGCCTGGACTGGATGCCTTCCATTGTGCCCCGTGCCTAGTAGAATGGGACCGATTAACGGTCAGGGTCACACTTGTGTCATCTTCTATCACGGTGAGAAGAAGACTTGGGTAATAGGTCATGAAATCAAAAATCCAAACCATTTTCCAACAAGTCTATTCCAACTCATGGTGCCCACATGCTACGGAGTCCCACTGCTCCAAAGGGTGTCCTTGGCTGTGAACTTCCATGATGCGGGCTGCCAGGGCTTTCTCTCAGGCCATCATGGGGTGGGTTTCAGTCACCAACAGTTAGGTCACTATTGGAGTGAAAACCACTTGGGCCGCCAATGAAACCGCAATATGTTCTTACTTTGATCCTTATTGGTAAATTTGATGTTGTTCTACCTTGTCCTTTCCTTTACAAGACAGAAGTAGTTGAAGATTATTTTGGCAAAAAGCATGTTACTAGTAATAAAGCAAAGCTTTGGGATTTCTTTTATTCTGAAGACACACTTGAAGTCTATACTTCCTTTGTTATATTTGTCCAGTAATTGCCTCTTTTTCTGCTATTGCTGCAAGGTTTGGTACCTACTGCAATGTCAAAGCGTCAACACAGAACTGAGGTTGCTCTTCCCTCCTGGCATTGATTCAGCTCTGTTTAGAACATTCCGTCATCATCCTCTAGCCAAAAAAGTACACAACAGGCTTGACATAAAATGTGGAGTTTAATCTGATACCATTTAAAGAATATATTAAAGGTGTGCATTGGAATCTAAATCTAAATTGTAGACATGAAATATTTTAATGTTTTTCTTCTTCTGGGAAAGATTCCTCAGGAAAATATTTATGGCCTAAATGATGTATATCACTGCAAACCAGTTATGCTAAATTTAAAGAAATAGCATGTATTCAAAATATAAAACTTGAAGATATTACAATGCTTCCAAATTTCTATATTGAGCAAATTTGCCTCTGAAGGGCTTTATTTAAAATGGACATATGTAAGACAGAAGAGACATATTCAGCAACACAGATGTTAACTATAAGTCAAATAAGAGTCAGCTCCTCCCAGTAAGGGTTAGAGATTCTGACAAATTATATGCATGCATATAATATATATAGTATTGCAAATTATGGACATTTTGTATTTTTTGGCCAACTTTGTCCCCAGTAAGGTATTTTCATAAGCACACTATGCTAATTTTTTACAGCAACATGTAAAAATGGCAGCATAGCATGATAACTAAAATACCTTTGGGGTAGAGCATGGTTAGAAAAATATGTCATGTCTGATTTATTTGAATAAAAATGTGGTAATCAGAACAAAACATATTAAATCATCTTTGCAGCTCAAATTCTGGAATGAAGCTGTGGGGACTGATTATATAACTGTAATATGTATTCTGAAAGTATTTGTTTGTATTACAGGGAAAGGCCCTGCGAAGTCATGAAATACTTAACGTGTGTTTGGCATAGCTGCAGTAAAGAACTCCCCCAAAGAATTTTCCCAGTTGACATTAACAAATAAGAACGACAGATACTATTATCAGAAATTCTTACCATGACTACAGATTGCTCATTGGAAAGCAAGTGTAAGCCTATAATTATCATTGTGTTCACATACATTGTTTTCAAAATGTATAATTATCTCTGGCTCCTTAGACAAATATACATAACAGTAATTTAGAATCGCATAACGAAGACTTCTGGAGTGTGCAGATTGCAGTAAGATGTGAGAAAATACCATCAATATTTTGAACTTTAGATAAGCTTTGTGAATTGGGAGGAAGAGGCCACAGTACTAAAGCTCTATATCACTTTATGAAGTAAAGAGATATATGTGACTAAAATTAATCTTACCAAGGGGAATTGAATTTAATGTTTGCATTCACAAGAGTCAAAGTATGAATCAAAATGAAAAAAATATATAGCCATGAAAATCATTAATAAAACAACTCTGATTATGAGATAACCTGTATGATAACATTATGAATCATTGAAAATAGGGAAAGGCTTATTTGTAGTATGGCTTGAAGTATAGGAAGGAATTTAACATTCCTTCCATAAGTTTGAAACCATTCCTTCTATGGGATTCTAGGTTCCATTTTGCATTTCGATTTTATTGTAAATTAGGGGTGAAAGAGTGTCAACTTTGTGCTAGCTTTATGGAGAAATAAATAGGAGGGAAAGTTAGAACTTGCTGATCCCAACTCCCATTCTGTATCACTCTGTTAGTTTGAGGGCTTGTTCGAGATCTCCAGAGAGGGTGGGTGGGGACCTGTTAAATTTGTATTTTAAGGAATGGTTGAGGGTGGAAAACCAAAACCTTATAGGCCAAAACCAAGAGGCCAGAATATCTCTCATTAAGAGCTAATGCCTCTGTCTTCAGGCAGAATTATTTTATGTAGACTTTTTTTCTTCCTCTTCTGATTCCTTTACTACTGCCGCCACCACCACCACCACTTCTCCTCCACCTCTGTTCCCCATCCCCCTCCCCTTCCCTGTCTCTCTCCTCTTCCTTCTCCTCTTTCTTCTCAGGGAAACCTCAATTTTGACTCTTAAGGCTTGCAACTGATTGGGTAAGGCACTCTTAAATTATGTAAGTTAATTAGTTTAACTAGAAGTCAACCGTTAACCAATCATGACAGGAAGCATTCAGTTAAGGATGATGCTCAGTGTGTTGGACAGCTGAATATCCTGTGTGGACTGGAAAAGCAGCCATACTGATCCTTGAATATCCCTGATTTGGCCAATAGGCTCAAAGATGAAAAGACTTAAGAGGCTAGTCTAGCAGTCCCTATTGCAGTCAGCATCCTCTCCTCCTCTGGGTACCAAACAATGTCATGGTGAGCTGCATCTGGCCATTTCTTTTCCCTTTCCCCAGGAGACAGGACTTTATCACAGAACTAAGCAGACTGAGAGGAAAACAGTAAGATCTCCCCTCTCTGGTCATTTTTCTACTGGGCATCCTCCCAAATTATCCCAAATCAATCTTCCAATAGCTACCAGACTGGGAAGTCAGAAGAAGGTACAGGGATTTGATGGGTTCACGTTATTCATGTTCCTGACCCTAAGGGGAGATAATAAAAGGAGAACTGCTTTCCCTTTGGAAGAAAAGTCCCCTGTTGCAGATGTTAACCCCAGCTACAACATACTTTCAAAGCAACACCTACATCAGTATATGATTAAATAACTGCATTAAATACGATAATCTAGTCAGGAGTCCTTGGATGGCAAAAAATGTAGTTCTCAAGTACTAACTAAAGGTTTGCAGCTTGAACTCACTCAGAGGCACCTTGAAAGAAAGATCTTCAAGACCTGCTTCTCAAAGTTCACAGCTTTGAAAACCTATGAATTCTGTTTCTATTCTACAATTAACAGGATCACCCTGAGCGAGAACAGACTTGGTACCAGCTGTTTGCTGGGATTATAGCCTTGCCCTGGAGGCACTGGTAGTTCAGTAGTAGAATTTCTCATCTTCATGTGTCTGGGGATCCAGGTTTAATTCTCAGTCAATAAGCCTCATGCAAGGTTGCCATCCCACTATCCGTGGTGGCTACATGTGGCTATGATGCTAAACAAGTTTAGTTGGACTTGCCAGAATAAGAGGGACTAGAAGGAAAGGGTTGGTGATCATATTCTAAAAACCAGTGGAAATCCCAAGGGTCACAGTGATCTCATCTGCAGCTGATTATAAGTAGCAGTTTGTTCTTATATGCACGGGCTGGTCATGCATTAACTCTGTAATAGCCCATAAAACACAACCTACTTAGTTTGATGTGTCAACTTGGTTAGGTTATGTTTTATGGGCTATTACAGAGAGTTGACACATGAAACACATCATTCCAGTCTATCCATTTCTTAGATGATTTCCTGAAAAGTGTTTCTGAATTACCAGCACACAGCGGCACATAGGAGGGCTGCTTTGGGGTAGGTGGCCATCTAGCAGGAATATGAATGCATAAGATCTCAGATCAAGACTTAGAAATATTCTCCAAGAATGGATGTGAAGGGCCAACAATAATATTCAATCCTAGCTTATTCTACCTTTTTGTTATCTCTCTACTAATAAAATTTCAAACACCCTTCCTCCTAACAGACAAACAACCACTTGTATAACTAGAAATAAGAGAACGATTCCATGGCCTGCACTCCCCCCGCCACCCCACCCCTCCCCGCCCAGCTTCTGAGATTATGGGTTACTTTTACTCTCCCCGCTGTGCTCTTTTCATGGTCTATGTTGTTTGTTTTGTCATTCCTCTGTCTGTGTATCATATTCTGGTGATTTATGTGTTGCTGTGATGCTAGAAGGCATTCCAGAAGTATTTCAAATAAGCAGCATCACCCATGGGGGACAGGTGTCAGTGGACCTTCCAGACTAAGAACAGATTAGGTAAATGAATGGATGGCCCGATTATGAGGGAATCATCTATGAGACCCTTACAAGTAACAGCAGAGCATTGTCTGATATAGGGCTGAAGATTGTCCCCTCAGGTTTGTAGGCGCTCAATTTCCTCTGAGTCAGAGCTGTAGCCCCAAAATAGAGGTGAGTTTTAAGGACATAGTTCAGGCAAAGCTTTTGGACCCTTAATTTGCTGATTGCACATTACTCAAATTGAGAAAGAAGCTTCAAAACCATTCATCAAAAATCAGAACTTGAAATGTATGAAGTAAAAATAGTCTGAAGTGAAAGAAATGCATACAATTAATATCCCAGGCACTGAAATTGTCAAGGATTTTGTCTCGCTTGGATCCACAATCAATGCTCATGGAAGCAGCAGCCAAGAGATCAAACGACACATTGCATTGTAGAAATCTGCTACGCAAGACCTCTTTAAAGTGTTGAAAAGCCAGGATGTCACTTTGAGGACTAAGGTGCCTCTGAGTCAAGTCATGATAGTTTCAATCCCCTCACATGCAAGTGAAAGTTGGACACTGAATAAGGAAGACCAAAGAAAAATGGATGCAAAAAGTACCATAGCCTGCCAAAAGAACAAACAGTCCTGTCTTGGAAAAAGTACAGCCAGAATGATCCTTAGAGGCAAGGATGGCGAGACTTCATTTCACATACTTTGGACATGTTGTTACAAGATACCAGCCCATTGAGAAGGACACCGTGCTTGGTAAAGTACCGGCACAGTGAAAAAGAAGAAGGCACTCAAAGAAATGGGTTGCCACAGTGGCTGCAAGAATGGGCTCAAATATAAGTACCGAACAACAACAGGCATTGGTAAGATGACAGGATCTGGCGTTATAGTTAAGCCAAGACTCTCCATTATTTGGCAATTAAGACCTAGTAGTAATCCTTTACTTTTCTGTCACTCTGTCAAACTGTGGTTCCTTATGCATTGCTGGAATTTTTGTCACTGGTGTTTCATAATACCAGCAGGGTCACCTAAAGAGAGCAAGTTTCAGCAGAACTTCTAAAATAATAACAAACTTCAAAGAAGGACTAGGCTGTCCTCTTCCGGAGAATTAGCCACTGGAAACCTATGGGTCGCATGAAAACACTGTCATGTCATGAAGATCTAATGAATAGAAACAGAACACTATCAAAACTGTGACAGAAGATGAGCCCCTCCAGTCCAAAGGCCTTCAAAATAAGACCGAGGAAAAGCTACCCTCTCAAAGCACCGTCAACCAGAATGACAAGGACTGTGAAAACTCTGTGGGAGTCAAGCCTTCAGGACCTTCATTTGCTTAGGAGAATGACTCCACATGAGGACAAACAGCTGCAACAATATATTACTAATCAGAACCTAGAGGTATGAAATATGAATGTAGGAAAACTGTAAACAGGCAAAAATTAAGTGGACCGTATAAAGACATGCTAGGCATTAGTGAGCTGAAACAGACTGATATTAGCCTTTTGGAATCGGGTGGTCATACGGTTTTCTCTGCAGGAAATGACACATTCCAGAGGAATGGTGTTGCGTTCATTGTCTAAAAGGATATTTCAAGAGCTCTCTTGAAGTACAAAGCTGTCTTTAATAAAATAATATCTATCTGCATATAAGGAAATTCAGTCAATACAATTATTTTCCAAATTTGTACACCAACCACTAAAGCTAAGGATACAAAAATTGAAGAATTCTACCACTCTCTTCAGTCTGAAATGAATCAAACATGCAATCAAACTTCATTGATAACTATTGTTGTTTGGTATGCAAGCATTGGAAACAGGAAGGATCAGTACATGGAAAATATGGCTTTGGTATAGATCAAAGCTGGACATAAGATGTTAGAATTTGCAATACCAACAACTTCTTCACAAATACATACTGTTTTTTTTCAACATCACCAGTGGTGACCAGACATGTGGAATTCTCTGGATGGAATAAACAGAAATCATATTCACTAGACCTGTGGGATGATGCTCAATACCAGCAGCAACAATCAGGCCTGGGGCTGACTGTAGAACAGACCATCAATTGTTCAGAATGAAGCTGGAGAAAACGAAAATAAATACATGAGAGTCGAACTATAATCCTGAGTCTATCTCACCTGAATTTTGAGAACAAGAACAGATTTGACACATAAAACACAAATGACAGGAGATCAGGGATGACATTAAGAACATCATACGTGAAGAAAGCAAAAGGTTATTAAAAAGAAAAGACAGGAAATGTCAGGGTGAATGTTGGAAGAGTCTCTGGAACTTGTTCTCAATAGTGGAGTAACTAAGGAAAATGGAAGAAATGATGAAGTTCAAGGGCA
This sequence comes from Echinops telfairi, assembly GCF_000313985.2. Lineage (NCBI taxonomy): Eukaryota > Metazoa > Chordata > Mammalia > Afrosoricida > Tenrecidae > Echinops > Echinops telfairi. The sequence goes on along the minus strand of NW_022107431.1, from coordinate 98,624,665 downwards.
GGTCTTTGGACTTTTGCTACTGGCTACAATAATATCTGCAACAATGGAGTCATCAGAGGCCTTCCCTCTGACTGGCCTTGACTTCATTCTCCTCTGTGGCCACTAGGCTTTCATCTTCCTATCAGATTGGGTTCATTGACTCCTGCAACTACAGGGGGGAAGAGAAGATCCCAACATAAAATCTGACAACAGACTCGGGCCTTGCCTGCTTCTACAACCATGTTAGCCATTTCCTCCATTAAAGTTCTATCGAAGCTTTACTCGTTTGGTTCTCTAGAGAGCCCACCTTAAGAAAACTGGTATTGGCCATTTGATTCAGACAATTATATCTTTTAAAATGGTAGAAATGACAAATTATAGGTAAAGGACATTACATTCACCATTACAAAGACAATTTCAAAAATCTATCTTGAAATAGAATGATGTATGTATAAGATACCATCTTCTATATCTAAAAGGAAGATCAGTTAATAAAACTATTAATGAAATTAAAGCAACAATTGCTAAAGCCAATGATGAAGAAATTGAAGAATTTTAACCACGTTTTCAGTCATAATTGATCAAACATGCAATGCAAAGATGCATTGATAATTTGTGGTGATTGGAATGTGGATGATAAAACAGAAGAAAGGATCAGTAGTTGGACAATACAGCCTTGGCGATAGAAACAAAGTTGGTGATGGCATGATAGAATTTTGTAAGACCAATGGCATCTTCACTGCATATACCTTTTCACAACGATCCATAGGCTTATGCTGGCTTCATAGACTGTGTTTGGGGGTTTGCTGCTCCTTTCTATGTTCTGGAAGAGTTCGTGTAGGACTGATGTCAGCTCTTCTCTGCACACTTGGCAGAAGTCTCCTGTGAAGCCACCTGGTCTAGGGCTGTTGTTAGTTGGGGGTTTCTTGATGACCTTGTCTGTTTTTCTTTTGCTATGGCTCTGTTCAAGTTCTTAATGCCCGTATGTGTTAATTTGGGAGCGAGTGTTTTTCTAGGCATTTGTCCATGTCATCCAGATTATTGAATTGGTGGAAATACAGTTTTTCATAAACTGCATTATTAAGAGGAGCTGTGAATATGGACAGTAGGGTGTGGCCTCCTCTTGACATTGTTGGTATCCTTTATTAACCTATTATCCCAGCGTGTGCTTGCACTCTCCCTATTGTGCACAGGATGATCACGAGGACAGACAGAAACAGTGCCGGGAGGTTTGGTGGACCATGCCTGAGAACTTTCTGCTCCCATGGGCGTTTCATGTGGAGCAGAAGTTGGAGGAGCTTGTCTTCTCCAGGTCTCGTTCCCCAGCTTCCCCTAGGCTCCCAAGCTTCCTAGAGTCTCCCATCCCTTCCATACTTACTCTCTATCCTGCCAACCCAGAAGTATATACAGGGATATAGACAGGGTTAGATTGTATTCCAAAACTTTGGATCTTGGAAGAAGGGAGGTATTTTTTGCCCATCTACATGAACCCAACAAAATAGAGAATGGAGGATGGAAGAAAATGATAGATGAAAGCAAAAAGGATAGACAGAAAGGATAACTTTAAAATACTTGTTTTCTATAATTATGTTCTTTACTATTTTTAGGTTTTTTCATTTTAATCACTTTTAATGTTGGCAGAAATGCACATTTATTCATGTGTAATGATTTGAGCCTAGGAAGAATAGGTATAGAGTAGACTTCTACAATATAATTTTTCTTTAGAATAGTTATATTCATTTTTAATTGCTTATATTATAATATATCAAACTATAAAATTGTATTTTCCACCATTTAATTCTTACAAATGAATAGTCAGATTCTCAGCATTCTTCTTGAAAAGGGTTGCACTTAATTTTAGTTCATTAATTGACTTGAAATTTTATAAGTAGCAGATGCAAAATTAGGAAATTAAAATGATTATGTTAATTGATTTACATGCTCACTGAAACTTGTCTAGTACACTTGGAAAAATATTACTTTCATCATTAATAAGCACATTAACCAAACACTCACACAAACTCATTGCCATTAAGTGGGTTCTAATTCATAATGACCCTCTCAGATGAAGTAGGCTTGCCCAGGCTGCAAATCTTGACAGAAGCAAACTACCACATCTTACTCCAGCAGGTAGCTGATGTGTTAGATGTGAGCACTTAACCCCTGCACCATCAAAACTTCCGTGAAAATCATATTGGTATATATTAATAACCAAGGGTAGGATAGAGGTATTTTTTAGCAGTAACTTTTAGTGTATCTTCTGTTGAAATACACAAAAACTTGCCTGCAATTGCTCAGGCTCAATGATAATCGACTATTTGGGGGTCTTTAGTCTGATGAAAAGTAAGGGCTAAATAAAACACATTTTGTACATAATTTTGTATGGTGAGGTCCACGGCAGCAATGAGGTGAGGAAAAGAAAAAGCCATTGCCACTCATACCTACCATATAGGACAGTGTAGAACTGCCCCCTACTTCCTGAGGAGTAGATGATGGGTTTGAACTGCCTACCTCTTGGTTAGCAGGCACACACTTAACTCTTGAGCAATCAATGCTTTTTGAAATACCAAATCTAATCTTTTTTTTTTACTGGCTTTGAAATAGAATCACAATTATACTGATCTGTCAACATTATAGAAACTCCTTATGGAGCAATGGTTAGAGAGCTCTGCTGCAAACCAAAAGGTTGGTGGTTTGAACCCGTCAGCTGCTTTGTAGGATACAGATGTGGCAGTCTGCCTGTAACTGTCACAGCCTTGCATACCTCATGGTGCCATCAGACTCTGTCCTGTAGGGGGCGTATGGGTGAGAAGTAACTCTGTGGCTATGAGATTTCTGGTTTTGTGTGATTAGGGTTCTCTAGACAAACATAACAATAAATATATATGAGTTTAAGTAAAAAATGTATTGCTACAAAATCAGACACATTTCTTTATAAAACAAAAATATCAAAATATGAAGTTTCTCTTTCTTGACATTTTCTCCAGGTCTTTATCCTTCTGAAGGCAATGTTTCCATCTCTCTTACCTTCCCCCCAAGACTTCTGTGGTCTTTGATTTGTCTACATCAAACCGACAGTTTTGGCATCCTCAAGGAAAGCAAATAATTTCCCTTTTAAATGTTTTTAATAGCTGGGAACAAAGAGAAGTCTGACGGGACAAGATCTATAAGCTATAGAATTGACAAGGCTAGAGAATTGATGGCATAAGATTTTCCAGCAAAATTATTATAGGACGGCCTTTTCCAACCTCAAAAACTGGGTAGGCACATTGTCATGATGGAAAGAAAATTCCTTAGTGCAAATTTCCTGGCCTTTTTATCACCAATGCAGTTTGCAGTTTCCTTACAACGTCTTCGTAACAAGCTCCCATGATAGCCTTGTATGAGTGTGAGTCCGTAAGATGATTCTTCCAAATCAGAGTCACCATAGTCTTTGGAATTGACCTTTCTCCCTTGAAATAAATAACTGCCCCCGGAGTTCCCTTTGGAAGTCACTGTTTTGATGTTAAGATGTTTTTAATTTTTATTTTTAAGGTATATTAAGGGGACTAAGTGGACCCTTGGTATTGTAGTGGTTATAAGTCAGGTTGTTAGCCTCAAGGCCAGTAGTTCAAAGCCACCTGCCTCTCCTTGGGAGAAAGCCACATTCTTTTCCATATAATCTAGCTTTTCTGATGATTTACTGAACAGGCATGGTAAGAGGATATATACAAACAGATGCACTCCTTTCCTGATTTTCAACCATGCAGTAATCCCTAGTTTCATCCTCACAACTTCCTGTTAATCCATGTACAAGGTCCTTATGAGCGCAGTGAAGTCCCCAGAATTTCCATTATTCTCAAGGTTATCCACAGTTTATTAGGGTCCACACAATTAAATGCCTTGATATAGTCAATATAACACAAATAAACACCTTTGTTGTATTGTCTGCTTTGAGTCAAGATCCATCTGACATGAGTTATGATGTCTTCTGTTCCATGTGCTCTTCTGAATCTGGTCTGAACTTCTGGCAATGCCATATCAATGCGCTACTGCAACTGTTGTTGGATAATCTTAAGCAAACTGTTACATGCGTGGTAAATTATAGGGAAAGTGAAAAAAGAGGAAGAACCTCAAGTTGATAGATCGATACAGTGGCTTCAGAAAAGGTGCTCAAGTCTAGGAACAACTGTGAGCACGGCACAGGGCAGGCAGCGTTTCCTTATTTTGTACATAGGGTCACGATGGGTCAGAACCAGCCAGATGACACCTCAAAACAAAAACAAGGAAAGTGTGTCAAACCTTAAAGATGGCTCATGAGAATGGAGGTCATCAAACCGTGAAGAAAGAAACTGTAGTTGAACTTCAGAAACTGGTGAAAAAAATTGCATATAACAACCTGCAATATGACACAACAACCTTGCTCGGTGAAAGTGAGGAGGAATTGAAGCACTTGCTGATGAAGATCAACTATTGTAGCCTTCAGTATAGATTACAACTCAATGTTAGGAAGACCCAAATCCTCATACCCGGACTAGTAGGTAACACCATGAGAAATGGAGAAAAGTTTGAAGTTATCAAGAAATTTTTATTGCTGATGTCCACAATCAATACTCATGGAAGCAGCAGACAAAAGATCAAAAGGAATATTTCATTAGGTAAACCTTCTGCACAAGACCTCTTTAGAGTATTGAAGAACAAATGTCACTTTGAGGACTAAGGTGTGCCTGATAGAAGCCATCGATTCTCAGCTGCATCATCTACATATGAAAGTAGGACCTTGAATAAAGAAGATCATGGAAGAAGAATCAACACATTTAAATTGTGCTACTGAAGAAGAATATTGAAAGTACTATGGGCTGCTAAAAGGACAAACTGACCTGTCTTGGATGAAGTAAGACCAGAGTGCTCCTCAGAGGTAAACATGGCAAAACTTCTCAACCTGTGGGTCGCGAGCCCTTTGGGGGCCGAATGACCCTTTCACAAGGGTCACCTGATTCATAACAGTAGCAAAATTACAGTTATGAAGTAGCAACAAAAATAATTTTATGATTTGGGGGTCACCACAAAATGAGGAACTGTATTAAAGGGTTGTGGCATTAGGAAGATTGAGAACCACTGGGTTACACACTTTGCTCATCTTGTCAGGAAAGACTAGTCCCATCATGCTTGGTAACATGGAAAAGCAGCAAAAAGGAGGAAGGCAATGAAAAAGATAGATTGGCTCAGTGGCTGGTCTCAGGCATAGGAACGATTGTGAGGATGGCCCAGTACCATGCAGTACTTCATTCTGTAATGAATGAAGTACTGAATGAATGAATGAACAGGGTCTCTATGGTTACAGGCTACTCTATGGCATTCAGTAAGACTGAAGTGATTAATACCTTTTATTGAATAAAATGTTACTGGAGATTAGTCTTTTATTTACCAATTGGATCACAATCAAGGTCCAGTCAAAACAGTTACTTCCAATGTGATCTACTGGGCCAATTAAATTGAAGACAAAGAGGTCAACTCAGAAGACTATGAGGGGGATTTCTATTATAACTATTTGGAGGATTTCCGCAGGGGTAATCTTGATATATAGTTTTCTTTTTCCTTTTTTAAAGATTCGGGTAAATTATAGGTGTTTATTTAGGAGACATGTTATGAATGTTGAAAACTGAATGTGAGAAAAAACCAGGAAATTTGTACAGAGGAATTTCCGTCTGTACTTGATCATTCAGAAAGGGTAGTAAAGGATGTCATATGAAAATTCTATTGTG
>NW_022107431.1:98604108-98617792 GCF_000313985.2 Echinops telfairi | reverse complement strand
GGTGAGAGTAGTGAAAGCGGGAGGGTGTGAGAGAAGATGGGTTGGAAAGGGGGAACCGATTACAAGGATCTACATGTGACCTCCTCCCTGGGGGATGGACAGCATAAAAGTGGGTGAAGGGAGACGTCGGACAGGACAAGATATGACAAAATAATTATTTATAAATTATCAAGAGCTCATGAGTGAGGGGGGAGGGGGAAGAGAGGGGACAAAAAGAGGACCTGATGCCCGGGCCTTAAGTGGAGAGCAACTGTTTTCAGAATGATGAGGGCAATGAATGTACAAATGAGCTTTACACAATTGATATATGTATGGATTGTGATGAGTTGTATGAGCCCCTAATAAAATGATTAAAAAATAATAATTAAAAAAAAGAAAATTCTATTTTCAAAACTTATCTCACCCACTCTTACAGCCCTTACCTGCCCCTTCAGACTTCTTTTGAATGCTCAAATAACATTAAAAATGTAAATAATTTGAAACTCTTCATGAGACCCAAAGTGCTTTTTGGCTTGGTATAAATCAAGAAGAATAGAATTTTGGGGTGAAGGGCAAAGAGGATGGAAATTCCACTCGGAAAGACCTGTACAGATCTAGATGGAGGATGTATTGATAAGCAATAGATTTATATTTAGATATTATGTTTAACAAATAATTCTTTGATTTTATAACTATCGTTTTTTGGAATTGTTGTTAGGTAGCATTGGTTGTTAATTCCAGCTCCTAGCTACCATGCACAACAGAAGGAAACCCCGCCTTTCCCGCATCACCCTCACAGTCCTTCCCATGTTTAAAGCCCGTGTTGCAGCCACCGTGTCAATCCACCTTATTGATTCACCCTTCTCTTATTTCAACATATTAAACTTCATACAATGAAAGTATTTAATGTGGGAGTACATGGTTACGTAACTCCTTTCCAAAAAAACTGAGGTTGTGCTCGAGCTTGGAGGAGTCTGACCAGGCTTTCTCTTTGACTTTTAAGAAATATCCATTTGAGAAATGCATGCTGTCTGGCAATTTAGTGATTTGTGAGTAGCTTTCAGTTCCGAGTCAATGTATCTTTCCTAACAGGCTCTGTACTTAATGTTGTGTGAACTACCATGCAATGATCACCACCAGTGCAGTTAAATGCTTTCATAATTAAATCTATACGAATGGATTTCTTTATTCTTCCTTGGCAGCTTCCTGCTGTGTCCTTAAATGTGTTTCAGTTTGCAGTATTGTCATGGAAAATGGAAAATCTGTGATCCTGAAATAGAATTGTGTTTGGCTGTAAGGAGAAATATTTTTAAGAAATAAGCAGTGAATTATATTTATTTATCTAACTCCATGTCTTGTAATTACACTTACAATATAGGGCATATAATAGCTTTTGATAAATCTATGAAAATATTATTAAAATATGGATTAGCACAAAATATAAAAATGTCTGTATCAATATCCTTTTATGTTCACCATGGGAAATATGCTTCTTGGTAGTTGAGAAAACTGACTCAGGAGTCAGACAGTGCTGAGTTTTAACTTTTGGGCTATATATTCAGCATTTGTAAACCTAGAAGTGATCGATACCTAAGCCCAATTCAAATAAAAGTGACTCAATGGAATATGGAAGTATCAAACAAAGTCATTAGTATGACATGTGAGTAAAATTTTACTGAAGATAATTCAAAAACTTGTTATAGAGCAAGAGAGTCACTTGAACAGAACAAAGTGATACTGTAAGGAAGGTCTAAAATCAGAAAAGTGTATGTTAAGGTTGTTTTTTCTAATTATATTTGTTCATTCTGTATACTGAGCAAATAATACTGGAATATGGAATATATGAAAATGAGTGGGGCATCAGGATTACAGGAATGGCCCTTGACAACCTGCTACCAAAAGATGGCATGACCTTGCTTGCTGAAAATGAGGAGGACCTGAAGCACCTGCTGCTGAAGATGAAAGAATACAGCATGTATTCTTGTGCATGAATTACAATTCGGCAATTGTAATTAAAAAAGCCTCACAGCTGAATCAATAGACACTATCATGAAAAATGGTGAAAAGACTGAAGTCGTTCAGGATTTTATTTTACTTGGATCCACAATCAGTGCTCATGTATGTAGCAGTCAAGAAATCAAATGGCAAATTGCATTGGGCAAATCTGCCACATAAGATCTCTTTAAAATGATCAAGAGAAAAAAATGGCACTTGAGGACCTGTTCCAAGCCATGGTATTTCCAATTGCCTCAATATGCATGTGAACTATGGACCATGGGAAAAGAACATTGGAGAATCGAGGCATTTGAAAGACAGTGTTGGTGAAGAATACCATGGTGCTAGCAGAGCTTTCAAATCTGTCTTGCAGGGACTAGAGCTAAAGTGTTCCTTAGTAGAGGGGAAGGTGAAACGTTGTCTCACTCACTTTGCATATGTTATCAGCATAGAATAGTCCCTGGAAAAGGACACCATACTTAGTATATGGTCAAGGAAACAGGGAACATTCTCAGTAAGACAATTGACATAGTTGCTGCAAAAATGGGCTCAAAAAAGCAACTATTGTGAGAATAGTGTAGGACTGGGCAGTGTTTTGTTCTGATCTACATAGGAGTTAATGGACTCTAACAATAAGAAGGGTGTAAAATGGGAATAATTATAATACTGCACACAGGTGCTTTAAAATTTAAATGAGAAGATACAAATTGTTTAGAAAAGTGAGTGAACTTAATAAAAGTTAGCTACTATGATCTGTTTACTTAGCCAATAATCCCTCAATATTAGCTGATGTGATCTTCTTTAAGAAACATAAATGGATGTACACTGCAAATTAATTTAGAAATATGTTTAGAAAAAATGTATTTTCTTTAAAATTAATCTCTTATTTAATATCCCAAGATAGCCTATGTTAAAATTCATCAAATATTTAGTTATTAAAAAAATTTAAGATCACCTTAACCATGTAAATTACACAAATGGTTATTTTAGGATAAGCACTTTTGTTCAAATTCTCTCAAAAACTGTTGTAATATATGTATTAGAATAATGTAGATATTTGAACATGTGTGAAACTAAGAAACTACTTATTTCCAAAACACAAAATGAACTACCTATTAGGAGACACGATTGGAATGAATGCTTTTCATGTTCTTATTAACAGATAAGTTAAATTTTGTCCTTCAAAATTAATAGCTACTTAACCCTGGAGTGTTCAAACTGGAGCATACCAGACAATTTATCTGCATCATTTTGTCCTTCCCCATTTCATCTTCAACGTTTGAGTTCCATTTTACTTTAATTAGGGATAGTATTCTGAGACTTTCTACCCTTCTCATGAGAGCTAAACTAACAGAATGGTTGCAGATCATCATATATTTCCAAATTTTCTCATGATGGAAAGTTTATAAGTATAAATATAAAATATTTTAAGTTTTCATTAAATGTTATTTTGTGATACAAATTCTACAGTACAAACCAAACTTATTGCCATTGAGTTGAGGCCGACTCATAGGGAATTGTGGACGAAAAACTGATATATTTTTTTCTCTTAGAGTTAAAACAAATATACAACTATCTAAGTATATTAATGTTATGGATAACTCAGAGAAAAAGGAGAAAACATGTCAGTGTGTAGTCGGATCACTCAATCTTCCCATTAAAAGGGTAAAACTGGATTATTGTTTTCTTATACAAATTACAAGTTTTGTCTTTTTTCCTGCCAGCTTAACAGTGTTCATTTGTGGGAACCTGTTGTTCCCTCAGATCTGTTTCTCTGGACCTTCGCTTCTCCATTTGTACAATGATAAGAATACAAATATCTTGCTCCCTTCACAGGTATTATGAGAGTCGAATCATATATTATTTTTAAATACTTCTTTTTTATTTAATTGAACACTTTTATTAGGGGCTCTTACATCTCTTATCACAATCCACACAATCATCCATTGTGTCAAGCACATTTGTACACATGCTGCCATCATTTTCAAAGTATTTTTTCTACTTGGGTCCTTGATATCAGCTCCTCATTTTCCCCTCCTTCCCCATCCCCCATCATGAATCCTTGATAAGTAATAGATTATTATTTTCATATCTTACATTGTCCTCAGTCGCCATTCACCCACTTTTATGTTTGTCCCCCTGGGAGGGGGTTATATGTTGATCCTTGTGATAGAAATCCCCTTTCTCTCCCCCATATCCTCTTGGTATCTCTATTCTCATTGTTGGAACTGAGGGGTTTATCTCTCCTGGATTCCCTGTGTTGCGGGTTCTTGTCTGTAGCAGTGTGCATGCTCTGGTCTAATCCAATTTGTAAGGGAGAATTGAGGTCATGATAGTAGAGAGAATGAAGCATTAAGGAACTAGAGGAAAGTTGTGTGTATCATTGGTGCTATACTGCACCCTGACTGGCTCATCAATTCCTTGTGACTCTTCTGTGAGGGGATGTCCAATTGTCTACAGATGGGCTTTGGGTCTCAACTCCATGGCCCCTCCCAATTCACATTGGGTATGATTTTGTTCTGGGTCTTAGATGCCTGATACCTGGTTCCATTGACACCTCATGATCACACAGGCTGGTGTGTTTCTTCCATGAGGGCTTTATTGCTTCTCAGCTAGATGGCTGCTTGTTATCTTCAAGCCTGTAAGACCCCAGGCACTATATCTTTTGATAGCTGGGCGCCATCAGCTTTCTTCACCCCATCTGCTTATGCACCCATTTTTTCTTCATTGATTTTGTCGGGAAGGTGAACATCACAGAATGCCGGATTATTAGAACAAAGTGTTCTTCTGTTGCTGGAGTACTTGAGTCGAGGCCCAATGTCCATCTACAACCTTAATTTTTAAAATATAGATATAAGTACATAGATCTGTTCCCCTTTCATTATATATAAATATATTTATATGTATACATGCCTGTATTTAGACTTCTATAAATATACTTTGCCTCCTGGTTCTTTCTTCTGTTTCCTTTTACTTTCCTCTTGTCCCACTATCATTGTCTACCTTCATTCAAGTTTAGAAATTCCTCACTGCTACATTACCCTTGATTTAACCACATTAGCATCCTCGGCCCTTCTCTCCACTGATTTTAGTTCACTTGTTATTCCTTTGTCCCTGGTTTGGTTTCCCCCACCAGTCCCTTCCTTTCTCCCACCTCCCCTTCTCCCATATCACCCCAGAACCCTTGGTCCTGTTGTTTTGTCACTGAAATGTTTGTCTTGCCTAACTTATCTAGGTAGACATGTAGAGACATTAATAACCACAAAAAATCAGGCAAAGCCAAATTAAACAACAAAGGAAGTCAAAACCAACAAAGCAATACTATCAACAACAAAAAAAGAAAAAGAAAATAACAACAGCAAAAAGAAAGCCACTTACAAAAATGGAAAACCCTCTAAATAGTTCAAGGTCTGTTTGCTGGCCTTTACGAGGGCTTCCAGTCAAGTCTGATGGGTGCCACACTCTGTCCCCAAAGTCTGTCTTTGGTAGTCCCCGGGGATTTCATTAGTGTGCTCCCCCTGCTGCTCTGTTGCATGCCCTCAGTGAGGTTGTTCTCAACCTTCCTTTAATACAGTTACTCATGTTGTGGGGACCCACAATCATAAAATTACTTTTGTTGCTACTTCATAACTGTAATTTTGCTACTGTTATGAATCGGTGACCGCTGTGAAAGGGTCGTTTGACCTGGCTGCTTTAGTATTTCATGCCAGTGTGATGGGGTCAGATTGGGCATGGTTCGTGCACTGTGTCTGCAGTGTTGTCCCGATAGTGCTATTGTTCAGTGAGGGTCGTTGTGTCTTGTGGTGGCGCCAGCCCTATGGTCCTCTCTGTGCATTGTCTGCTATGAGCAGGAATATCATTTAAGACACTCAAGGAGATAGGACTGGAAGGAAAATTCCTCAATAGCATACAAGCTATATATACAAGCCAACAGTTAATGGAGTAATAATGTAGTAATGTAGCATAGAAGCCAACAGTTAATGTGGTAGTCAATGGAGAAAAGACAAAAACAATCCCACTGAAAAAGGGGACCAGACAAGGATGCCTCTTGCCCCCACTCCTATTTAACATCGTACTGGAGGTCCTAGCTAACAACATAAGGCAAAGAAAAGACATCAAGGGTATTTGTCTGGGGAAGGAAGAGGTGAAATTATCATTATTTTCAGATGATGTGATTTTATATATTGAGAATTCCCAAAATTCCACAAGTGGAGTGTTGGAAGCGATAGAGGAATATGGCAGAGTGGCAGGATACAAGACCAACAAAGAGAAGTCTTTTGGACTGCTCTACACATCAGAGAAGGTCACAAAAAAGGTAATTAAAAAGGTAGTACCCTTTACAATAGCCAATCACAAATTGAAATATCTAGGGATATACCTGACAAAAAAAATCCCAAAAGATTTGTACAAGGAAAACTATAGAACACTATTATAAGAAACCAAGAGTGACTTCAACAAATGGAAGAATATCCCATACTCAGGGATTGGAAGACTCAATATGGTAAAGATGTCAGTTCTGCAGAAGGCACTATATAAGTTTATTGCTATCTTGATATGAATACCACCATCCTTCTTCAAAGAATTGGAAAAATTGATTACCAGCTTCATATGGAGAGGGAAGAAGCCCAGAATTAGCAGAGAATTCCTCAAGAAGAAGGACAAAGTGGGAGGGCTTGCTCTACCTGACTTTAAATACTTTTTAAACTGTAGTGTAATTTGCAAATGTAGTCTGCCCTCTTTATACAGGTGGCTAGTAAATAACTATTGGTTCTGGTTTAAGTAGCCACACATTGACTGCTTCAAAACGACTGACTACAGCTAGAAGAGCTGTCTGTTACCTAGCAACAGTGTTTCCTGAATGACCTGTTAAGCAGTATAGCTTTAGATACAGGTAGGTGGTATATGTCAGGGTTTAGTACATTAATTAAATTTGCTAAACAAATCTGTGGGATTTCTACTGTTAATCAAATGAATGGAAATTAGATGACTATGGTTATGATGAAGAACTATACAAATCTTAGAAAACAATAGAAATGTACTTTTACTTATTTGCCAATTATAATAATTTATATTATGAACTGAAATATCATTTATTGATTACAACCATTACTGCTCATTCATCAAAATAAATGTCTTTGGATTTCACGAACATCCACAAAATTATATTTCCTATATATTTTGGAACTACTTAACCTTACTACATGTACACTTGTAATAATACACCTGTATTCAAAGCAGTTTCATTTAATCTAGAAAATAATTATCCTCCACAAAGGTCCTATACACAGCTTTTAATTAATAATTTGTTAGTGGTTATTTGCTGGTTATGTAAATGAGATTAAATTGGCTTTTAGCCTGGTGTAAGTCTTCAGTTTTATTAATATCTTGCGAATGGCTCTGTTCACGTATAATTCCTTCTTACTAGTCGAAGAGTACCCTTACAAAGCTTCTCTGAGGTTTTTAATTCTTAAAGTTCTTAGGTTCCATTGATGCACTGTTTTCTCAGAATGACTATATAAATCACTGAATGTGTGTAGGCATTTGGAGTTATCACATTTCTCTCAGTAATCAGCCTGAAAATAGTCCTGATGCTTCACATTAGAGCTAATTAGTTTGTGGCTATGTTTATTGATGTACGAGTGGCTGGTATTTGCTTCAGGATTGTTTCATATTCTCTCCTGAACTCTTTAAGGCAATCATAATACCCATTTTTATAACCTGATGCAATACTGAAGACATATACTACCTTGAGTTTTCGCATTAGCTGTTTAATATCTTGCAGTGTGGCTTTAGCAAGGCAGATTGTCCTTGTTGCATAAAATTCAAAATACTAAATCTGATTTCTAGAAAAAGAAAGTGAAGAACTAAATTCATCTAAAACTTGTTTCTCTTTGCTCAAGCCATCATATAAATTTTAAACAACAACAGCAAAAATTATTTGTAGAGTCTTGTTTTCACATAGCAATCAAGAAGCATATGTGTGAAAATTATTATTCCCGTAGCCTACTGTTATATTCCCAGGTATCATTTCAGCAATGCAGTGGTTAGTAGGAGTATAGCTTTTGAGATAGGGAGGGATTAAAATATACCTATTTTAGTAAGTACATTTCAATATTAGTTTTTCATAAATTATAAATATCACCTTCATGATTTTATTTTCAATCAATTATATAAATTAGTAGTACATCAGGAACATCACTATAAAACAATATGATAATCAGCTGATAAAGAGATTACTTCTGTTAGCGAGACACACACAAAGACATGAAAAATTATTTATGATCCTTAACTACTTTAAGAAATGTATTATGCTACCTTACTAAGAATACATATATGAAAATAGCCATGTAGTTATTTTTATATATTACATCTTAACCTAAAGACAAAAATTCTCATAACTTGAACAATAAGAAACATTTACAATAAATGGAGACTATATTAAAGTTGAGAAGGATTTAATTTTAATAGGATCCACAGTCAACATCCATGGAAACAGTAGTCATGAAATCAAATGATGCTGCTTCAGGCATAGTTGCTCTTTAAGGTGTTCTAAATAAAAAACATCACGTTGTCTTTTAGACCTTTTATTGTGAATCACGTGAGGCCTTATAGATCGGTTCCTCATTTGTGCATTCCCTAACGTGCCGAACTCCCCGGTGGCTTGCCGGGCTTCCCTTGGCTTGCTTGTTTGGTTTTGGCCCATCTCCCTCTTGCTGGGTATAATCTTTCCTTTACACAAGGGTACCTGACTCAAGCCATGATATTTTCAGTCACCTTATTTGCACAAGAAAACTAGACAATGAATAAGGAAAACTGAATTGACACATTTCAGTTGAGGTTTTTGGCAATAACTACAGAAGATTCCATGCCAGAAAAAACAATCATCTGTCTTGAGAGAAGTACAGCCAGAAAGCGTCTAAGAAACGTGGTCGGCAAGACTTCATCTCACATCCTTTTTGACGTGTTTCCAGGAGGGCCTGTGGTGTCCTCCCTGAGTTGGCTATCAAGCCTGGTAAAGTAGAGAGGGTCGATGAAACAGAAGACTCTGATGGGATGGATTGCAATCGCGGCTGTAGCAGTGGACGTAAGCATAGCAAGTCTGTGAAGAGGTCACAGTGTTTCTTTTTTGTTAGAATTATTTTTTTTAGGGTGAGGTGAAGATATTGATAGAAAGTAGATGCTGGAGTTTTAATTTGTAACAAACCTCACTAAGAAAAATTTTATATCCTACAAGATATACTTTAAATAAAGGAAGATTATCAGAGAAAATTCTTGAGATATAAACAAGGTTTGAATAAGAACAATTATGAGTAATATAAATTCCCCAAAGTATCTGTGTATCTTTGGTTCAGTCAGAGCAGGTGAATATGGTACTTACTTAGCCTTACTTTATTGTGTTGTTTTTAAGTGCCAGTGAGTTGCTTCCAACTCAGAGAGAGCCCATGTACAATAGCATGAAAGACAGTTCACTCTGCGAAATCCTTACTATTGTTCTTATGTTTAAGCCAATTGTTGAAGATGCTGAATTAATCCCTCTTGTTGAGGGTCTTCTTTTTTGCTGATCCTCCACTTTACCAAGCACAATGTCCTTTTCCAGTTGCTGAGTTCTCCTGATAATATATTTAAAATATTTGAGACACCATCTTGTCATCCTTGCTGCTGAGAGCATTCTAGCTGTACTTCTAAGACAGATTTGCTTGTTGTTTAGCAGCTCATGGCACTTTCAATATTATACACCGACACCATAATTCGTTGATTTTTCTTTGATCTTCCTTAATCATTATTCAACTTTTCCTTGAATATGAGGCAATTGAAAAGATATAGCTTGAGTCAGATGCATCTGAGACTTCAAAGAAACATCCTTGCTTTTCAACACTTTAAAGAAGTCTCATGCAGCAAATGTACCCAATGTGTAATGCATTGCTTGATCTCTTCTGTTTCCATGAACATTGATTGTGGATACTAGAAAGACAAAGTCCTTTCCAATTACAATATTTCCTCCACTTATCATGATGCCCATTTGTGAGAATTTTGCTTTTCTTTCCCTTGCGTTGTGATCCGTATAGAAGGCTGCAATCCTTGATCGTCATCAGCAAGTGCTTCAAGTCCTCTTTATGTTCATCAAGTGAGGTCATGATACCTGTGTCTCCAGGTTGTTTATAAGCATTCATTCAATCCTGACGCCACACTTGGCTTCATATAATCCACTTTTATCTAACTGCTCATCAGAAAGATTGAATAACTATTGTAAGAGGATACAACCCTTACTCCCACCCTTCTTGATATTTAACCAAGATGTATTCCCTATTTGCATCAGCACAACTGCCTCTTGATCCATGTATTGGTTCCACATGACCATAGTGAAGTGTTCTGGAATTCCCATTCATCTCAAAGCTATTCACAATTTATTATGATCCACGTAGTAGAATGGAATTACATAAGCAATAAAACACAAGTAAACATCTTTGGTATTTCTGTTTTGAGGTAAGATTCATTTGACTTCAGCCATTATATCCCATGTTCCACAATCTCTTCTGAAACATGTGAAGCTCTGGCTGCTTTGTATCAAAGTACTGCTTCATCCTTTGTTGGATGATCTTCAGAAAACTTTTACCTGCATATGATATTTTTTTTTAGAACATATATTTTTTAATTATTTTATTGAGGGCTCATACAATTCTTATCACAGTCCATACATACATCCATTGAGTCAAGCACATATGTACATTTGTTGCCCTCATCAATCTCAAAACATTTGCCCTCTACTTTAGCCCTTAATATCATTTGCTCATTTCCCCCTCTCCCCTCTTCCCCCTCTCTCATGAACCCTTCATAATTCATAAATTATTATAGTTTTGTCATAAGTTACATTGTCTGACGTCTCCCTCTGCCCTCTTCTCTGCTGTCCATTCCCCAGGGAGGAGGCTATACTTAGATTCTTGTAATTGGTTGCCCCCTTCTACCCCACATTCCCTCCACCCTCCAGGCCTCACCCCTCTCACTGCTGGTCCTGAAGGAGTCATCTATCCTGGATTCCCTGTGTTTTTCCAGTTGCTATCTGTACCAATGTACATCCTCTGGTCTAGCCAGATTCCTGCATGTGATATTAATGATAGCATTCTATAATTTCATATTCTCTTGGTTGACTTTTCTGTGGAATGAGTAAAAATATGAATCTCTTCCATTTTAGTTTTGACAACTTTCAATTTTCCAGGATACATACTTTATACAATCCAAGTTTCAACTATTAGTAGATAGTTGCAGGTGGTTTTCCCCATTTTGAGTCAGGCTGCATCAACAAATGAAGATCCTGAAGACTTTATTGCATCTGGGCCATTCCAGTCGTCTTCTCTGGGAAGGCGGCTCTTCCTCGAATGTGTTCGGAATGCCCAAGACCTGAGGGGCTGCTTGTCTGGCTCTATCTCTGACAATGTTCTATTACCATTCATGAGGTTTTTTCCTCTTCCTCCAATATCTAAAAATTTTTTGGTGCTATTCATAAGGTTTTAAGTGGCTAGTCCATCCTAACTGAAGAATTTATTAGTTCCCTGTAGGTTAATCTTAGTCTGGAAGCTCAGCTAAAACCTGTTCACTTTGGCTGACTCTCCTGGTATTTGAAATACCACTGACATCGCTTCCAGCATCTCAGCAACACACAAGTCACCCTGGTATACCAAACTGACAAGTGTTTGAGCCTTACTTTAGTGCAAAAAACCCCAACAACCCCAAAACCTGGAAGCGTTTTCACCGATTTAAAAGTTTCCCATGTAGTGGTAAAGTTGTTTGTGATGAAGACTTGTTGTGAGTTGTGGTTGCTTCAAGGAGCTCTGGTTGTGTGGGGGCTACTAACTGGAAGGTGAGCAGTGTGTGGCCACTAGTTGCTACACTGGAGAAAAAGGAGGTGCTCAAAACCCAACTGAGAAGTTCTACTCTGCCCTTTAGGGTCATGGTGCGTCGGAACGGACTCAGACAGTGATTTTGGTTGCTGTTTCATTTGTTTCAAAGCAGGGCTTCAACCCATCTTCTGCACTCAGCCACAGCAGAGACAGCTCGCAGGTGGCAGAGTCCTGCTCAGGGCTGGCAGCTGCCCTTACCACTTTGATCCATTAAACAATCCCTCGTCTTACAATAATCCAAATCCACACATCGGCACCTCAAATAACTCAATATATATCTTCTAAGTCTCCCAGGTCAGGCTTATGATGCCCAATTTTTCTCATTTCTGATATGTAACAAAAATATGAATTTGTTCTTGTTTTGCTTCATCAGATGTGACTGAATTGATTTGAAGGTTTTCTTTGAAGAGTAAGTGGGAGTTCTCTGTAAGTCAGATGTTCATAACCTGGGAACTGTCTGTAAAAAATGATAAACATGAACAAATAAAATAACATACTTGTGAGTAAATAGAGAAAATATTATTTGCATAAAAATCATAAGTATGTTCAATACCTGGTGTTAAAAATAAGACAATATTGAAATTCTACAAAAGAACATGTAAATTGGGAGCATAGCACACTATTGGTTAGAGCATTTTAAGCAACTTTATGTTTAAATAAGGGAAATATAGTGAATAATAGTGAATATCTCTGAAATTGTTCAGTGTTAAATTTGTATTGTAAAGATTTTCCTGGGTAGATAGAATTTTGCAAGATCAACTGCTTTTTTTGCAAATGCCTTTTCAACGCATAAAGGGCAGCTACACACATGGACATTACCAGATAGGATACATAGGAATCATATGGATGACACCTGTGGAACATAGACAATAGAGGAGTTAAATGCCAACAGTCAAAACAATGCCAGGAGTCAAGTGTGGAACAGATTATCAATGGACCATATATAAATTCAGGTTGAAGGTAAAGAAAATTATATATGTCCAAAGAAACTGAAATAAAAGATGGGCTGTTAACCGAATGGTGGGCAATTTGAAGCCACCAGCTGATCTGCCAGAGAAAGACAGGGCTTTACTCAGGTAAAGAGATAAAGTCTAGGAAACCCATAGGGGCAGTCTATCCTGTCCACTGGCTCTCTGGAAGTCAGTATCAGCTCGATTGAAGCGAGTTATGTTCCACAGGAATTTAAAGACCATCCCAAGAACACATCTGATGCATTAAAATACTAATCAGAATATCTGACAAGTGGGATAATATGGAGAATACCATACATAAGAAAGCAAAAGGCCGTTTAGAAGAAATAAAAGATAAAAGTAGAGGTTTGAAAAGACGTTTGAAATTTGCCCTTGGTTATTGAGTAGATAAAATAAATGGATGAAATAGTGAGGTGAGAGATCTAAATGGAAATTTTCAAAGGACAGCTTGTAAAGGAAAAAATAGTATAAAAAAGTGTGCAAAGACTTGGAGTTAGAAATCCATCAGGGAAGAAAATACGCAGCAATCTCAAGTTGAAAGACACGAAGAAAACACTGTGCCTCAAGATGCGTTATTGAAGATTCTGGGACAAAACATTGACACAGGAAGCGTGAAAATATGATGGAAAGAACACAAAAGTCATAGCATAAAAGTCATTGGTCAATGATCAACCATTGCAAGAGGTTGAAGGATGAAGTCCAAGTTGCATCAAAAGTATTAGAGAAAAACAAGGCTCTTGCAATTGATGAACTCCCAATTAAACTTCTTCCACAAGGAGCGGAAGCAGTGGAAGCCCTCACTAGTCTATGTCAAGAAATTTGGAATATAGCTATCTGACCAAC
>NW_022107431.1:98590890-98603232 GCF_000313985.2 Echinops telfairi | reverse complement strand
AATGTGCTCTCAGGACTAGAAGAGGTTTATTAACAACCTGTGATAGGAAGATGATTCAGCCTTATTTGTTGAAAGTGAGGAGGACTTGAAATCCTTGCTGATGAAAATCAAAGACTTCAGACTTCCTTAGGGATTGCTACCCAATGGACTAGCAGACAACATTATGATAAACAGAGAAAAGATTAAAGTTGTTAATGATTTCATTTTACTTTGTCTTAAATCAATACTCACAGGAATAACACTCAAAAAAATCACATGAGGTTTTACTTTGGTGAAATTTTCTGCCCAAGAGCTCTTTAAAGTATTAAAGGGTACATATGTCACTTTCAGGACCAAGGTGCACTTGATCTAAGCCGTAGTATTTTTAATAGCTGCATATACATATGAAAATTGAATAATGAATAAGGAATACTGCAGAAATATTGATGCATTTAAATTATGGGATTTATGATGAATATTGAAAGCACCATAGAGCACCTGAAGAATGGACAAATAAATCTGATTTGGAGGAAGTGCAGTGAGGATGGTGAAGCTTTGTTTTTTGCACTTTGGAAATGTTATCAGAAGAGCAGGTTCTCGATAAAAGACATTATTCTAGTTTAAGGAGAAGGGTAGTAAAACACAGGAAAACCCTCTAGATCGAAACAGTGGCTGCAGCAACAGACTCCAAGATAACAGGAATCGTTAGGGGGCCATGGGCCTGGGGAGATCTCGTTCTGTTGGGAAAGGCTCACTGTGAGTTAGAACTGACTCAGTGGCATCTAACAAGCCCAGAAATATCTCCAGCACAGATTAGAGCTCAGTTACAAAAATACACCGGTAAACATCCTATATTTTCACAAGTCATGCAAAAAGAAATAAGAAAATACTTAATATTTAACAATAGCAAAAAGTCACCCATCAAAACATATAAAAAGGGACATTGATAGATAAAAAACTTGGAATAATTAAGTTTATTTTAATTTACATAATTTATTTCAATTGCTTTAATTACTTTATTATTAAGGAATTGTGAAGGCTTCAAAATAATAGCTAAGAAGCCAGTTTAAAAGTTTACAAAAGAAAATATGTGAAAAGATTTTAACAAAAGAAAATGTTATAGAAACAAAAAATATTCTTGACAAGATCAGCAAAACCGAGACTGACTGTTATAAAAAAATCTAATAAAATGAAACTTTGGATAAGATTAATCAATTTTTAAAATAGAGAAGATAAAAATAAATCTATTAAGAATTAAAATGGCACATTTAACATATTTATAAAACAGTAGTGTGATAGTTAACATAATTTCATGTCAACGTGAAGATATATAAAAGTGTAGGGATGGAGCTTAGCCTGTCAATCAAGTCACACCCTGATGGTGCCTCTTTGTGGGTGTGGCTTTCTCATCTTCCTGCTGACAGGCGGCTCTGAGACCTGCCAGGGCCCTGTGATTATTCCTCCACCATTGGATCAACATGAGTTTGCACCCACTAGCCTGTGATACCCCTGCATTCTGCATCATTGCATGTGGCTGCACGAGTCTGAAGAAGGACTTACGGATAAGCGCTCTTACTTACAGGCTTGCATTGGACTGAGCTGGGATGTTTTCTTAATATGTAATTACCTCTTGATATACAAATCTTTCTTATACATGTATGAGTGTTTCTGGGTTTGTTTCTCTAGTGAACCTGACCTAACACAAGTAGGTACTAAAAAGCTAATAAAGTCGATATATTTGTTAGAACAGAAAATGTACTCCATTGGCTAGAAGGGTAGTAGTATGAACAGGGCTAAAAGCATGGGGTGTTGTTAGGTAAATCAGGTCTGACTCACTCAGGGAGCCTGATGTATGACAGAAGGAAGCCCTGCCTAATCCTGTACCAGCCTCCCAGTCATTCCTGTGTCTGAGCTCCTTGCTGCAACCTTGTGCCATGCCATTTAATGGAGGATATTCTTTTATTTCCAGACTCTCTGCTTTACTCAACAGGATGTCCTTCCCTAGAGACTGGTCTCTACTAATAATAGAACCTGATCATGTGAGACAGTGTTTCCATTTTCCCTTCTAAAGACAACTGTGGGGTAGTTTCGTAATTTCATGTCAACTTGAGAAATAGAATGAAGGGGTGGAGTTTAGTCTGTCAATCAGGTCACAGCATGATGATGCCTCCTGGTGGACATGACCTTTTGATGAGGATTCGGGGAACTTCCTCTCTTTCTCTCTGGAGGAGAACCACACTCTCACTCTGCTTCACCTTCCTGTGGAGGAGACACTCAGAGAGCTGGAGGAGTCAGTGGCTGAGATGCTTCTACCAGCATTGGTTCCACAAGACTTTCCACCCACCAGCCTGTGATCTTCCTGCATTCTGCATCATTGCATGTTCTGGATGAGTCTGAGGAGGAATTTATGGGATAATATAGGACATATGGACTAATATCAGATTTATGGACTTGTTCTATACTAGGCTGGGATGTTTTCTGAATATACAATTGCTCTTTGATACAAAGCTCTCTCTTACACACGTATGAGTGTCCTTGGATTTGGTTCTCTAGATAACCAGCCTAACACACCCTCTATACTTTTTCTAGACAAGTATATATTTTTTTTCTGGAAGTTCATAGTATATTTGATATTCTCCAACAGTGTAATTGAAAAACATAGATTTTCTTTGAATTTATCACTCTTTGTCTAGCTTTCACATGTCTATGAAGTGATTAAAAACACCATGATTTGACTCAGGTCCCCTTAGTCTCCAAAGGTATATTTGCTATTTAATTCTTCATAGAGGCCTTTTGCCCTTTGCAATCAGTTGTTTTATTCTCTTGCTAGTTACATGGTTGTTGACTATGGATCCAAGTTAAAAAAAATTGACAATTTCAATCCTTTCTTTATCATGATTTTGCTTACTGACCCACTCATGAAGATATTTTTATTTCATTTTTTGTTGTGTATGCAATCCAACCGGGATTCTGCAGTCTTTGATCACCATCAGTAAGCTCTTCAAGTTCTTTTTCCTTTCAGCAAGCATAGTTGTGTCCTCTGCACATTAGAAGTTGTTAATGAATCCTAATAATATGGCTTTCAAATAGTCCAGCTTCTTGAATTTACCATTCAGTATATAGACTAGATAAATATGATTCAAGGATGCACATTTGATGCACAACTTTCCTGATATTAAGCAACATATCTTCTTCCACAAATTGTCAGATAGTCACACTGTGCTGACTTGTGTGTGGCTGTGATGCTGTAAGCCGTGTCACCAGTATTTCAAATGGCGTCAGGGTCACCCAAAATGAACAGGTTTCAGTGGAGCTTCCAGACTAAGAACAGATTGTGAATGAAGGACGAGACTGACCACTCCTGAAGAATTAGCCACTGAAAACCTTACCGACGGAAACAAAGCATTGTCAGATACTGAAAACCTCGTGCAAACAAGCAGAACACTGTCAGAGAGAGTGCCAGAAAGTGAGCCCTCAGGTCAGAAGACACTCACATGCGACTGAAACAGAGCTGCCTTCTGGAGGTGTGGTTCACCATTAATGACACGGACCAAGTAAACCCCGTGGAGTAAAGCTTTTAGAACCTTCATTTGCTAATGGGGAATGACTCAAAATTAGAAGAAACTGCTGAAAATATCCATTAATAATGAAAAATTGGAATGTATGAAGTATGAATCTAGAAAAATTAGAAGTTATAAAAAATCATGAATGTATAAAATAAGATATTGGTAATTTTGAATCGGGAAATTATGCGGTTTACTATGTTGGGAATGAAACAATCAGGAGAAGTGCAATTGTATTCACCGTCAAAAAGGAAATTGAAAGAGCTAACTTGAGGTCCAATGCTGACTTTGACAGGATTATAACTATCTAAGTTTAAGGAAAATTAACCTATGCAACTATTATTAAAATTTATTCACCAACCTCTTGAGTTAGTGATGAAGTTGAAGAATTATACCAACATCTACAGTCCAAAATTGACCAAACATCCAACCAGGATGGATTTATAATTATTGGTAATCGGAATGCAAAAGTTGGAAAGAAGAAGGGCCAGTAGTTGGGAAATACAGCTATGACGATAGAAATGAAGCTGGACCTCACATGATAAAATTTTGCAAGACTAATGACTTCTTTGTCTCAAGTAGCTGTTTCAACAACACAACAGCAATAGATGTGGATTTCTCCAGATGTAACACACAGAACTCAAATTGAGCACACCTTTGGGAAGAGACTTGGAGAAAGATAAAGCTTACTACAAAAAAGATAAAGCCATAAACAGTTACAGTCTCTGGACCCCACAGGAGAAGTTCTACTATATCCTATGGGGTTGGTGTGGGTCAGCATCAACTCAGTGGCAGTGAGTGAGTGAGTGAAAGAGAAATGACGATAGAGAAGCTCAATAGGAGCAGCTAAAACAAAGTTCATGGCTGAGTGGAGCAGACCATCAATTGCTCGTATATCAGTTCAGAGTTAAAAAAAATTAAAGCAAGCCCACTGAAGTGAAACTCTGACCTGGAGTCTACATCACTTGAATTTTGACCACATCACCAGAACAGATTTGCTGCATTGAACACCAGTGACAGAAAGCCTGAGGAGTTCTGGAAGGACATTAAGAACAACACACCAAAAATGCAGAAGGTTGTTAAAAAGATGAGAAGAAAGCAAAGAGGAAAGTGTATGTCAGAATAGAGTCTGAAATTTGCCCCGAATCATAAAGTAGCTAAGGAAAACGGAAGAAATAATGAAATCAAATAAATAAACAGGAAAACTCAAGAAGACCATAGAACATTTTATAATGAAGTGTGCAGAGACAGTTAGAAAACCACAAAGGCAAGGCAGCATATCTGAAACTGAAGGAACTCCAGAAAAAACCAAGTCTGGAATTGTGATATTGGATGATCGTATGGGGAAAAAACGGAATGATGCAGGAAGCATAAAGAGAAGATGGAAAGAATACGCAGACTCACTTTACCAAAAAGAAGTGGTCAATCCCATTTCAAGTGGAGCAAAAACCAATGGTGCTGAAGGAGGCAGCACAAGCTGCACTGAAAGCATGAGCCCAAAACAAGTTTCCAGGAACCGATGGAATACCAATTTTTCAACACTGGGAATATTTATGCCAGGAAATTTGGAAAAGAGCTACTTGGCCAACTGGAAGAGATTCATATTTGTACCCCTTCCAAAGAAAGATGACCCAACGGAATGCACAAACTTTAAAAACTGTATCATTAATATCACATGCAAGTAAAATTTTGCTGAAGATTATCCAACAATGGTTGCAGCAGTACATTGACAGGGAGTTGCCAGAAGTCCAGGGTGGATTCAGAACATGGTGTGGAACAAAGGATATAATATGGATCTTGACTCACAGCAGAAATTATCAGAAAGACGTTTACTTGTGTTTTATTGACTATACCAAGACATTCAACTGTGTCCCCATAACAAACTACAGAGAGCCTGGAAAGAATGAGAATTCCAGAAGACTTCATTGTGCTCATGTGGAACTTCCACGTGGACCAAGAACAATTGTGCAAATGGACCAACAGAAACTGCATGATTTAAAATCAGGAAAGATGTGTGTCAGGGTTATATCCTCTTACCATACTTATTCAATCTGTATGTTGAGTAAATAATCAGGTTAGTTAGAGTATATGAAGACTAATACGGCACCAGGATTGAAGGAAGGCTTAGTTACAACTTGTGATACGCAGATGACACAGTTGCCGATTCCAACTCACAGCGACCCTTTGGGACAGAGTAGAACTGTCCTTGTGGGCAGTGGTTTCAAACTGCTGACCTTATATTAGTTGTACAATGACTAACCCATTATGCCAGTGTAGATAAAAGCCAGTCTAAAATTCAGTCTGTCAATATCACACACACACACACACACACACCCTATGGTTAAAGAAATACTACTAGTAGTTTTCACTAATATTTCTAATGTGGAACTCTTAAGCATTATTTTTAAATCTATGTATCAGATTAAGCCATATTGCATACTCATATGTGATGATCATGACATCTACCATTTTATTCACGATATAGTGAGCTCACCATTTATTAATAAGAAAGAGATGTTAACAAGACTTTAACAAGAAAGTATCCCTGAGGGGATACTTGGACATGTCAAGAACCCTTGACCAAATTAATGTGTGACAGGTGACCATTGAACAAAATCTATATTTGGTTTTGCCTCAGAAATCCCAGGATCTTCAATTTTAGACAAGCTTGATATAATATAATCCCAGAGGATTTGACCAGTAAAATTCTAGGACATCACACTTGTTGTCAACTCTTCTTCCTGCACAGAAAGTGCATTTTATTTCTCCTATTTATTTAGTTTACATTTCAAAGGTAGTGGCATAGGAATTGTGCATTATTTGCTTATCAAAAACTTTCCAATTTAATGTATTATGCATTTAATTCTGTGTAATATCTATTTTATTAGAAAATATCTATATAAATAGCTTTCCTTTCTGAAAATGTGTATGTGTGTGTGTGTGCTGGGTGTAGTATAATCTTGTAATTAGTGATAACATAGGTTGTTATTGCTCCACAATGCATGGGTCAAAAAATCATAGTGGATTATCAAATGTGATTTACACTAAGTAGGCATAATAGCCATGAACATTCATTACTCATCATTTCAATGTTACAAGCTGTCGGAAGCAACCGGTTCTGAAGCAGGAGAGGACTGTGGAAGCGAACAGAGCCGCCCAGGTCATTACTTCCAGCATCGAGTGAACTCTCTCCGCAGGGATCTGAAGGTGCCTCTACACAACAGTGGGCATCTAAGTTACACAAAATTCCTATTTTATGCCCACGTACTGTTATTTTTCCAGAAACCATGATTCATAAGTTTAGAAGGTAATATACCATAAATCATCCTAAACTAGAAACAGAAACAACCTGGTAAGAATATTCCAAAGATGAAAGTTCTCCTTGCCAACATCATTAGTCTATTTACCAGAAAGAACTAGTTATCAATTTGTTTGTAAATTAGACCGTACACTCTCTAGTCTTTCTTTTCCTAAGATACTCTCTCATGTCACCAATTGCACGTGATAAACAGATCACTATAACTTCTTGTTTTTTGGGGTGGAAATGTCAATGTTGTTATCCTGTTTCCCCGAAAGTAAGACATCCCCCGAAAATAAGACCTACTTATAGTTTTGCCTCTCACTGAAATATAAGGCATCTCCCTGAAAATAAGACCTCCCCCAAAATAAGCCCCCCTGAAGCTACCATAACTCTGGACTCGGGACCGTAGTGGTGGGCGCCACCACGCAGCTCACTGTTGGCCGCAGAGCAGCCAGAGCAGACAGGAAGTGCGAGGTCTCTTTTACTAAAACAATAAAACCATAAATGTGTGCCGTGTTCTTTTTCATGGAAAAATAAGACATCCCCTGAAAATAAGACCTAGGGCATCTTTGGGAGCAAAAATTAATATAAGACACTGTCTTATTTTGGGGGAAACAGGGTAGGTCCCATTGAGTTTGAGCCGACCCACAGCCACCCTGCAAACAACAGAACAAAGCACTGCCACGCCTGTGCCGTCCTCACAATTGCTCCTCAGCTGGAGCCGTTGATGCGGCCATTCTGTCCATCCACCTGGCTGGGGGCCTTCGTCTTCCTTGATGCTCCTCTACTTTACCAAGTATGATGCCCTTCAGGTGCTAGTCTCCTCTGAGAACGTGTCCAAACTGCGTGAGGAAAGTCTCACCATCCTTGCCTCTAAGGAGCATTCTGGCCATACTTCTTCATAGAAGGAAGTCCCTGGTACTTTCAATATTCTTTACCAGCACCATAATTCAATGCATCCACTCTTCTTTGGTCTTCCTTATTCAGTGTTCAGATGCATATGAAGTAGCTGAAAAGATCATGGCTTGGGTCAGGTATGCTGTAGTCTTCAAAATAACCTCTCAGTTTTTCAATACAATGTGTCGTTTGATCGTGACTGCTGCTTCCGTGAGCCTTGATTGTGGAGACCAGCAAGATGAAATGCTTGACAGCTTTGATCTTTTCTCCAGTTTTCATGATGTTACCAACTGATTCAGTTGTGAAGATTTTGTGTTTCTTTACATTGAGTTGCAATCCATACAGAGAGCTACAATTCTTGGCTTTCATCAGCAAGTGCTTCAAGTCCTCCTCACTTTCCAAAGGCAAGGTTGTGCCGTCTTTCCATTGCAGGTTGTTAATAAGCCTTCCTCCAAATTTGATGCAACATTCTTCTTCATATAATCTAGCTTCTCTGATGATTTGATCATATTAAACTATATCTGGTGACAGAATACAATCCTGATGCATACCTTTCCAGATTTTAAATGATACAGTATGCCCTTGTTCTGTTTGTACCCTGCCTTTTGATCCGTACAGATTTCACAAGAGCAAAATATACATTCTTGGATTCTCCTTCTCAAAGATATCAATAATTTGGTACAGTCTACACAGTGCAATGCCTTAGCAGAGTTAAAGAAGTAACAAATACCCACCGGCTGGTGTTTTCTGTTTCCAGGCAACACCCATCTGACATCAGCAATGAGAACTTTCATTCCACATCTTGTGAATCCAGTCTGAACCTCTGGCAGCTCCCTGTCAATGTACTGCTGCAACCGTTATTGGATGCTCTTCAGCAAAATTTTACTTTGTAATATTAATAATATCTATATATTTATAATTTGTTCTTTCTGTTGGGTCACCTTTCTTTGGAGTGGGAACAAATATGGATCTCTTCCAGTCAGTTGGCCAAGTAGTTTTCCAAATTTCCACGCGTTGGAAATGGCAATGTATTTTACAATAATAAATTACATATAATCATATATTATATATACATAAGGAGAGGAATCTAAGGTGATATTTGACATTTTGGAAGCATTAATCTCTAGCACTTGCTTTCCGCCTTTCATGTCCTACCTATCAAAGCCATACTCTTCAAAGTTATCTCTGTTTCTGGAAGTAATGGCTAATACATAATGTCATTTCAGATTCAATGAGCTTCTCGGCCCTTTCTTTCTAATCCCTATGCCTAGCACAATGACTACCAGGGCTGAAACTGATTCTCAACATTTTCTCAATCAGAAGTGGATTCTGTGTTTCTAGGACTACATTTATCCATTTTGTTGGTGTCCCACTCCAGCTAACACCTTCCTCCTCCTCCTCCACCTCCTCTCTCTCCTTTTTGTCTTCATTGTTTATAATATCCATTGACCGTTCTACTTATGTGAACCCCAGAGCTGGCTTTCCTGGTTTGGAATATATACTTTTCCCATTACATATGAGAAATGTGTAGTATTTTCTCTTCCCTTATTGTATGGGGTGACTCCTCCCCACACCCCTTTCTGCTATTTCATTGCTCCCTATTTTTTTTTAGAATTATAGATAAAAAAGAATTTCACTCTGTATTTTGAAGGCAATTCTCCATAAATATTATCAATCAGCACTGCTGATGAGAAATCTGATGCCCTCCTAATTAATTATCCATTATAGACCACCTGTTTTCCCATCAAGCATTTGAAACTTTTTCTTTATACTTATAGCTCTAAAATTTCATTTTCTTTATTGTCTATTTTCTTCATATAATTTACAAGTTACCTGGCTGACATTTCACTTTTAACCTAACAATGTGGATACAACTTAATCTCTGGGTATCCTTTTCTGTTGTTTTTTTAAAAATTTCCCATTATCTGCTATTCTTACTGATGATCTTAGTTGAATGTTGGCCTCCTCGGTTGATCCTATTCACTTTAATGTCGTTACATAATCTTGTGTCAACTTGAGGATATTAAGAGTGAAGGGGTGGAGTCTAGCCTGTCATTCAGATCAAAGCCTGACACCTCCTTGTAGGTGTGGCCTTCTCATGAGGATTCTGGAAACCTCCTCTCTTCCTCCCTGGAGGCAGGACACACTCTCTCTGCTCCACCTTCCTGTTGACAAGCCACAGGGAGCCATGTTGATGGCAGCCAGAGTCCTGGCGGTGCTTCCATTGCCATTGGATCCACAAGACTTTTTGCCAAGAGGCCTGGGATCTTCCTGCATTCTGCATCATTGCATGTGCTGAGTGAATCTAAAGAAGAATTTATGGACTAGTATCAGACAAAAGGGGAAATATTGGACTTACGGACTTGAGCTGTACTGGGCTGGGATGTTTTTTCAATATATAATTGCTCTTTGATATAAATTTCTCTCTTACACACATGAGTGTCTCTGGATTTGTTTCTCTAGTTCAGTGGTTCTCAACCTTCCTAATGTTGTGACCCTTTAATTCAGTTCCTCATGTGGTGACCCCCAACCATAAAAATATTTTTGTTGGTACTTCATAACTGTGATTTTGCTACTGTTATGAATTGGGCGACCTCTGTGAAAGGGTCATTTGACCCCCAAAGGGGTTGCAACCCACAGGTTGAGAACTGTGCTAGTCAATCCAGACTATCACATTTATATTTCTCAATTTCATGTTTTAACATTCAAATTGAAATTTTACTTGGTAATACTATTTGTACATCATTAAGATCTTTTTTTACAAACTATCTCATCCAGTAACAGGACTTTGCACTTGCTTTGTGGCTATAATCTAGAATTTCTCCCAGGATACTAATGAAACCTTAAAAAATCATTTCCTGTTTCCTGGATTATTGATGTTGAATCTGATTTCATTTATTGCTTATGGTATTTTTCAAAGGATATGCACAGTCTGCATTTGTGTGCTAGCCTTCCCTTCCTGCACAGGTATTTTTGTAAGCAAGCTTTGCTAAGTTATTTTCACATGTTGCTATTGCTGTTCTATGACATGTGACATGTTGCTAATTTTATTATTTTCTTCTATAGTATCAGATATTTTCAATGTTGGTATTCCTTGGAAGTCATTTTAACTCAAAATAAATCAGTAGGTATCTCTCTGACATATCATCTATAGTAGGCTTTATATGGACATCAGCTAGTAAGAGTTGGACTGAAAAAGCTCACATTTCATAACATAGGCATTGGCTAAGGCAAAAACTACTGAGTTTTATACTCAATCAGTTTATTTCCTTTCTTTTTACATAACCACGTTGGCTTTCTGTTTGATTTTTTTTTTTTTTGGCCACAGTGAAATTGAATACCATCTATGCATTCTATTACTTGAATCAACAATTCACTGTCATAAAGCAGTAATCAAGATATCAAATAACACATTGAATTAGCCAGATCTGTTGCACAGAGCTAAACTGCAAGGATATCATTTTGAGGAATAATATGTTCCTGACCCAAGGCATAGTATCTTCAATCATCTGATGTGCGTGAGACAGCTGGGCAAGGAATAAAGACAACTTGGAAGACCTGCTGTATTTGATTTAGGGCATCAATGGTGAATAAAGAAAGTGCTGTCGAGGGACAAACCCATCTGCCTCACAGGAAGTCCAGCTAGAGTGCTCCTAGTAGGTGAGGATGACGGTGAGCCTTTGTCTCATGTTGCTTGAGTATGTGATGGGGAGAGATCATTTGCTTAAGAAAGAAAACATGCCTGGTAAAATGAGGAAGACCTTTCAAGAACAGCAGGCATACAATAGGAGTTTCTGGGTAAAGCAAATGTTTAAGCACTGGACACCTAGACAGGACAGTTGGAGGTTCTAACCTAGAGATTACTTAAGATCAGACCTGGCAAGTTGTTTTGGAAAGGCCACTGCCTGAAAATCACATGTAGGATTTTTCGTTGCATACACGGGGCCTCTGCGTCACTTCTGATCGTAACAATCCCATGTGTTTCAGAGCAGAACTATGCTCGATAGGGTTTTCAGTTGCTAATTATTGGGAAATCGACAACCAGGCCTTTCTTCTGAGGTGCATCTGGGTAGACTTGAACCTCCAACCTTTTGGTTAACAGCCGAGTGTGTTCATTACTAGGACTGGGGATAGCGATCCATGATAAAACCAATAAAACCAATTGCCCCCAAGCCAGCTTTGACTCATCACAACCCCGTGTGTGCCAGAGCATAGCTGCACTTCTTGTGGTTTGTCAATGATTGTGTTTTTTGGGAACTAGATCTCCAGCCCTTTATTTTAAGGCACCCCTGGGTGGATTTGAAATGCCTTTTTGGGGTGGGTGGCTGAGTACTTAACCTTTATGCCAGCAGAGGAAACTAGGGGTAGGGCGTTATTTTCTAAGAAATATTTGTTAAATAAATTAGTATACTAACAAAATTGGTTACTCTTCTTTTCAATCAACTAACAGGAGCCATTTAGAACTTTGATTCTGGGCCAGTGCCTCATGATACCTTTTTTTTTTTTTTACTCTGAGATACTCTTTATTTTTTTTAACATTTTATTAGGGGCTCATACAACTGTTATCCCAATCCATACACACATCAATTGTGTAAAGCGCAT
>NW_022107431.1:98575592-98590339 GCF_000313985.2 Echinops telfairi | reverse complement strand
AACTCTTCCACTCAATGTTATGAAAAAAAAGTCTGGAAATTAGTGCTATGGTAGATTTCTATTTAAAGTACTAAATAACATCATTTCCAGAAGGGGAGACTAAATGCTCTCTATGGAATTTGAGCTATGATTTGCCTGTTTCTTTATGAGATAAAGAACAGAATTATAGAATGAAAGGAAAGACAGGATGAGTAAATCACAGGAGAATGCCTCGCTGGCTTGTGGAAAGTGATGGCGGCGTACCCTGGCACACACAGGAGCTCAGGTGGCGTGGGATAGTCCCGGGCAGAACTGGCAGGCCAGCTTGGTGGGGAAACGTGAGGCTGTCTGCTCGAGTCAAGATCCACAGCTTCCGAAAGTCCATCCAGCATCACCACGCGTTGGGATTAACCCCATGACAGTGTTGTGCTGGTTCATTTATTTACTTCATAGCATGTATACTTTTAAATACTGACAAGAGAAATGATAAATTATTGATATTCTATACTAGAAGCAGTCGTTGATAAAAGTCATATGTTAGAGAATGAATTATGAACATGGGTTATCCTATCCCAAATCTCTAATAACGCATTGCAATGCTTAACTATATCACTTAGTTATTGCAAGTACTAAGCCATCTCAAACTTAGTAGCTTAATACAGTATCTTTATTTAGCTTTTGATTTTACTAAATAGGAATTTATGTTGGCCTCAGCCAGGCAGGTTATTTTCGACTATGTTTCCCCTAGGTATATGAGGTATATTGTGACTTCTGTTTCGCAAGGTCGAGGAGGTCAGGTTTCTGTAACTATTTCTTCATTGTGCTTTCGGTTACATTGATCCTGTTTTGCTTCAGGTGAGTAGTGACTGCACTGGTGTCTTAGACGATCCCTTGCAAGCTTTCAAGACCCAGATGCTACCGACGCTACACATAGGAAAAGGAGAATCAGACAATTATTTGCTCTTGCTTGCTTGATGTGTTTTATTTATGCCCTCAATGTCCATGTTTTGTTTCCTGGATTCATCATTGTTCCTTTTGGTTGCATAATATGTAAATACCACATTTAAAAAATCCATTCATCCATTCCTTCGTTTCTTGTCACTCACTTGCTATTGTCCATAAAGCCCCAGGGAACTTAATTGTGCCTCTGCTGTTTTGTCTCCTGAGGATCTACCAGGAGCCCTGGTGGTGCTGTCTGTTAGGCTTTGGGCTACTAATTATGAGGTCAGTGGTTGAAATTCACCAACTACTCCTGAGGTGAAAAATGAGGCTGTGTGCTCCCATAAAGATTTCCGGTCTCAGAAACTGTATATAGATTTGGTATGAGTCAGTGTCAGAAGAGGGTTTGCTTCAGTTCACTAGGGTATACACCTAGAAGTGGGGCTTCAGGATCATAGGGTAGTTCTAGTCCTAGCGCTTTGAGGAAGCCCTGCGCTGGTTTTCATACTGGCAGTATCGTTTTAGAATTCCACCAGTAATGGGTAAGGGTCCCAATGTCTCCACATTCTCACCAGGATTTCTCATCAACTATTTCTTTTCTTTCTCCTTTAAAAAAAAAATCAATGACATGTTACTCTGATTAAGATGGAATCCCACTGTAGTTTTGATTTAGATCTCTCTAATGCCTAAGGACAGCTCTATTTATTTACATATTGTTGATTGAGGATGTTCAGGTCTTTGAACAGTAGAATTCAGTCCTCGTGTTTGGAACTAGATGTTTATCAGGTTACAGGGGTTAATGTAAGCAGTAGATTTAGGGCTTTTTGTGGCAAGTGTGGAATCTACAGTTTTTGTTTTGTTTTTTTATCAAGTGCCACTTCACATCCTCTATGTTGTCCTGCTGCGGGCAGGGCGCAGTCATTTTCTGTGTCACCCATCAGTCTGAAGTGCTGCCTCTGCCCTGATGTGTCTCAGTCCTCTGACATTGGTATATGTCTGTATTGGACCTTATGGAGGTTCAACAGCATTCGCTCTCAGTGCTCTGGTCTCCCTTCACCCCTTCTTTTTCTCAGGCTCCTGAACTCCATTTAAGCCACCTTAGAAACGTCTGGCTCTATCTTCCTCAGATTAATTCTCTTTCTGTGCTTTCTCCTTCAGCATCTGTTTGCCACTTGCCCAAGTCACTGTGATGAGTGAGTGCCCCCATATATGATGAGTGGCTCTTGTGGGGAGGTTCTCCCAGCTCCTTCTCCTCTCCCTTGCTTCTGGACTCACATGGGCGGTCCAACACCTCAACAACCATCCAGAGTTCTTAGATCTGTTTATGTTTGTTTATTCATTGCTGGCAGGGCAAAGGCAGGTAAACAGGAGCATCCATCCATTCACTTTGCTATCTTTCTCTGTGTTCCCCTCCACCCCAGTGACTTTTACTGTATTGTATTCCCCAAGGCAGTAGTGAAAGCAGCTCAGAGTCAAGGTGTGCTGTTCCTGAACCTCGTGATGAGAGGGGTCCCGAGGTGGAATAAGCACTGTGTTCAGCTGTTGGCCAGGCTGCTGGTAGTTCTCTCCTGGGAGTGGAATCAGAGGTGCCCCAGAGGAAAGGCCCAGTGATGTGCTACTAAGCGGGGGATGCTATCCGAGTTTACATTCTGAACATCTGGTTTGCAGAAAGCCCAAGCTCAGCAGGGTCCCCATATGGATTAATCCTTCAGTGAATCCCTTCTGACCATAGTTACCAAGGGATATTAATAGCCTTGCAATCAGTCAGAGCATTGTAAAATGAATCACAGCAGATATACAATTAAGTTTAAATCATAATACCTTATCATGTGATCTTTTTGATTCATTTTAAGGTTGTTTCAGTTTTTCATATTTTCTTTTTGTTGTTGAAATTTTTCTGTTTTGTCTAGTCATTGTTTCATTTTGTTGTAGTATGCCTATTTGTTTGTTTCCTGTTTTTGTTTTGTATGATTTTTCTATACATGAAATCCAGGAGAAGTAGGTAGATGTATAGAGATAATGCCTGGATTGAGAATTGCTCATGGGCATTGCAGGGGAGGGGAGGGAGGGAAAACAGGGAGCTAACAGTAATGACTATGAGAAGAAAATGTTCTGAAATTGATAGTGGTGATAATTGCACAAATCTTAATGTGATTGAGCAGTTATATTTGAAATATATGCCAAGAAAACTATTTAAAAAATAATTTAAAAATTCACAACCATGGAAAACGAATGTACCAAAGTACTTGACACAATGGATATACATATGGATTGATAAGAGTTGTATGAGCCTCAATAAAATGATTTAAAAAGAAAAAAAAGGAAAGAAAACTATATGAAACATACTTTTACTATTTAACACATCGATTGCCATGAATCCTGGTCAATTTAACGGGAACTTTTTTGGTTTGCTTGCTTTGGTTTATTTTCTATGAGCGAAGCTACAAAGTCCCTTCGCAAAGCATGCAGATACAAAGAATACGAGGTGCGGCTCCGTTGCCGCCAGTCCCTCCAACTACGAACACGGAGTGGGCTGTGGACAGAGGCCTGGAAACATTGAGGACAGTCCTCACGCCTTTCAAAGTAGGGTCTTTCAAAAGCTTGTTACAGAGTTTGATAAATATTTATTTTAGGTTTATTTCTCGATTACTTCTCAAAACTGTTGGCAAATAATTCTGACTCTAGTAGATCTTATTGAAAACATTAGTAAAAGGTAATTTACAAAATAATAGTCATTAAATTTTCCTAATTTGGTGCTACTCTACCTGCAAATGAATTTTCCAGCTATTGTTCTGTAATTTACTATAGGTTAATGCAATTGAATAAAAATGTTTACTGATATATATTATAGTCTATTATTAATATTTTTAAGAGTTGCAATACTTGAAAGTTCTAATTATTTATAACAATAAAAGGCATAGCTATCACTTTTATTTATTATTGTTCTTTGAGAATATTACTGAAATCAATTCAGTAATTGAAAAGAGTTATTTTTCTTTTCCATATCAGAGCTAAAACAATAATACTCTTTCAAAAGTGAACATATTTTCTAAAGAGCTTACTAATACACCATGCATAATCTGAAAAAATCATTTGGTTACAAAACACGAACAAGCTTCTCCTAAGAAAATCATTCTCATCTTCTATCAGATGAAGATTGATTATAGGAACAAGAAACTGAAGGTCCCATTAAAATGTTTTTAATGTATCTGTTAGCCATTTAGCCATTTCAGAAGACAAAGAATTATAATGACAATCAAAGGATATTATCCAATTCAGATGATTCCTGACTCCTAGATAATTACAATTAATACTTTTTCAAATGCTAATGAATTTTTCTGCATGGGAAGCTGAGAAAACCATGGCTAAAATGGATTAACATGAGAATCCAGAATAAAATACATTTTAAAAATAACTATAATATTTGCTGACAGATGGCAATATTAGTACTGGTGGTATTTATGTTTTAAGTCACTTAATTTAATTTTAAATTCTTTCTTGAAGAAATATAGGTGATGGAACAATGCAATTGGTTTTCTGTAATCCAAATTATAAAATGTGTCATTGTTGAAAATACGCTTTATGCTGTTTTCTATTCTGGTATCAATTATTCAACCTTTTATGATGAAATAGAGGAAAAGAAAAATAATTTTCCTCAGCTTTTAGTAAATTGCAGTAAAATACATAAAACACAAGATATTATTTCCTTCCTTCAGCATAAGCGCATATATATTTAGAAACATAAGCTAAACTGTAGTATGTACCAAAAGAATGTTTTGATTGTTTGCAATTTAACATTCTTGACACCATCAGCCAGGGCGGTGAGGTAAGTTGGCAAGGCATAGAGAAACTTTTCATGTAACTGCTGGTTCAATCACATTTATCGTTATTTAGCTTTTATCCACACTAAAATTTTCTATGAATATCAATAAACAATCGGACTAACCTGAAAAGTGGCCAGTTTTACCACCTCAATCTGAATACACATGCTTAGCTAAGAAAATATCTTTGCCAAACCTACACATCAATCTATTTTTTTAATACTTTTTTTTCATTGTCCAATGAAGCACATGTGAATACAATATTTTCCTTAGAAGTTAATAAAACATTTTAAAACCATTTTTTTGGTACATAAGAAGTTAGACTATTAAGCTATGTTCAAAATATATCCCAAGTTTAAGTATTTTAAAGGCCGGGACAATTGAAGGTCATCATCCCACATTCCAACAGATAAATATTAATTGTTTATCCATTTAGAACCATAAATTCATTTTGCTTGTGTTGGACCTGTGATATGTAAAGCATGATGTTTAATTGTTCAATTACTAAAGATGGCAAATATCACTACCCTGTCAAATATTCAATATGAAAAAAAGGCTAAGCTTTTTTCTGCATATTTTTTGCTTGTAAAACTTGTGTACATGCTCTATAAACTGTATATTGAAGTTCTGAGTGGCAACTCTAGTGGGAGTCAGTCAAATATATTTTGGATTTTGATTATTAAATTAAAATATTCACATTTGAATTGAATTTGTTATGTTAGTTCAATTAGAATATTAGAGACATATCACCTATACACAGGAATGATGCATTTTATGACAATATTACTCTGAGGATTTCCCACTAGCATTGATCACGTGGAATCGCCGTACAGCAGGTGCAGACTAATTACTCTCAGGGTTTCAGCTGACTAGCCCCGGCCTTCCATGCTCTTTCATTCTGGTCAGCTACAGTCATAACTGGGCTTACTTTAAAGAGAAAGATATATAAGACGACAGTTTTAATGTCCATTTTATCCCCTCAGCAAATGTCTTTCCTGATTCTGCAAATGAAATTTAGCATTTTCCCATTTTAAGACGGGGTTTATCGAGGAACCACAAGTCATGAAAGTAAGGCTTATTACCATGTGGTCTAAAAGTTGACTAGTCGTGTCTAGCCAGACCATGGTCTGATGCGCTAGACGCGGGAGTCTTCATCCGAAACTGTGAAATGTGTTAGATTAATCAAAGAGGGTACATTGATTCCAGAAAAGAAAACCAACGGAGAGTAAGAAGAAATGTATAGTACAGATCCAGGCTTAATAGGTAACCTGTTGGGTGGTGAGTAGCTGCTGAAAGCTGTTCTCAGCATTTTACACGGATTGTCTCATGCAGTCCTCACCCTGCCCCATGGGGTGGGCAGTTCTCCTCTTCACAGCTGAAGTAGTAGTGGCACACCGCATCGACGGACTTGCTCAAGATTACACAGCAAGGAAAGCACAGACCCAGGAGAAGACCCGAGAGATTATGCATAAGCGACTGCTCAACTGTTTCTTGCCTGGGAGGAGCAGTTAGAATAAATAAATGTGTGCCAGTCAGTGTAAATTCTTGGAATTCTCTGTTCAAGATTCAAAGCTCCACGAAATGCATGCTACTGACCTAACTTGGGTCTTAAGGGGTGTGTTGTTTAAAAGGGTTCTTACAATTAAACACAAAATAAGGGACAGTGAATTTCCTAAAAGAGAATGTAAATGCTGCCAGGATATGGGAATAGATGTTGGCTGATTCTCCAAAAAATCAAATTACTCCAAAAATGAAGACTATTTAAACCAAAACGTAAATCATGCCTCCTAAAAAAGAAAAAAGTCAAGAAGGTCCCGACTGAGGTGGAAGAGGGAGAGAGGAATGAAAACTTGGCTCTTGGACTTCAGAAGGTGAAAGAAAGAATCGAGGGGTTCTGGGAACATTTTCTGTGACTACAACCTGCTGTGGTAACCTTTGTATGGACTCTGCAGTCACCCTATGGGAAGTCAAGGGAGTATAAAGACACTGCAAATAACAGTAAAGGGTTTACATTCAAGTTAATTTTAGTTACTAACCAGATACAAACCATTGCAACGTCATTCAGCTAATGAGCTTCTCTTTGTCTAGGAAAGAATTGTATAGGAAAGAATCTTATCTAGCTGGTCTCAGCAGAAAAAAAGGCTACGCCGTCCTTCCTTCACCATTCCCGTAATTGTTGTTATGTTATAGTTTGTCATTGTATCTGCTCTGTCAGTCCCTCTTACCACGGGTCTTTCTCCTTTTCACTTACTTTCCAAAAACATGATGGTCTTCATTCAGGGACTAGTTTCTCCTAATAACATGTCCAGAGTACAGCATCCTTGCTTTTAAGGAATATTCTGGATGTATTCTTTCAAGACAGCTTTATTGATCTGGAATAACGACATAGCTCTA
The DNA here is from genome assembly GCF_000313985.2 of Echinops telfairi. Classification (NCBI taxonomy): domain Eukaryota; kingdom Metazoa; phylum Chordata; class Mammalia; order Afrosoricida; family Tenrecidae; genus Echinops; species Echinops telfairi. Next base: position 98,583,206 of record NW_022107431.1, on the reverse strand, counting down.
TTAACCTTCCCTTGGTTAGTTTGATGCTTATCCACTAACTTAGCCTGGGTTTTCTAGAGAAGCAAAACCAGCTACATAGGAGAAAAACTTTTGTATCAAGAATGTGGCTGCCACAGTTGTAGAAGTGCTTGAATCCAGTTTGGCCCAAGTCCGTGAGTCAGAAATTAAGCTGGAGGTTGTTCCTGAACCAGGATGTAGGAAAACTACAAACTGGTAGAAGCAGAGCCAGATGAATCCCAAGTCAGCAAGCCATGTGTGTGCCTACAGAGTGAAATGAATCCAACATGACAAGCCGCTGACAGCTCCAAAGGACAGCAGGTTGATGGGCCGGTTGCTGGATCTGGCTCAGCTAGATCAGATCCAGCTTTCCCACAGCGCCAACTTACATCAGAGTAAGCCAACCCCCCCGATGAAACTTCCTTAAGCTGGCTGAGGAGTAGCACTTTACCCTATTTTCCCCACAACTCCTTGGCTATTGATACAAGATCCCATCATGGAGTTGGTTAGAGTGTATTAAATCATATACTTTGATTATTCCAAGTTCTGGTCATTAGCGATTTTTTTTGCAGCCATTTCTCCTTACCTTGGAATATGTGAAGTACAGATATAGGGAAATTGAAAATTTCCCAAAAACCAAATGGAACACCAACAAATCAATATCCTAGGCATTTCTGTGTCAAATGGATGGATATTGGCCATTTTGAATCAGAAAACAATTACTATGTCGAGAATAACAATCGAGGAATTGCAAGGCATTCAAAAAGGACACTGCAAAATCCATCGTGGAGAACAATGCTATCTGTTAGAGGATTATATCTATCTGCTTTCAAGGAAATTCAATCAATACAACACTTAGTCAAAGTAATGCACCAACCCAAAATCTTGTAATGAAGAAATTAAAGAATTCTACCAATGACTTTGGTAAAAATTTAATCAAATATACAATCAAGATGAATTGATAACGATTGCAATTGGAGAGCAAAAGGTAGAAACAAAGAGAAAGAACAGTAGTTGGAAAATATGGATTTCGTGATAGAAACAAAGCTATAGTTACATGAGAGAATTTTGCAAAACTAATGACTAATTCATAGCAAATACCTTTTGTGAATAACAAAGAGGTGACTGTACATACGGACTTCTCAGATGGAATACATAGAAATCAAATTGACTATATCTGTGAGACGGATCTCCGGAGAATTCAATACGAGCAGGCTAAAACTAGGCCAGGGACTAACAGTGGAACAGATCATCAATTACGCATATGTAAGTTCAGGTTAAAGTTGAAGAAAACTAAAACAGGTCCACAAGAACCAAAATATGAACTTGAGTCTATCCCACCTGAATTTAGGGAACATCTCAAGAATGTATTTTCTGCATGGACCATTAATGCAAGAAGATCTGAGGAGTTAGGGTGGACATCAAGCTCCTTGAAGAAAAAAAAGGTCATTAAAAAGACAAGAAAGAAAAGATTAAAAGAGATAGCAAAAGAGATGCTGAAACTTGCTCTTAATCATAGAGTAGCTAATGCAAACGGAACAAATGATGGAGTCAAAGAAATATTTTTTTTAAAAATTAAAAGGTCTCTTGAGAATACAAAGCCAAATATTATAGTGAAATGGGCCAAGACCGATACTAGGAAACTAAAAGGGAAGAATATGCTCAGCATATTTTAAACTGAAAGAGCTCAGGAAAACATTCAAGTGTCAAGTTGGATATTGAAAGATTATATGGGCAAAATATTGAATAATTCAGGAAGCATCTAAGGAAGATAGGAAGGATACACAAAGTCATTGTGCCAAAAATAACTATTTGACATTCTACTATTTTGAGAGGCAGTTTATGAGCAAGGACCAGTGGTGCTGCAGGAGGAAGTTCAATCTGTCCTGGATGCATTAGCCAAAAGCAAGGCTCCAGGAATTGAAAGAAAACTACGTGAAGTGTTTCCACAATCTAATGAAGCACTGGAAGCACTCACTCATCTATGCCAGGAAATTTGGAAGACAGCTACTTGAAGAGATCCATATCTATGCCAATTCAACAGAAAGGTGACCCAACAGAATGCTCTAACTATAGAACAATATCAGTGATATCGCATGCAAGTAAAATTTTACAGACCATCATCCAAAAGCAGATGCAACATTACATTGACAGGGAACTGCTCGGGTCGGATTAAATAGACAAACTGCGACAGGGGGTATCACTGCGAATGTCAGGTGGATCTTGGCTGAAAGTAGAGAATACTGAACTTTGTTAACTTGTATTTTATTGACCCCACAAAGGAATTGGACTGTGTGGACCATAAGAAAAAAATGGATAACCTTGAGAAGAATAGGAATTGAAGGAGACTTCATTGAGCTCAAGCAGAACTTATACATGGATCAGAGGCAGCTGCACAAAGAGAATAAGGGAATACTGCATTATTTAAAATCAGGAGAGGTGTGGGTGATGGTTGTATTTGCTTACCATGCTTGTTTCATCTATATGCTAAGCAAATAACCAAAGCAACTAGATTCTATAAGGAAGAATGTGGCACCAGCATTGGAGGAAGGCTTATTCACAGCCTATGCTAGGAAGATGACACCACCTTGCTTGCTGAAAGTGAGGGACACTTGAAGCACTTGCTGATGCAGATCCAGGACTGCAGCCTTCAGTGTGGATGACAACTCTGTAACGAAGACCGACATTCTCACAACTGGACCAATAGTAACATCGTGATCAATGGAGAAAAGGTTGAATTGTCAAGGGTTTTGTCTTGCTTGGACCCATGTCAATGCTCATGGAAGCAACTGTCAAGATATCAAAGGACAAGTTTCTTTGGGTAAATTAACTGCACAATGCTTCTTTAGAGTATTGTAAAGCAAGCATCTTATTTTGAGGACTAAGGTGGGCCTGACCCAAGTCATGGTAGTTTCCATTGCCTCATATTCATCTGATAATTTGCCATTGAATAAGAAAAACTGAAGAAGAATTGGTGCACTTGAATTGTGGTGCTGGAGAAGAAGATCATAATTACAATGGACTCAGGCAGGGAAATAGGTATGAGGATGGCACAGGATCGTGTGGTGTGTCGTTCTGTTGTACCCAGGTCACCATGAGTTGAAACAGAGTCCATGGAAGCTAACATCCACAACAGCTGAGGGAAGACCAGCCATCTCAGAGCAAGAATGGGAGAGTTTACTACAATCAGAAAGAAGATCCAGGAGTGAAGGATTCTCTTGAACCCAAAGATCTCTGTGCACTGAACCGCTTTGGTTCCGGGGGCACAGCTGGTGCACTAGAGGAGTGTCAAAGGAGTGGGGCAGCAGCACCAAGGGCACGAGAAAGAGCAATGAACTTCCACCCCACAGAGCACATGGAGCTGTTGGACAGGAGGCATACTTGTTCAGGGGATGTTTTTATACCTTGCAAAGGGGTAGTGGGGAGATGAGCCACTTAGGGTACAGTATAGCAATAATGAAACTCACAACCTTCCTCTAGTTCTTAAACGCTTCCTCCCCTCAACTACCAGGACCCCAGTTTCGCCTTGCAGACCTGGTTAGACCAGATGATGCACAGCGGTGCGGATGGGAGTTGGAAGCGCAGGGAATCTAGGACGGAAGAACCTCTCAGGACTGGGGGTGACGGTGGCGATACCAGGAGGGAAGGGGGAGGTAGTAAGGGGGAATGGATCACAGGGAGCCACATATGGCCTCCTCTCTGGGGGACGGGCAGCGGCGGGGTGGGTGAAGGGAGGCGCCGGACAGTGTAATATAAGATACAATAATAATTTATAAATTATTAGGGGTGCATGGGGGAAAGGGGAGGAGGAAGGGAAGGCGAGGGGGGAAAAAAAATGGAAAATGAGCGGATCCCGGGAACCCAAGAGGCAGGGAGAATTTTGGGAATGATGAGGGCAGCAGATGTATAGATGTGCTTTACACAATTGATCTATGTATTGTGATGAATTTTATGAGCCCCAATAAATTGATTAATAAAAAAATTAAAAAAAGTTAATGAAGTAGCTAAATTTGCTGACCCAGGGAGGGTGCTAGAGCCCAAGGCCTTTGCATTGGGACTTATAACAGAATGGAGTGGTCTTTGAGCATTTATCAGCAGCATTGTGCTCCCACTTCCTTGGTAGCACAGAAATACATAGGGGACAGCATCTCAGTTAGATCTCATTTATACTCATACATATGAAAGCACTGCTTCCGTGTCTTCTAGATATTTGCATTCTTGGAACACTCATAACTGGAAGCTTTTATCTTCTCTGTGTGATCTCATGTTTGTTCTCTTTGGGAGACCTTGACTGCTCTTTGTCTTTTTATTTTGAAGATTCATAATAACATGCTTCAATATCGGTCTCTTTTAGATCAATTTAGCGGTAGTTCTGTGTTCAACCATCTAGACAGTTGATGACCCTTTCGAATGTGTTATATTAGTGGCTCTTCACGTTTGGAGAATATTTTCTTACTCACTCAACAGTTCCTTTGCTTTCCATTGCTGTTTTCTCTTTGTGGGATCCCCATTTGTTGGATGCATTAAATCTGGATTTGTCTCTAGCCTTGTTTTCATTTTTATCTTTCTATTGCATTTTGAGGGTTTTGTCCCTTATAAATCCCAGACTTTCGATGGAATTTCTGACACACACACACACACATATTTAAAAACCGATTTTAAAAGAATTGTATATATATATTTGAATAGGTTTTTCTTTTGAATATTCCTTTTGGGTAGCAATCTCATCTGCTGTTTTGATGTAATTACTTCTACTTCATTCCCCATACTCTCTTGGCACTTAGTGCATTTATTGCTTCTCTCTCAGATACCTGCTGATCCTGGCCATTCTTTCTTACTTACAACTAAGGTCTTTAGCTTCGCGATTGGTATTAAATGCAGTCTATTGTTTCCCTTCCAAAGTTTTGCCAACTTTTTTCTCTCTTCCTAAGTCAGTTTTCCTCTCCTCTATTTTACACTTAATGAAACTCAGTTGGTTAGGATATCCCACATTCTTCCTTGCCAAGTTTGCTTTTATCTCAATTTATTGAAGAAAAATATGTAAGAAAAATGATTTACTATTAATGCAGTATCAGTCATTCCCATAATTATTTTCATTTTATCTTTTTTTCTTATCAAGATATACTTAAGCTATATGGCAAGGTTATTAATCCCTGTGGCTCTGTGGCCATAGTAAATGGATTTGTGATCTTGAGCAAGTTATTTAAGCCTTCTGTTATTCAGTCTTTTTTCTATTATTGTGAATGTTAAAGAGGCTAATGTACTTAAAGTATTTAGAATCAAAACTCAAACTGCCTTTGAGTCAATACCTCCTTACACTCACTCTATACAGCTATGAATGCTAAGGAATATTTTAGACATGTGGAACTTTACTGCAGTACTTCATTCGTAACAGTAATTTTCAGTAATACTAGAAGTTGTTTAATGAAAAGTGTTCTGGTAGAATTACATTCCAAGTGACTTTCTTTTTTTTTTTTTGCAAGTGACTTTCTTGGTAGTATTTTTTTCATGTAGGCCTATAAAATTTCATAATTAATTAATTTGACTATGACAGACTAAGAATGTGGGCATTGCATACTTCTGTTTAAGGAATGTTTTTTTTCTTTAAAAAATAATGGGAAAATTTTTGTAAATGGTAAAAACATGACAGCATGAACTCAAATATTTTTCTAAATAGAATGAAATAAGCTGTGGTTTATGAGTTGACCTATTAGTATTGGTGTGTTTGTGTTGTCTTTACCTAAGAGAAATATGTAATTTAGGGAATATATGCTTTAATTAATGCTTTCCCCTTGTCCTAGATTGAAAATATGAAAGTCGGAAAGAAAGGCATTGCTTTGATTGTCATGAACTGAATAATTGAGATAGAAAACTTAATTAACACTGTTTATAATAAGCAAAAAATTTAAACCATTATGCTCCTAAGAGAATCCTTTAAAGATGAGAGTCAATGCTTTGGGGATAGACTGTGTAAGAAGAGTTATAAGATTTAACAAAACATGTTTCTGAGAAATCTACATTAATATTCATTTCAGAATCTAACCAGAAAAATAACATTTGCTGTATAAACACGTCTTATATTCCTTTTATTTTATTCCATCAGTTAAATAGTCAGTACTATTCACAGGATTCCCTCTGAACAGTTTTACGCTTTTATTAGAGTTTTCTATGTGACACATAAGTATTAAAAGGCATTTTCCCAAAGGAATATGAGATGGTAACATTAATATGACAAGAAGCAGCAAGCACTTCAACTTTCCAGTCAGCTATGGTGAGAAAATAAAGATAATAAACATTATAGTTCCAGAATAGTAAAAGTCCTTGTTTTGTCAATACAAGAAATTTGGAAACGAGGCAATGCTACTTTAATTATCAAGAAGTGAAGATTCAGCACAGGAAGTTTAGAATATTACTTGAAAGTACATGGACAGTAATATAGGTGAGTGTTTAAAACGTGGATAACTAAGGGCTAGGGGTAGAAAGGTACACACATAGAACCTATTAATTTTTGTGATATGGTCAACTGAATGGAGCACAAGAGAAGATGGAGCAAATTGAGAAGTCAATAACATTTTGACTTTTTAAAAATAAATTCAGTGAGTTCTTAATTAGTGGAACTGCTTACACCTGAAGGGTCCTACTTATTAGATCACTGTTAGCCCCGAGGATATAAATCTCTGGTGGGGACTCAATATGCTGCTGAAATTAATATTTTTATCATTGCTTTGAATGTTGACATAGAAGTAATTCTTATTAAATTTAAAGAAAGCATGCATCTGGGAGGGAGTATGACATGGATATTGGGTGACAGAATCAATCAACGTTTATGATAATATATCTTCATATGGAAAAATCTTGTCTAAAATTAACATGAATAGTTTGATATACTTAACAACTATACAGTGTGCTTCCTTTGTGTTTGCGTTCTCTTTTGTGGATTTATATTTTATGGTCGTGTGTGTGTTTTGATTTGACTAGTTGACTGGTGTGTACTTTCTTGGTAGGTCATGTCTGAACTTTTCAGTTCTAGGCAGCCACTCTAAACTAGACATTCAGAGCGTGAGTTCATAAAATGCTAGCTCTGTAATTTTAACATTACAAATTCCTGGAATGATTTAAAAGGCGATAAAACTTCCCTATTCTTCACCTTATGTTATATTTTGATAGCATCAACTTGTACATTTCTCAATATACAGTGCAAACATCGTGAAAGAAGACTCTCACTGGCGTGTGTGCAGGAAATATTATATTATGTTGGTTCCTTTCCTTGTCTGATGGTATCTCTTTTATGAAAAATGTGCTGTGGATTATTGGTGCAAAAGTAACTGTAAAATTTGTAAAAATGTGTTTTAGTGTGCCTGGAGCTTTATTTGATTGTTGAGTGGCATAAACACAATCAGTTCCCTTACCGTAATCAAGTCTTGATACTCAAGTCTTCCCCTCTTGGGTCAATTCCTCGTACGATAGGTACAGGGTAATTTTGAGAAGCCAGACATCTTTCCAGTTACAAAATTAAATGCAAAATTACACATGTGTAATTGTGCCATTTTCCTGAGAAAAGATATTTGTCATTTATTGAATTCTCAAGCAATAGTGTTAATAACCATTTATCTGTAA
>NW_022107431.1:98533230-98574270 GCF_000313985.2 Echinops telfairi | reverse complement strand
TCGATCTTTTCTGCATTTATCATGACGTAACCTATTGGTCCTGTTGTGCGGATTTGGGTTTTCTTTACATGGTGCTGCCATTCATTTTGAAAGCTGCAATTCTTGATCTTCATTATCAAGTGTTTTAAGATGCCCTCATCTGCATATCCCAGGTTGTTAAAACGCATTCCTCCAATCTGGATGCATTTCTCTTCAGATATTGGTCAGGATACATCTTCAAAAAGTATGGTGAGAAAATGTAGGCCTGAAGCACACCTTTCCTGCTTTTCAACTGTGCAGCAGTCTTTCATTTGTTCAAATGAACACTTCTTGTCCTGCACAGGTTCTGCAGGAGGACAGTACAATGTCTTTGAATTCCCGTTCTTCTCAATGCTGTCTGGTGCTTATTATAATCCGCACAGTCTAGTGGCTCTGCCTAGTCAGTAAAATATAAGTAAACATTTTGTTCTGGCTCAGAGTTAATACTCAACAAGTATTGAATGACTCAATAAATAAATAAATAAAACATTTTAAGAAAATGTACTTTTATGCCATGAACTGTTTTATTATCTTCTTGGAATTTAATAATGTATTAGGTGGATTTAATTGAGATTCATAATAGCTATCACCAGCTTGCATGTATTGAGTGCTAATATTACTAATAATGACTTCTTCATTGTAAATACTTTCTTCCCCCACAACATTAATGGCAAGTACACCTGTGACCCTTGCCACATAGATACAAAGGAATCAAACTGATATACCTTTGGGAAGAGATAATGGAGAAATTCAATATCATTAGCTAAAACAAGGTCAAGGGGCCAACTGTGGAACAGACCATCAACTATTGGTTTGTAAGCTCAGGTTAAAGCTGGAGAAAATTAAAACAAGTCCACCGGAGCCAGAATACAAATTGATTATATCCTGCCTGAATTTAGAGACCTTCTCAAGAGCAGTATAGCACCAATGAAGCATACAACTGTACTCTAGTTCTTTAAGGCATCCTTCCCCCACTATCCTGGCCCCAATTCTACCTTACAAATATGGCTAGACCAGAGCATGTAAACTGGCACTGATAACAGCCTGCAACACAGAGAATCCAGGACAGATAAATCCCTCACGACAAATAATGAGAGTAGCAATACCAGGAGGGGAAGGGGATAGGTGGGCGTCGGGTGGAGAAAGGGGAAATCACTCACAATGATCGGCATATAACCCCTTCCCATGGGGACAAACAACAGAAAAGTGTGTGAAGGGAGACAGCGGTTGGTGTAAGACATGAAAAGAAATTTAAGAATTATTAAGGGTTCACTGAGCTGATGTCAAGGGCTCAAGTAGATAGAAAATGTTTTGAAAATGATGATGGTAACATGTAAAAATGTACTTGACACATGGATATATGTATGTATTGTGATAAGAGCTGTAAGAGCCCAAACAAAATGATTTAAAAAATAATGAAAAGGACAGATTTGATGTATCCAATAGAAATGAAATAAGAGCAGATGAGTTGTGGAATGTTATCAAGAGAATCATGCATAAGGAAAGTAAAAGATCATTGTAACATAAAAGATAGGAAAGAAAGAAAAACCAAAGTGAATGTTAGAAATGACTCTGAAACTTGCTCTTGAATACAGTGTAGCTAAATGGAAGAAATAATGAAATAAAAGAGCTGAGGGGAGAATTTCAAAAGGAACCTTGAGCAGGCAGAATATGACAATGAAATGTGCAGGGACCTGGAACCCCAAAGCAAAATAAAACGAAGAAACGCTCAGCATACCTCAAGCTGAAAAACTAAAGAAAGACTTCAGACTCCTGTTGCAATCTTGAAGGATTCTCTTCGCAAACGTTGAATGATCAGAAAACATCAAAGGAAGAAAAAGGGAATATACAGTCACTTTACCAAGATTAATTCTTTGATATTCAACCACTTGAAGAGTATGAAGGGTATGATTAAGGGTTGATGGGATTGAAAGAAGACGTCCAAGCTGCCCTGAAGGCCTTAGTAACACATAAGGACTGGGGAATTGATATAATACATTTGAGATGGTTCAGCGTATGGATGCAGTTCTGTTAATTTAAGAATCAGGCTGCTTTCTTGAATGTTCTATATATGCATAATAAACATGCCATATGTTAATGCTATGCTAAGAAAAATTTCCATTTTTTTTTTAGTAAACTCAATGACTGATTAAGTGATTCTCAAGAATTAGGAGCAAAAGTTGTATGTGTTAAAAAACTAAAGGAAGTTAAAGGCACACCTCAATAGTAATATGTTTTTCCTTTATAGGAATGCAGACACATGGAGTGAGGAGAATGCATTCGACTTTCTAATGACAATCGTGTTTCAAAGCTTCAGTCAACTTTGGTAAGTTTCTATATGATGCTTTACTATTGAGAAGAAGAAATGGCTAAAATATTAAACCAAAGTATAGCTTGTCCCATAAGAGTCCAGTGGAAATGAAAAGTCTTTTCACCAGCAGTCAAAATAGTGTAAAATGATTTGGGGGTTGTGTAGAGATAGATGCACTTGTATCCTGGCTAAAGGAATTCTTGAGTGTTGCAGGCCTCCAGTTATAATAAAAAAAATCATGGCCATCAATCAATTCCAACTCAGAGTGACATTATAGGACAGAGTAGAATTACTCTTGTGGGTTTTACAAGACTCTACAGATTCTTCTTTATTCCACAAAATGACTGTGGTTTCAAATTGCTGGCTGTATATGGTTAGTAGTCCCCTGGGTACACAGACAGTATGTAGAGTGTCTGATACACAGTAGGCTTCAAAGCAAGATCACCTATTTCAGATTTACTCAAAGAAATGATTTCTGATGCAAACATTATTTATTATAGATGTACTACCCTTGAGTTTCATCTAATTAGATACATATATTCTTTTTCTACTTTAAAAAAATGAATTTTGGTATGAGTTTGCTTTATCTCCTATTTTATTATCCATGTTTTTCAGTTAAGAGCTTTGGGTCGAATTACATTAGTGGTAAACTAATATACACAATAGTTTAAAAGGAAAGAGAGAAAACTGAGGATCTTTATCTACCAGGCAAATTTTTACATTTAAGAAGCTATTTTATATCTAAGAATACAATTTGGGCTTTATGTACTATTGTATAAATGAAATTAAATAATATCAGTATTTTGGCAGTCTAATGATAGATGATTTGTCAGAAGATGTTTATGAAATTTAAGAGGAGATGTGATGATTAGATGCTGAAAAAAAAACCCCTTCCAAAATTAAAAAGTATATCAAAACATGTTTTTAACTTAACATCCTATTGACAATGTTGAGTAGTGAAACTATTCTTGATTATAAATATAAAATATAGTTTAAAAGTTACAAAATAATACAAATGGTAAATATATGTTAAGCTGACAAGTGAAAAAATTCAATGCTCATTAAGTAAAATAAGAAATGTGTTTAGTTTCTTTTATCTTTATTAAAGAATGAGTAGATGGAATTAGATTTTATGGCCTATAAAAAAGGACTTTTACACTATTTAGAAATATAAATGTTAAGAAAACAAGAAACTTCCAGAAAAGCCATCTACATATATACGTTCTGATTTTCAAAGAAGAATAATATTGTTTGCATGACACAATGACAACATCACTACTAGAGCCTGTATATCAACAGACAAGATATATCATAATCATTGAAAAGTTTGTTCTCCAATGTGCTTCCAGGTCCCTGGTTTTATTGGACTGAGATAGGGCCCCAAATTAGTATTCTAGACAAATGTCTTCAAATAATTTGAAACCAGGTTTGAAAGATACTGCAATTTGTGAAAATATCAATCATGTTCAGACAAATCAGTACTGAGTTGTAATTATGTAGAAGAAATTCTGCTAGGGTCTAAGAAATATTAAAATATGCCCTTCGGGATAGGTGGAAACTAATGGAGGAGGCTTCTTTAACAAAATGGCTGTGATCTAATAGAAGCAAGGAGGCCATCGCAAGCACAGGGAGGGCGGGAACACTGAGCATCATCAACCGGGTTTGCGGGAAAAGACTCAGTGGAGACTTGGAGCAAGGAGACTAATCACAGGTTAGATAAAATCGATGATCAAACATAAAGTCAGTGAGTACTTATGGAGGGGAGTCTGTCATGAGCGGCACGATCAATAACTACTTGACGCTCTTAGACATTTTCGAATGCTCGGTTTATTCACTGCAAACACACATCAAACAATCTAAAATATTACTCAAACTACTAAGGGCAAACAACTATGAGCATATGGGCACAATAACAGCACTCTTCACACATTTCATACTAGCACCATAGTCCCAATAAGCATTGCCTCATCGGTGGACTCACCCCGGGTAGAGTTGGAGAGAGCAGGAGTTGATGTCTCCTTGGTTCCTAGCTCTCTCAAAAGTCAGTGTCTCTACCCGGGTTTAAATGGACATTTTGGCAGGCTCTTTGACGTATTCACTGTCCCGGTCAAGTCTTTTTTTTAAATTAATTTTCTGCAAACTAATCTGTAATATATTTTGGTTTCTCCATGCTTTAGGTGACTTGGCTAGCTTTTGGGCATTGGTCAGGTCTCAGCCCAGTCTTATCGGGTTTCTCCATGCCTTAGGTGGCTTGGCTAGCTTTTGGGTGGCGGGCAGCTCTCAGCCCAGTCTTATCAGGGGTCCCCACATCTTTGTGTTGGCTCCTTGGAGCAGCTGTTGATTTGGGCCCCGATGTTAAACTTTATTTCTTCTTTAAAGTGGAGTTTCTTGTGTTTGTTTCTTTGATGTGGCTCAACGTCTTGCAAGGTAGTTCAACGTCTTGCAAGGTAGTTCTATGGTGCTCTCATCAGTCTGGTGAAAGATGAGCCTTGGAATAATGTAATTGTGGTGAGTAGAGAGAAGCTAACTGATTTAAATGATACTTGCCTAGAACTTTGAGATTAATTGGCTATAGGATGGGTGGAAATGATTTGTGATTGGATTTGGATAGGCGATCACTAATGGGGAGAAGTGTGCTGAGGTGAGCCACCGCCCGTGTTAGAATAATAGTGATGGAGATTTGAATGCTTATTATTTGTCTTGGAAGAAGTAAGGCCAGAATGCAATAGTAGTTGTTGCTAGGACTTCATCTCCCATACTTTGGACATGTCAGGGACACCAGTCCCTGGCGAAGGACAGTACGCTTGGTAAAGTCGAAGGAGGCAGAGGCCCACAAGGAGCGGCACTGTCTAAGTGGCTGCAACAATAGGCTTGAATAGGAACGTGTGTGCAGATGGCTCAGGACCGGCAGGCTTTTGTTCTGTTGTCCAAAGAGTTGCTGTGGGTAAAAACCAACTCAATGGCACCTAACAGCAGCAACAACAACAGCAATATAGGAACTAAATCCACCCTTTTCATATTCAAACTTTAGATTTAAAGTTACATCATTTTAAATAAAGTGTGATGACTACCTGTTTGTTGATACCAGTTCTATAAAACACCTGGCTGAAATGGTCTCTATTGGTATGTATATGTCTATAAGTATGTATATAAGTATATGTCTGGATAAGAGACCTTTCCAGTTTTCCTTTCCTTTGATAGGATTATATTTATTAATTTTCTCTCTTATTAAATAAATAAGGAACCAAGCAACATAGTGATTAACATTCATCCTTGATTGCAGTGAAAAAAGATAAATTCCAATTCATATTCAAAAGAAAACTACTTTAAAATTATAGTTGCTTTAGGTAAGACACTGAAATTGGTAAACAGTCCTCTCATTTGAATCCACTAATTTTGTTTAACATTGAGCTGAAGGCTTCATTAGCATTGTTTGTTACCCTCAGTTTCATTGCATACTTATGGACAGAGTTATTTATTTTAAAAGAATATGCCTCTAAGCTGCTTCTTATGAGCAGTTCTAGAAATAAATAAAGTTATCTTAGGCTCAAATCAAATATGTTTTCTCCTCTTAATTTTCTCTCTGAGTAAGGGTGAGGTGTTTTCTTACATAATCCCAAGTAAAGCTCATGCTTCTTTTCATTTTTTTTAAATATCCAGAAAGTGAGTGCTTATTTAAGAAAATATTAAACATTGCGGAACAGAGTAAAACCAACAAGTAAAAGACTGGCTTGAATAAAAATGATAATCTGCAATAAGTTCTACTATTTTACTCTCTTACTATTCATTATATTTTGTAAAAGAATTTGATTACAATGTCAGAATTTGATTACAATTCTTCCAAAGGAGATTTGGAAGAATAACCAATTCAAACTTTAATGACTAAATTTCAGGAAGATGAGTAGTACAGCCACAAATGAATACATTTCTAATCGCAGTATAGCTACTTCAGAATCTCCTAGGTTTGAAGCCTTAGCACATGGTTCAGTACCTCCCGTGTTTACCCCATGGAATTGATTGAAATAGGATAATCTTTTCAAAGATTTTAATTTAAGCTTGGAACCATCAGTGGTAAAAAGAAATGGATTTAACTTCTCCTGTTTGAAGTACCTGGGACCTGAGATAGATTAATAAGTAAGGTCACCTTTTATCCTCACCCACACATCCCATCAACTCTGAATTCTGCTCAATTCAGTAATATGGTTGTGGACCTTAGGGGATTCCAATGTAATAAAAACAAGGATTGGCAACATTTAGAGATATTGCGAGGAGGAAAGGTAGATCTGTAAAGAGCCTAGAGCATGGGGTCACGATGGGCTCTAGTTTTCTATCAGGCTCATCATAGAGGATCGGCTCCCACCCCTTTTTCTTCCGTTCAACTCTACTCCAAGGACAGTGTCTTGTTTGTGATAAAGCCAAACTAGAGCTGTATCAGACCAATATGAAACAGTGCATAGTTTTATGTCGATAAATAAATATCAATATACCCTCACCGATGTGCAGAGGTTGGCCCAGGAACGGGGCCTGAGCGATGGGCCGTTGTGAGGAATGACACACCCTGGTGATGCGCAGTTAGATGGTTGCTCAGTCTGTTTCTGTGAGTGCAATAACGCACTCTTCATAACAAAAATGTACTTTTTCATTATCCCCAAGTCCAAACTTACCGCTGTGGAGTCCTGGTCAGTGGTTCAACGCATAAAGCAACGGATGGGAAAACCAAGAGCAACTAGTAATCAGTCACACTGACAAAGGAAATATAATTTCTGTAAAGTCAGTTTTATTCAGATTTACAGATTTTCAAAGCAACAAGAACCAAAAGGAAATTTCAAAATGGTGTTCAGAAGAGAAGTATAAGTGGAAATCTTTCATTAGAACTTTGTATCAGCTGCAAAATGAGTAAGAAAGTACATATGATTTTTTGACACCACGTGCTCTATAGCACTCATTTATCAAGTATATCTACTGATAGTGGTTGCGCATTGGGCTACCAACAGCAAGGTCAGCAGTTTGAAAGCACCAGAGCTTGGGGCTTGGGGTGCTGGGCTGGGGTGGGAGTTGGGGAGGAGTGGGACCAGGCGTTCTACTTGCGTAAAGGGTGACAGTCTTGGAAACCCAAGAGCAGTGCTCCTCTGACCAGCATGGTCACTGTTAGTGAAAGACTCGATCCAATTGTTGCAATTTTTGGAGAAATTATTAAACCATGGTTTCTTGTGTTCCGTCGTTGGTTCCTGCAATAATTTTTGGTCCAGATGGGTCATGATCACATATTTAAAAAGCAGAAGCAGTTGACGTAGGATAAAATGGCCATTTTAGTTATGTCAAGCATATTCACGTTACAGCATGCTTTCAGATTACCCATATAGTTAATACTAATTCATACTGTTAAAAATACAATTCACTGAAATTTTAATTTAAGATTTATTCTGGCAATTATTCTATATGCATATAGGGAGACTAATTTTATTCCAGAAAAATCAAAGAACTAAAACCATAGAGTACAATGAGATGTATAAAGAAAAAAAACCCCCAAACTCCCTGCCATTTAGTCAATGCTGACTCATATAGACCCACTGTGGGTTTCTGCGACTATAACTGTTTACAGGAGTAGAGAGCCCAGTTTTTCTTCCGCAGAGCTGCTGGTGGTTTCCAACTGCTGACCATGAGGACCTAAGCACCATTCGTAACCACTGAGCGACCCTGGGTCCTGAATAAAGAAAAGCTCTGGTTTCCATGGATGAAGGAGGAAGAGGGTTTGCTAAGGGGGCATTGAGTGCACTGTAAAGGTGGTGGAACAACGTGGACAGGGATAGCACAGACTGTAATCGGTGGCCTTGAATTATAGGTATAGAAATTGTTGACTTGGTTAATGATTTGTTGTCTATATTTTTTCCAAAATTGAACAAAAAATACATGAATGAGATTTTACAACTCTTATTGATGGTTAAATTATGAATTGTATGATATGTGGATGAAGTGCAATAAATCTGTTTAAAAAAAAGAAAATAGGAAAATATAGATTAACCATTGGCTAATTCAATCACAATTATTTGAACCCTATTTTGTCCCTTAACATCTGAAATGAGGTTATATCTGGCATGTCTGCTAATAATTTGATGCCCTATCAACTGAAAGTCATGAGATTTTTTTTATATTTAAATTAGGAGATAATGACAATTATCCTTTTCTAGGAGAATAACACACATTTATATTGCTGTAGAACAGTTTCTGGTGAGCTTCTGCAAATTGGGTTACTCTTTTAATGATTAATATTGGGTTACATGGATAAGAAAAACTTTAAAATAAAAGTAAGATATGTTATTAATTTTCCTATTCAACAGCACACAGTCACAACTGTATTCTCAACCCTCATGATCCATTTACACCTCCACGTTAATACTAACGTTTTACTTTCTACTGTCAGTAAAAATCAGAGGCAGCAACTTTTTTTTTTAATAAGTATCTGTGGCTTTTTAAAATCAGTCATGTCTCCATAATGGAATAGTTTGAATCATCTTTCCTATGAAGCAAAATGCCACGCCTAGCTCCATATCTACTCCGATTCTGGCATCTCTGGGCAGTTTCTGTTGGGTCTCTTAAGTCTAGTCTAAAACATATCCTGGTTCCCTGCCCTTTGTTGGCCTACCCTAAGAGTATGGCCATCCTTAGACCATTTCCCTGAAACTATAATGTCCCTCTCCTTCTACAACACGGTGGGATTGCATTTCACCATTTCTGGTAGATTTGTGTCCCCTCCAAAAATGATATGATGAAATTTTCCCCACCCTCCATACCTTTAAATGTGACCCTGTTGGATGGCATAGGCTCTTTCTCTTAAAATATTATGCCTAGTCCTCACTTATTAATATAGTCAGGTTTCAAAGACGAGGTTGTTATGTGAGATCAGTGTTATGCAAGAATTGGGGGGCTATTCCCCATCGTTGGTGTCTGTGTCCCACATGCACCCTCAGTAGTTCTCTGCCCGCTGGGTGACCTTGGTATAGCTTGGGGTGTGCACGGACCAGAGAACTCCCTTTTCTCACCACAACCTCCCACCCCACTATGCAGTCCACAGGGCTTGGAAGTGGTTGCTGGTGCTCTGGCTTTGCCTGTCGTCTATTGCTTCCTGCTATCTGCCATGGCAGGGACTCTACCTTCTTTCGCCCCAGTGCCTACCTCCCTTCCATATTTCCTTGTCGTGCTTCAGGCCCATCTCAGCCTCCTCATACCCATCTGCAACAGTTATCCTTTCATACTCCAGGCCTCCTGTGGATGAATGAGAGATGGTCTCGCATGGCTGGCAGACACTGTCGCATAATAGCATGGTCATGTCTGGGGCCCCTGGTTTATCATCCAGGGCAGTTCGTGGAAGCCATCCCAGGACTGGCTGTGGTCCTATGTTGGGCCTGGATCATTCAAGGTGCCACAGACTTGTGGGCATTGTTAAATGTCAAAGAATGAGAGAATCTCTTAAGAGAGGAGTCTATGTATTACTTAAGTCATATGGTAGTAGCATAGGTCCTAATCCCTTCTGAGTGGCATTTTACAGAAGATAAGGGTACAGACAGAATCACATGCCCAAGTGGGAGAAACACATAAGGATCCATCTACAAGCCAAGGAATACCATGAAATGCCAGGGCTATCAGAAACATCAAGAAATAAGGAACTTATTTGATGGTAACTAACACCACCACCAAGGAGCCTGGTGGCACTGTGGTGGGCTACAATCTGTAAGACTGGCAGTTCAAAGGCACCAAAAGCTGCTCAGAAGAAAGACTGGGTTTGTCTTTCCCGTTTAAGAGTCTTGGAAATTCACAGGGGCAGTGCTATCTTGTCCTATAGAATACTATCCACTGGAGTTGACTTGATGGCAGTGAGTGAACACCACCACAAACAAAGGACCTCTCCTGTCACTGTTAGATGAGCATTGGGCTGCTAACTACAAGGTTTATGGTTCAAACCCACCAGCTGCTCCAGAGGAAAAAGATGAGGCTATCAGCTCCTGTAAAAATGGACCACCTCAGAAACCCCAACGAGGGTCACTGTGCATCAGAACTGATTGTTGATAGTGGGCTAGCAACTCCACCACATGCCTCTTCTCTCTGACATCTGAGGATTCGTCATGTGCTATTGCCTCGTGGAAGCTTGAAGAACCAGGGTCGGCATCATCTGCCAAGCTCCTTGGAAAGTTACCATGTACAATGCAAGATCCTGTTGTCCAAATAAAACAAGTGATCTTTCCATAGAAATTACGCTTTTATAGCACTAGTGAAAACAGCAAGTAAAGTGGTTTAAACAGCTACGTGTGAAAAGTCGTATAAAACTGGTCTCTGATAAGTCTTGCTTTTGTCTTACAGCTGTTACATTAGCTTAAACTGCATATCATATTATTTTAAAAATGCAACAGGAAAAAAGTTGTAGAAATCTAAAATATGCTTTCCATTATCTTTAAGGTTTTAAGTTTTCCCTTTAAATTGATGTCAGAGCCTGGTTATAAAGCAGAACAATATGCATGTGCTGTCACAAGGATGGAAGAATGGCCTAGAGTTTGTTTTGAATCCGTTCCCTTTTCTATGTCTTGGCAGTACCTCCTCGGAGGTACAAGGAAGAACGAAGTGAAGCGTGGCTTTATGATCTCGGATCTATCTCACTAATCATTTGCCCTATTATTAATACCTCTCTTTTCCTCCATGACTTTCACACATATAAGACAGTCTTAGATTCAGCTCCTGGGTCTAACACCAAGAATTTATATCTTCAAATATATGGAAGCCAGTAATTTCACTATTCTAAGTGGTACAGGCAACTTAAATATGTCTGTGATGACAGATGAGTCGCTTTCAACATTAGATGGGAGAAGTTCTGGGGAAACAAAGAATGCTTTCTGTTACCTGTCCAATCATGACCCCTCGGTGGATCCTCTTCATCCAATAGACTAGGGCAGCCTGGCTTTGACGTTTAGACAAGGCAAGAGAGAGAATTGGACCTCCTTCACTTGCATAAATAGTTTTATTTGTATTCAGCTGTGTTTCAACTGACTTTCTAACCTTTTAGAAAACATCATTTTAGATTCTTTGCACCACACAGCATCTCTGTGTGAAATTCATAGTAATTCAAACAGAAATTCCCTCTGGCTCCACATGACTGAACATTTGATTAAAATTATAGAAACCAAACTACCAGGCAACCCCTCCCAACGCCAAATGGAACATCTGCTGGAGGAAGCCTGTAGAAGTCAGGCAGTATTGAAATGCCATGCCCTGGGGGACATAGACACAAAACAAAATTAAATGACGAACATGAAGGGGGTTGCTTATCAGGGGTGAGAAACATGTAAGCTGATTAGTTACTGGCTTAAATGTGAGGGTTTTACGATACAATACAGAGGAAGTTTGTGGCTTTGTTTGCTTGCTTACATTATTCTAACAGAGTGCAGTACTATCTAGAATAAAATTAGAGTTAATATTCATTTCATTAAAAATACTAATGAAAGTATGTCAAAACTCAAATTTTTTATTTTAAAAATGGTAAATATATTTCAAAATGTCAACAGGGTGAAAAGTTATCATAATAAGAGCGAGCGAGCGAGCGAGAGAGAGAGAGAGAAATAAAACCCGGTATAGAGGTTTGCAGATTTTAGGAAAAAGCCAAATTAATTGATTGATTTAAATTAAAGAACTCAGACATTGAAAATAATTAAAATTAGGGATTAAAATAGGAAATATAAGGTTATGAATTATTTTGCTAAATATTTAACAAAACTATAAAAGTATGCATTATAATGATAACTGTAAAGATAAGCATCCCTTCCCACTACCTTTACAATTTGATCCCAGTTGATCTGAAGTGCCCTCCCCCCAAAGTGACCATCAAGACATACCACCTAGAGAGGATGGTGCAAGGTTCTTTGGCACCAGTGGGGCTCTGGCCACCCTGGTCAGTAGACTGGATGCCCTGCAAGCCCGAACTTGTGCCTGTCCCATTGCTTGTCCCTACAGCAGAGGACTCCAACAGAAACCCAGGACTGAGAAACCTACAGAGACAAGAGTCAAATACAGGCTCCTGGGAGGTCCAGTGGGGGAGGGGGCAAGGGAGAGGTGATGTCAAAGGATTCAAGAAGGAAGGAAGGGTTTTGAAATTGATTGTGATAGCAATTGTATAATATTGCTTGAGGTTATTTAACTATGGCATGAAATGATATCTGTCTTAGCTCCCAATAAAATGGTTTTGAGTAAGAAAAGAAATATTCCCAAAGAGGTGTGTTTCTATATTACTTGACAAATAAGTAAAATGTTGTTTTTTTAATCCTAAACAAGTTCTACATAAAGCCTATTTGAAAAATAAAACCAGTGATTTATTGTACTTCCTTATTTATAAGAAATGTTTGGTGTAACAGGGAGGGTAAAGGAAGAGTGGGTAGGAAAGAGGGAACCGATTACAAGGAACTATATGTGACCTCCTCCCTGGGGGACAGACAACCGAAAAGTGGGTGAAGGGAGACGTCGGACAGGGCAAGATATGACAAAATACCAATTTATAAACTTATCAAGGGCTCATGAGGGAGGGGGAGCGGGGAGGGAGGGGAGAAATGAGGACCTGATGTCGGGGGTTAGGTGGAGAGAATATGTTTTGAGAATGATATACAAATGCGCTTTACACAATTGATGTGTGTATGGATTGCGATAACAGTTGTATGAACCCCTAATAAAATGTTTAAAAAATAAAAAAAAAGAAAAAGAAATGCTTCATGATATCAATGTGAATCAATACCAGTTTTACCTCAGCCAGCATTGGTTGTAACTAAATCCATAATCAATAGAATATCGTCAAATGAATAATTTGATCATGCATTTCTAGCCAATCACTCTTGACATAATAAAAAGTGTGTATTCAGGGTTTATTGATATTGCTCTCTATTGGTATTAAGTTTCAAATACTCAACATTATTTCAGCAATATATGCAGCAATTATTTCATTTATATTTTAATAGAGAAATCTTTGTTTTGGGTTGTTTTCATTCAATACAAATATGCCCATAATATCTAAGTCCTCAATTTCTGTACTTAAGAGAGAGAAATAGAGAAGTAGAATCTGTAAGTCTGGGTTTTAGAATGACAAAGAGGGCAAAAAAGGGGGGTGAGTCTGAAGACAGCCACATTAGCAAGATTGCATGTTAAATATATGTCTTAATAAAGCACTCATACAAATATTCATATGGACACAGAAATTGAATGTTGGGTCACAGGATGGCTCAGTGATTTCTATAGGGATGAGCCTTAACCAGTGCCAAAGAACAGGTACCTCTGAAGAAGCCCTGGTCTGTAAGTGGTTACATGAAGCCAAATGATCATCTTTTGTCTCTGAGGGGTCAGCATCTAGAGGTGAGTTGCTACATGAAGTCTCCACTAACCTTATAGGATTCTTTTCTAACCATAGGTTAGGTGGAGTAAAAGTTTTCTTGAGCAATTCTCTTTCTTCAGCTTAAATAAATACTTTTATTTTACTATTAGTTATCAGGGACTACAAAAAATAGGCAAACTATAACTGCAGTTTCAGGAAAAAGTATTGGAAAACTAAAACTGGAGCTATAAATTAGAATCCAAAATGATGCTCCAAAGTAGATGATAGTTTTTTCAGGTAATGTGTGCGAAATGTTGAGAAATGAAGTCAACTCACATGAGATTGTTGAAGGAAAACCAAACCAAACACAGAGACGGAGATGTTGGTGTCATATATGGTTACCCCAGAGTGTGTGTGCAGCATTCCAGGTGCATGGGATTCAGAGTCAAAACTAGATGGTCTTTTCTCCCTAAGAGTTGTAGCCTAGGTGAAATCACAATAAAATTACAAAGCATATTATGATGTTACCTACTTTACCTTTTTATATAAAGAATGACACTTTATAATAATCGTTATAAATTCCGAGTGAAATACAACTTAACCTGGGAGATCCAATCTGGGGTGTATTTTAATAGTAATAGCCTATTACATCTAATGCCTGATAACTACACGAGTGATTTTGTAGAGAAAATGTTCTATGCAAAGGGCATTTTCATCTTTCAACAGCACTAAGAAGGCAAAACGGAAGTGCGTATACGAGTATAATAAAATATTTCTATAGCCAACATACTCGCAAATATTTTGGCTTGGATTTTATATATTTATAGGAAGAATCAGTATCATAGTCTTTCATCCTTTGTCTCTATCATAATTAATTTCCTTTCACAAAAGTCTCGAAGCAATATTGGACCCGTTCTTCTGATTTTTTTTTACCATGTCATTATAATATGGAAAGGTAGATGTTTCCTTTTTATTATAAGTCACTAATGATTTTGAGGTGTTTGACCTGATTTTAATCTCTTTTTCAGTGGGGTCATTCTAAAAATCATGACATTTTTCTCAAAATGCACTGCAACCTCTGCTACTTTTTGACTTAGTTTTCTATTCTTTTACATTTACTTTGCCTTGTTAATTGTCTTTATTCTCTAAGGTTGTAAAGCATTCTGCCTTTTCCAAATGTTAAGTAAATTTATCTTCTTCATTTTGCCTGATATTTATATTACATTGTTTCTACACTTTTTGATAAACTTATCTGGGTGAATTTTGTCCTCCCCTGCTGTATTTGGAGCCCTGAGTGTGCAGTGGAGTCTCTGTTGGGCGCTGACTGCAAGGTGAGCGGTGTGAACCCACCAATTCCTCTGTGGGGTGAATATGAGGCTCTGTTTCTGTAATCGAAAGAGAGTATGCTTGATTGATTCACATGAATCTCAGGAAAGTTCTCAAAGTAGAACATGCTATTCTGTTTGATCCTTAAGGTATTGATAAATTTCATATTCAGATTGTAAACTTGGTTATGTGAAAAAAGATTTCAAATTTCTTCCAGAGAGAACATGTTATTACATAGCTTAAATGCTAAAAGAGTAGATAGTTTGGATTTGATTTTATATCTACAAAGGAGGTGGATATGAAGTCAAGTAGTTAAATGTCAAATAAAAATTAAATGACATGCTAAATAGTCCAGGGAAGTTTGGTTAATAATTATTCTTGTGTCACTTAAAACTAAAAGTGTTTTATGTAGAAGTCATTTAATCATGGATGTATTGGATAAGGGCAGTCCATGCTTGTCTTTTGAAGTTACATATTTGAGTTATAGTTAATTTATATGACCCTCCTAGCCTCTCTTCCTTCCATGACATATTACAATTCTGGACTTTATTTGCCTGTGGCTATAGTTCCACTTTGGAGACATTCTCCACTATAGGAATGGACAAAAGTAGGAGGGATGAAGGCATTTAGTAGAGGGGGTGAACCAAGCCATGGCCATTACTTCCTTGGGGGAATCTTTGACTTGACCGCAGTTGCGGGTGTGATTTAAGACTTCATCCTTAGTTTGGTGTATATAGATATAGGTTTGAATAGGCATCAGCTCATTGGGAAGCCATACCCCTATTTCCTGGCTGAGCTTTGGTAGAAGCAAGACCACCTGTGAGTTTGGGCATTCTTGTCTTTTACCTCTGGGCCCTGCATTTGGCTTGCCTCTACCTGATCTTCAAGTCTGCGATTGAATAGCACCCACAACATAAGACACATCCTCAGAGATTCATGAGTTTCCATGGGCCCTTGGAGCGAATCGTGGAACCTGGGACACGAGGGAGGGAGTATACTCAGGGAGGAAGTTGGGCCAGGTGTTCAGTAGAGAATGAAGCAGAGTAGTATCTTGGATGACTTGGACATTTAGACATCACTTCTCTCCGAGTTCTGGGGACTTGTCTGGCATTCGTTTTCCTAAATTAAATTATTACCACGGTAGGATAAAGAATAAATTTCCACTTTCCATCCAGATAAACATCAACAATTTCATAAATAATTCTGAAATGACTCCTTTACTGTAACTCTGTGACTTTAAGCAAGACATTTAAACATCTGTTAGCTTCAGTTTCCCTATTTGTGAATAGGGATAAAAATTCATAATTTTTGTATTAAATAAAATGCAAAGTAAAAGGCATTCAATTAATTAAAAAAATAAACAGATGATAATGTGTGAAATATATTTCATGTGTGTTATTTGATTGAGTAGTTAGCTTAGTCTATGGGGCCTAATAATACTGAATACGTTCTTATTCTAATTTCACTTCGTTATAAGTTCCAGAAGTTTTTGATGGCCAATTTTACCCCCAGAGAATTTGACTTTTGTGGACAGGAAAATCACTGCTGAAGTGTTCATATATAGAATTCAACAAACTACTTTGGGCAAGAAGGCAATTTGGTCAACTAAAATGAGAAGTAGTTTAGGAGCCAATTTGAAAATTGTCATGGACAATTAGTTTTTTTAAGACTCAATTTATGCCTAGGAAAAAGGCAATAATAATACCTTCCATAAGAATAGTAGTAAATATTAGGCAACTAGCCCTTGTGGCTTGTTGTTGTTATGAGGTGCCGTTGAGTCAGTTCTCATCCATAGCACCCCATCCACACAGATGGAAACACTGTCCAGCGCTGCACCATCCTCACAATTATTCCTACGCCGAAGCCCAATGTGGCAGCCACTGGGTCTCCCCATCTTGTTGAGGGCCTTCCTCTTCTTAGCTGCCTTTCTATTTTACCAAGCAGGATGTCCTTCTCCAGGGACTTTTTTTTTAAAGAATGACAACTTCTCAATATGATCATCTTTCCAGTATTCTACACCCAGAAGCTAATGAAGGAACCATACTGGTATACTGATTAAACTGCTAACTGTAAAGTTAGGCATTTCCAACACACCAGCTGCTTCATGGGAGAACGATGTGGCATTTTGCTTACCTAGAAACATACAACCTTGAAAATCCCATGGGGAAGTTCTGCTCGACGTTAGACGGTGGCTGTGAGCCAGAAGCAACTTGATGGCAATGGGTGTGGTTTGCATTCATCAGAAAATGTTCATCGACAAACTCAATCTTGATGATAACCCCATGGGATTGGGACTTTTTTATTATTAAATAGAGAATTAGAGATGTGACAGAAAATGTGAACTTTGAGATGGGAGAGTGCCCTGGTTATATAGGGACCTCGATCTAATTACATAAAAACTGAGAACATTACTTGTGTTTGGTCAGAGAAAGGCACAAAGTCATTGGCATTGAAGACGGGAAGAATCACAAATTAGAGAAATCATCTGCCACTACAAGTGGGAGAAAATACAGGAAACATTTCTTCCATTGAGACTGCAGAAAAGCAGAGAGCTTTAGTGGCATCTTGATTTTAGTTCAATAAGATCTTTATAAGACTCCAATTAGGTCTTTATAAGACTCATGAAGTACAAACTCGTAATTTTCTACACCACTGATTTTATTATTATCTACTAAATAGATAATAGTAAAACAGCAATAGAAATTGAATACAGTTGCCAAGAACTTCTGAATTCAATTCTGCCATTGTTGTCACCCACTTCCACAAAATGACAGAATTAGAATTTTCCACTTCTGTCAAGTTTATGTGTTTGGATACAGAATGATTCCAACCCTAGTTCACATAGGAGTAATTCCTGTGCCAATGCATAGGAATCTGTGTCCTTTTCTGTGCGCATGTGTTTCTGTTTGTGTTGGCGAGTTGTGACTCAAACATGAGGTTGGTTTCATTAGCCCTTGTCTATAAAGTATATAAGGTTTTATCACAATTTCAAAATTAAGAAATTCAAATGAGGCAGATTTAGAGATATTGCTTATGTCCTTCTATTTTCTGGTAGCCATCATTATGCATGGAGGTCTACGTAAAGGGCATATTCAGAAGAAGCCTCAAGTAGAATATATGTAACTTACAAGCTAAGCATCTAGTAACACCTTCCCTTGACTTCTAGGCAAGGAAACTCAAGGCTAGGGGTTTAAATAATACATCTGCATTTCTTTGATAAATTTGTTGAAACTTGTAGGTTTTCTATCTTGCTATAGTATTCATCTAGTGACTTGATTCTGTCCCCTTTGTATACATTGATTGAAGCTAAGTGGGAAATTATTAGAAAAGAAAAGAAAACAATGTCAACAAACAGGTGTCTTCTAAAAGCTTTTTTCCCCTTCTTATTGTTTTTAAGAATCATTTTATTGGGGGCTCATACAACTCTTATAATTCATTACATACATCCATTGTGTCAAGCACATTTTTGCATTTGTTGCCCTCATCATTCCTAAAACATTTGCTTTCCACTTGAGTCCTTGGTTCCAGCTCATTTTTCTGCTCCTCCCTCATGAACCCTTGATTATTTGTAAGTTATTATTATTTTGTCGTATCGTACGCTGTCTGATGTCTCCCTTCACCCACTCTTCTTATTTTCAGTAAATATTTAACTCGATCAGTTGTTTCAAAGTTTTCTTCAATTAGGGCTAGAACATTAAAAGCAAATTGTTTACTTATTCTTAAAAATAATTGTCAGCAGGGTGTGCTATGAGGCTGACTCAGTGCTAGATGTCGATGACAGGAGGAGACCTACATGTAAGAATAGCTTCTGCAACTGCACTAAAGGGAATGTTTTCAAGGCCTGGGAATCTGACCCCCCTTATGTTTCTGCCTCAAACTGATGACTACCTAACCTAGAAAAACTAATTTTTTTTCTTGCAATCATTTTGCACAGTTAGGAGTATAATGGGCTCTGTACCATTTCCTAAGCAGGAAGCATTACTCTCTGAGAGAGATACAGAATATCAAGCTAGATAAACCACTGATTTTTCCAGGCTTAATAGTTCTTTTATTTTTCTGGTAATTATTCTCAGTTGAGCATTAGCATAGATGAATTACACATGGGAGTTCAAACCTATGGTGGGGTTACATTAACTTTAATTCCCCACTAGGGAAGGGAAGTTAGAAAAGTGAAATAAGAAATATATTGATAAAATAATCTATATAACTTTATAACCTAATTAAAGAACCTGATATTTTATAAAAACCCCTTTATGGGTGCTTAGGTAGAGTTGTCAAAAGAGCAAAGAGCAAAGTTGGAAATTGTTTAAAGAAATAAAATCATGATGGTTAAAACAGGAAAAGATCTGGTAGAAGAAAATTTGCAGCTGAAATTGAAAGAAGATGCAAAGTTGTTCTAAAACACAATATTAACACCCCTTGAATTGAACTTACAGAGAACAGATGGAATAGATATTTTCATCATGTACATTGGATATAAGAGAGAAAGAGTGAAATATAAACAAACAGGCTTCAAAATTTTGTAGAAAAAATTAGAATTAAGAGATAATGTAAACTTTCCATAAACATTTTGAAGCCCCCTTATAGAAATCAAGGACTCCATGCATGGTAAAACCATGCTCAGCTGAAAACTGAATGTTTACATGTCCAAGCACAGCAGGCATTTCTTGGAAAAAGGGAATTATAACCTACTTCTAGAAAAAGATGTCACTGAAAATCTGATGGAGCATAGCTCTACTCTGACACACATAGGGTGGGCACAAGGCTTAGAGTTGGTTTTGCAGTGATTATTCTTTTGGTAGAAAGAAGCTACTCCACTTCTTTCTACAGCCCTACATGTAAAAAAGAAACTGCCTCACAATGAGATCCCAGAGAGACGTTCACTCCTCCAAAGAGTTCCTTTTCTCATGTAGTTCAGTTTACTGCACAGGACTGAAGATGCTGAGGAAGATCCACATCCCTAACAGGGCACTTGGGAACTGACTGCTGACTCCATTTGGGTTGGGTTTGGGAACTGATGAAAAGAACATAATGGTTATTCATTAGAAAGTACCTCTTTGGGTTCATTTTGCATATTTTCTAATATATTGAATAACATATGAAATATTTCTGCTTATTACTTACTTTATTCTGAGAGCTGAAATTTAATAGAATTTCTAGGATGTGCCTATCAATCCAATACAAGTTTTTCCAATGTCTACTTCTTATTAACCTAACCCAATACCACAACATTTTGTCATTCTTTACTGTATTTCATTCTCCATCCCTTTGGTATAACATTTTCAACCTTTATTCTAACTAATAAATTCATAGTTTTTAATCTTCAATAATCTGTGGACATGTGTTTGGTCTAAACTTAATCTACAACTACATGAAATTTCCAAATGAGGTTTAAACCTGTTGAATCCAGATAATCCATTGATTCTGGGAGATAGTCAAGTAAGTGTTATTGTAAACCACTACGTTTTGTGATAATGTTAAGTAGTCATCCAACTAAACCAAACTAACTGTCAGTGAGCGGATCCTGACACACAGCAACCCTGTAGGGTGGGGAGAACTGCCCGTGTGGGTTCTAAGACGGACTCTTCATGGGGACGAAGGGATTAGAAGCCCTCATCTTTCTCTCATGGCGTGGTTGGTGGTTTCAAACTGCTGACCTTGTGATTAGCAGCCCAACAGTAACCATTATGTAACCAGGCCTCCTTAAATAGCCATAGGTAACAGAAATGATAAAATTCACTTTTTATTTAAAATGATAAATCCTAGTGCCTTTGCTTACTTTTATCAAGTTAAATCTGGTGTTGCTGTTCAGTGCTATTGCGTCTGTTCAGGTTCACAGAGACCCTATGTACAGCAGACTGTAACACCGTCTGGTCCTATGCCATCCTCACCATTTATTTGTAAAGCTGAGTCCATTGTTGCAGCCCCGGTGTCCGTCCGTCGTGTTGAAGACCTTCCTCTTCTTGCTGTCCCTCCATGTTACCAAGCATGTCTTTGTCTGGGACTGCTCTCTCCTGACCTGCCCAAAGTATGTGAGATGAAGTCTCACTATATAAGGAACATTCTGCTTGTACTTCTTCCAAGAATTTTTCAGTAATTTTTCAGTATTCAAAAATATTTTGAATATTTTTGGCCAGCACTGTAGTTCGAATGCATCAATTCTTCTTCAGTCTTCCTTAGCCAATGTCCAACTTCCACGTGCATTGGAGGCATTTGAAAATACCGTGGCATATTTAACTATAACGATGTTTAGTCTTGGTCCTGCTTTTTATCTAGAGGGCGATAGTACAATAAACGTTTGCAGTGAGTCGGCTTTACTAGCTGACAAAGCAAAATTACATGTCAGAACTTGTGCAGGAACTGAAGGAGATGGTGTGTCTGTCTTCATCTTTCTTTTTAGTGGAAAAGTAGCATTATAACCATGACTAGACAAATGTTAACTGAGTGAGACTCACTCACTCACCCTCTCAAGGCCATTGGGTTGATTTCGACTACAGCAACCCTAAAGGACAGAATAGATCTGGCCCTGTAGGTTTCTGAGACCATAACTCTCTATGGGAATAGAAAGCCCTGTCTTTCTCTTGCAGAGCAACTGGTGGTTTTGAACTGCTGACCTTGTGGTTAGCAGTCCAATGGTAAATATACAATTAGAGAGAGTCTGGCAAAAAATGAGAGTGGTAGGGGAAGATGCTGGGAGCTTTGGCAGAGTTAAAGGTAACAGAGGTATAATCTGTTTCATACAATCCTGCAATAATAATGATCTACAAATTGATGCATGTTTAGACCTGCAGGCTGAATGGGTGTGAGAGGGAGATTGGGAGCGTATGATCAAATCCACATAGGTTAGCAGATGGGTTTCTGCCTCTGTGTATTTATTTTTGCTACAAATATAGCCCTGAATGTGATATAGGAAGCAAATAGGAACAAGGTTATGAACACTTCATTTACATAACTAACCATGTTTAGGGAATGAGTCACTGGTCTTGGGGCCTCAGGGCTATAATTTTGGGCACACCAAGTTCAATTGACATAATTCACAAGATAGTGTTCTACTTCCTACTTTGATGAGTAGCTACTGGGGTCTGGAGTGCTCATTAATGCCCCCCTAAGGTGCCACTATTGACCGCAGGAGAAAGAAGAGTTATAGAAACAGAAAGATACACGGAAACAATGAGCCCAGTAGCTGGTGGACTGTGCAAACACTCATCTCCACAATCCCACAATGAGAAGAACTGGATGGTGTTCCTGTCAACTGTTTTGAAAGGGATCACACAACAAGCTCCTGGATAGGGTGGGAGACAAACGTGGACCAAACTCATAAGAAAGACCAGGGCCTACTGAATCGAGACTCGAGGGACTCACAAAACCATGGCCTTCGTCCCCCTGCAGATCTGGAATTGAGCTCACCCTTGTGGGTCAATTTCCAACTAAACGATACATGGATCGGTTAGTGGAACAGTGAGAGCACTGGGGTATGCAGGCCCAGCATCGCTTAGCATTTGAGATCACAAGGCCAACACTTACCCAAGCACAAACTTCAGAAGGATTAGGAAAGAGGAACAGAAACCGGAAACACAGGGAAGAAGTGGGATAAGTGACAGTATTTTGAAGGGCTTGCAATAAGTGAAATGAAATGGTTATGAATTATGGGATATGAAACTAATGATCTGCCCTATAAACCTTTACCCAAAGTACAATAGTTTAAAAAAGCAACAACTGATGTAAATTAACCTGCTTTAGTGCTGATTCATGATTATGATCATTGTCCAGAAGGCAGGACTACCTGGGAGTGTATTTACTCATGGAGCTCTGTTTACATTTATAATTTATTTATAGTCATTTGTTCATTTGTCTTGGCTGAGTGAACATTCAGTAGATGATAAGCTAGGCTTAAAAACTGTGTGGGTCCTGTCCCTGCTCCTTACTTGCTCTCAGGAAGGGAACACAGAAGCTATGGTGCTATAGCAAAATGTGGCAAAGAAATTAGATGGTACCCAGCTATCAGATAAAGTAGCATCTGGGGTCTTTAAGGCTGCTCTCCAAACAAGCAGCCATCTAAGTGAGATGTCAACTCAGTCTGCATAAACAGTTAAAACTTTGTCAGTTTGATTCCCCATCCCCACCCCCTTTGATGCACACTGGACCTGATCTGGTTTTCAACATTTTCTGCATTTCTGTTTGTTCATATTAGAATTTATCTCAGTGGTGTTAGTCAATGGGGTCACCCTCTTGAGGTTGTGTTTCATTCTGTTGTGCATAAGGTCACTAGGAATCAGAATGAACTGGATGATACCTAATAAGAACAACAATGATGACAAATATAAGAAGAAATGTGCAGATCATTAATCTTCCCAGAGATGCAAATCAAACCAAAAATATTTCATCCCACTCCAGCATAATACTGAAGAGAAACCACAAACAAAACCAAAAAGTGCTGGCAAAGGTGGGGAGAAACTGGAAGCCTTACAAACTGTCAGTGGGACTTTGAAATAGCAAGGGCACTGTGGACATTGGTATGGTGTCACCTTAAACACTTTGCAAATAGAAATACCATATGACCTATGTCATATTGGGCTGTGGCTTCTCTTGTTCTATCGAACACTTCCTTAAATGTTTTTCTATTGTAATTGTCATCATTTCTCATGAAGTTTGGATTTTTAAAATAAGACAAAGCATGCACACATGCTTAAAAATATATGTATATATATATATACACCCATAATACATCATACAGAGGAAGAGAGAAATTGATAATAGAAGCCTCATGACAGTATGTCTAGCAGTTCTTAATGGAGTCCTGCTGGTGCAGTGGATTAAGTGTTGGGATGTTAACAGAAAGGTTGGTGGTTCAAACCCTCAGCTGCTCCTTAGGACAATGACAAGGCAGCTTGTTTCCATAAAGATTCACAAACTTGGAAATCCTATAGAGCAGTTCTACTCTGCTCTTAGTGCTGCTACGAGGCAGAATTGATCCGAGACAATGGCTGGATCAATTCTTAATTAACTATGAAGAGAAAATTCTGACATGAATCTGTAGGGAAAGATTTATAATACAGTATTTTCAATCTAACCTATATATAGTGCTCACTCTAACCTCAGTAACTTCAGCAATGACACTAGTGCTCAAGGAACTACTCATGATTAATGATAGAGCATCCCAACTCTATCAAAAGAATCAAAAGTCAAATGAAGGCAGAACATGATAGTGGGACAAGAGGAAAGTACAAAGAAATAGAGGAAAGAACTAGGAGACAAAGGGTAGTCATAAAGATTTAAATACAGGCATATAAAATGTAAATATATTTAAATATGATGAGGGGGAAATAGATCTATGTACATATATTTATAGGTTGAGTATTAAGAAAACAGATGGACAGTGGGCCCCTGCACAAGTACTCCCTCAACACAAGAACACTTTGTTCTAACAATTCGATAGTCTGAGATGCTTACTTGCCTGGCACGATCGCTGAAGACAATGGGTGCACAAGCAAATGTGTTGAAGAAAGCTGATGGTGCCCAGCTACCAAAAGACATAGCACCTGAAGTATTAAAGACCTGAAGATAAACAAGCAGCCATCTAGCTGAGAGACAACAAAACCCACATGGAAGAAGCAGAGCAGCCTGTCCTGTCTCGATTGCTGAGGACAAAGGGGGTGCATTAGCAAATGTGGTGAAGAAAGCTGATGGTGCCTGGCTGTCAAATTCTATAGCATCTGGGGTCTTACATGCTTGAAGATAAACAGGGGGCCATCTAGCTGAGAAACAACAAAGCCCACATGGAAGAAGCACACCAGCCTGTTAGATGACAAGGCAGCGAAGGGGTCAGGTATCAGGCATCAAAGACCAAAAAATAAAAATCATTGCACTCCCCCACATTTACAATGCTGAGTGGGGACCCAGGGCCCATTTGGGGGAAATTGGACATCCCCTTGCAGAAGGGCTGTGGGGAGGAGATGAGCCAATCAGAGTGCAGTGTAGCAACGATTAAATATACAATTTTCCTCTAGTTCTTAAATGCTTCCTCCCCTCCCACTATCATGATCCCAATTCTACCTTACATATCCGGCTGGACTGGAGGATGTACACTGGCACAGATAGGAACTGGAAATATAGGGAATCCAGGAAAGATGAATCCCTCAGGACCAGTGGAGAGAGTGGCAATGGCAGGAGGGTGGAGGGAAGGTGAGGGAGAATGGGGGAATAGATGACAAGGTCTACATATAACCTCCTCCCTGGGGGATGGACAGTGGAGAAGTGAGTGAGAGAGACGTCGGATGGTGTAAGATATGATAAAATAATAATTTATAAATTATCAGGGGTTTAGGGGGAGGGGGAGCTGGCAGGGAGGGGGGAAAATGAGCTGACACCAGGGGCTCAAGTGGAAAGCAGGTGTTGTGAGAATGATGAAGTCAACATATGTACTAATGTGCTGGACACAAGTGATGTATGTACGGATTGTGAAGAGTTGTAGGAGCCCCTAATAAAATGATTATATATATATAAAAAAAGAATCGAAAGTCAAGCCACTACCAGATCAGCTCTCTTGGCCAATCTGTCCTGTGCTGTTATCACCGAAAGATTGCCTGCAGAAATTACTGCTACTGGAAGCTCCTTCAAGAGTTGCAATATGAATCTGCCTTAATTATTGTTTAATTTTAGTTATCAGAGAAGGCCTATGCCATTAAGAGATATATTTGCTATTAGAGCAGTGATCATAATTTGTAAAGTTAAAAATGATGCCTTCATTTTGGAGAAGAATTCATTTGACACACACTATCTCCAAAATATAGTAACCTGGTCCAGGAAGTATGCAGCCAGAGGTAATACAGAGTTAGTTATTTTATTGCTTACTTGGTATTTATATTTTTTCCTATGTGTTACTGACAGGCTTATTCAGACTTTGGTTGACATTTTGTTTTAATGACTCCCAGTTAAAAATTTACCCCCTGAGTCCTACCGGGTTCTCAATCATAAATTCTTATTTCCTCGTCCACTGAGGAGCCCGAGCGGTGGAGGAGGCTACCAATGGAGCCGCTGTAACTATAAGGGCAGTGATTTGAATCCATAAGCTGCTCCAAGGGAAAAAGCGATGAAGCTGTCTTTCCTTTTTATAAGGATTTAATGTCTTGAAAATGCAAAGGAGCAGTTCTTCTTGTCTGATAGGGCAACTCTGAGTGCGCGTGGACATCGTGGAAGAGTTAGGGTCTTTGACTTTGGCAAGTCCCATTTCACCAATTTACTTAGGAAAAACCTTTAAACTTCCATTTGTACTTCTTTCTAGTATGGCTATTTACAATTTTCTTAGGCACTGAGTACTTCTGGAGCAATGTTGGCAAGATTCATAGAAGAGTTGTCAATTTTGAGTAGCACGTTATTCAGAATTATTTAACTATCAAAGTTCCTGTGATGACGCATTAAGAAATAGCAACCTACTCACCCTTTCTTCCATTAACCCTCCATTTCCTGACATTGACTTTTTTTTCTTCATATAATTTATTATCTCCTAATATACAACCCATTTACTTATTCATTTTGCTTGTTATAATTTTCCCTCCTCTACAATGACACTCTCAGGAGGGCAGATATTTTTATTCATTTAATGCTTCATCATTAGCATCTGACTCATAAGAGGGATACAAATAAATAGTTTTTCAATCACTAAATGCACGCGAGGTCTTTTCCTCCTCTGTAGACTATTGAATAAATGATGGTGGAGCTAACTTTATTAACCAACTCTTTCTTACCCTTCAAATTGTTGTAAGATAGAAAAATTGCCAGAGCAGGAGTCTATATTTCATTTTTTTAATAGAAAAATTCATTTTGGTTTCCAAAACTACCCCCAAGCCCCAATCAATTGTCATTAAGGCATTCTTAAATACATGCAATTTCTAACTAATGCAAACCACTAAAACATTAGATATTTTATCTAATTATTCAACAATAAAGTTATTGTTGAGTTTATTTTTGTGAAATATGCAATGTTACTGTGTGTTTTCCTTTTGCTCTGCTGGGAGGAGGCACTAAAATTCAAATAAACAATGGAAATATGTGAAAAAATGTAAAGATACTGCATTTGAGGCCTCTGGTAGTGCTCTCAAGTCCAAAGAGAAGCAAATAAGAATTCCGGGGTGTCTACACCTGTAAGGAAGGAAGGTGTGGTGAAGACTATTGTAATATCCTGTAATTGGTTCAAATGATTTTATAGAAGTCACGGGTCTATACTAGAAGAATTAGAACTACATCATGGTTTGAATTCTCATAGCATGTGCTCAATTTAGATGACTTTGTTGATGTGTGCATGAAGTTTTGTTTATTTTGTAAGTCTATTTCTGGTGATAATCTTGTATCCTATTACAGTGAAATGGATAGTGATTTTTCCTACCACTCATCCTTCAATTTTTTGTAATGTGGTAACTTGAGCAATGCTATAATGCTGGACGCTGTGTCACCCAGTCTCCCACACTGGACAGGAGTGCCCAGACTAGCACAGATGAGGGAGAAGACGGAGGAAGTCTGTGTCTGAGAGTCTTGCCTATGACTAGGAGCAGACCGCTGTTTGGTGCAGGTGTCGGAAGACCCACCCCGCAGACTGGAAGGCACTTGAAAGACAGCTAGGGAAGAGCTGCCTCCTCAAAGTAGAATGGACCTTCATGATGTGCACGGAGCAAAGCTTTCAGAACTCTCATTTGCTGACGAAGCATGGCTCAAAATGAGAAGAAATAGCTGTAAACATACAGGATGAATCAGAACATGGAATACACAAAGTGTGAATCTAGGAAAATTGGAAGTTGTCAAAACTAAAATGGAACACATAAATACATTGCAGAGTAAAAATGGATTAAACTGGCCTTTCTAAATCATAGAATATTGTATGGCTTATTAAACTTCATTCATAATCAAAAAGAATATTTCAAGATGTATTTTGAAGCACATTACTAGATAGGATAGAAAACTATTGATCTGTAAGGAAGACCAGTTAATACAACTATTATTCAAATTTATGCACCAACCACCAAATCTACTAATGGAGAAATTGAAGAATTATACCAGTATCTTCTGTCTGAAATTATTCACACAAGATGAGGTTGTCTGCTTCCATGAAGGTTTAGTCTTAGAAATCCAAATTCAAGTTGTAACATCAACTCAAAAAAGGACAGCCAGAATGCTCCTTGGAAGCAGTGACTTCTCACGAACTCTGGACATGTGTTAGGAGAAACCAATCCCTGGAAAAGGATGCTTGCTAACCTAGAGGGTGAGCGTCAAAGATAAAACCATAAACTAAGTGGACTGATGGTGCAACAACGGGCTCCAACATAGCAGCGAGGAAGATATTGCAGGACCAGGCAACCTTTCCTTCTTCTTTTTTTTTTTTTTTTTAAC
Source organism: Echinops telfairi (assembly GCF_000313985.2). Lineage (NCBI taxonomy): Eukaryota > Metazoa > Chordata > Mammalia > Afrosoricida > Tenrecidae > Echinops > Echinops telfairi. The sequence goes on along the minus strand of NW_022107431.1, from coordinate 98,545,897 downwards.
TTTTTATTAGGGGCTCATACAACTGTTATCACAATCCATACACACATCAATTGTGTGAAGCGCATTTGTACATCATTCTCAAAACATTTTCTCTCCACTTAAACCCCCGACATTAGGTCCTCATTTTTCTCCTCCCTCATGAGCCCTTGATAGTTTATAATTGGTATTTTGCCATATCTTGCCCTGTCCGACGTCTCCCTTCACCCACTTTTCGGTTGTCTGTCCCCCAAAGAGGAGGTCACATATAGTTCCTTGTAATCGGTTCCCTCTTTCCTACCCACTCTCCCTCTACCCTCCCTGTTTCGCCACTCATACCACTGGTCCTGTAGGGCTCATCCGTCCTGGATTCCCTGGATTTTCAGTTTCTATCTGTACCAGTGTACATCCTCTGGTCTAGCCAGACTTGCAAGGTCGAATTCGAGTCATGGTAGTGGGAGCAGGGAGGAAACATTTAGGAACTAGAGGAAAGTTGTATTTCTCATCGTTGTTACATCGCACCCTGACTGGCTCATCTCCTCCCTGAGACCCCTCTGCAAGGGGCTCTCCAGTGGCCTACTAATGGGTTTTGGGTCTCCACTCCGCACTCCCCCCACCGGACTTGCACTTGCCTCAGACCACTGAACCACAGCAACAACAACTAATGTACACAATGGAAAGATTTTAAAGAGTAGCTTTAGATTAGTTTTTGTTAAGCTCTTAACTCTATTAAACTATTTCATTCAATAGCAGTAAAGAGTATTATATTTAGAAGAAGTATACCATATATGCTCAAGGATAAGCAGACCCAAATTTTCAAACTAAAATTTTCAAAATTTTAGTTTGAAAAGTTTCGGGTCATTTTACACTTGCTCGAGTATATATGGTAATCACTGGTACTAGCTAGAATCACCATAAATTATAGATAGACATGTTACTTTTTACTGTGAATTTCCTTTTATTCCTACTTGTAAGCTACATTTTCAGAGTTAATTATCCTATCACTTTCTGGTTTAGGAAAAATCAAACACTTATATGGTGCCTAAATTGTCACATCTAAGTGGCATTCTAATCATTTGTCAACCAGCAATCCACTGCCCTGCAGGTGTATTGATGATTACCATTCCTTCTGCTGCTCTCAGTAAGATCTTTATGTCATATGTACTTATCTTATGTGCAAAATAATTTTTCAACCATGTTTCCCTAGGAGATGAAAACTTCTTAGGTTATTAGTGCATAGTTTAAAATTTTTATTTGACAAAGACTGATATCCTGTTTTATCTTTCCCAAATCCTTCTGTAAGATTACAGATGCATGGTCTAAAACAAGTTTGTATACCCAATAATGTATAAGGGGAAATATATACCAATTTCAAATTAAGTCAATATTATTTCTGTGTTATGGAACAGAAATGTGGCTGGCAAGCTGTTCTCTGCTTTATAGAATCTGCTATTGTTATTAGTGAACCACCTGCATACCTGGCTTGGTTGATAATGACAGATTATAGGAGTATTTTATGGAAACGTGTTATGTTATATATACATATATATGAGATTTACTGTATATACTCAAGTATAAGCCAACCCAAATATCAGCCGAGGCACTTAACTTTACCACAAAAACTGCATTAAAAATGTGCTGAAAAACTCGGTTTATACATAAGTATATATGGTATATCAAGAAATGGCTTACACAGTTATAGAAGTGGATAAATATAGTTCAGTTCAATACTGTATATTAGATATAAGCTGAAGCCTTCTCTTGACTCCTGTCGCTGTAGCGGCCCACGAACAGGAAGCAAGAAGAACAAGCAAACAAGACCATAGGCTGGTGAATGGCAGGCTGAAAGAATCCAAGGTCAGCAGGCCACAGACAGTTCCCAGGATATGCAGCTGATATAACAATAGGTCGACAAACCAGATGCAGGATTCAACCCAGGAGTAGGAGGGAGCTAGCTTCCACATATTGTCAATTTATACTGGCAGTAACCCACACCTTAAATAAACCTCCTTCAATCTTATTCAGACTGCAACCAAATTAAGGAGCTCTCTTCTTCCAACTACTACTTGGCTGCTTCATAAAAGATCCCGTCATGGAGTTGACCACACTTTATTAGATTATATTTTGGGAGAATCTGAGATTACCCATCGACATAAAGCCCAATTAATATTGTGAGCCATCTATGCTACTTCTAGCTAAATAGTTAACTGGTGTTTCTCTTTAGTTGCAAGATCTTTGAAACAATATGTTATTCTTACTTTAATAACCTAAAACCAAATCCACTGTCTTCAAGTTGATTCCTACTCAACACGACTCTGTGTAGGGTTTCTGTGGAATTCTCAACAGACAACTTCTTTATCCTGCAGAGGGTCAAGTGGATTTGAATTTTCAACCTTGCAGTTATCAGTCCAGTGCTTATCTCACAAAACCATCACAGCTCCCTTAATTTACTAACTGAACTCTCAAACTCACTGCCATCTAAGTGATTCTGACTTATAATGATCCTATAGGTCAGGGTAGAGCTGCCCCTGTAGGTTTCTGAGACTAACTCTTTAGAAGAGTAGAAAGCCTCATCTTTTACCCATTGAGTAACTGGTGGTTTTGAACTTCTGACCTTGAAGTTACCAACCTGTGGTTATGCTTTGGGCTGCAATCCCCAAGGTTAGTAATTCAAAACACTAGCAGCGCCATGGGAGAAAGATGGGTCTTTCTACTGCTTTAAAGAGTTGCAGTCTTGGAAACCCATTGGGGTAGTTCTATCCTGATCTGTAGAGTCACTATGAGTCAGCATTGACCCAAAGGCAGTGTTTTTTTGGATGCCACTAGGACTCCATTAACTAAGGGGGTATCAAATTAGACTCAAACAATAACCTGAAAGGATAGATCAATTTATCTCATTTTTTTCATTGCCAACTTTTTTTTTTAAATATTACAGTAAAGCGGGTGCATAAACAAATGTGGTGTAGAAAGCTGATGGTACCTAGCTATCAAAAGATATAGCATCTGGGGTCTTAAAGGCTTGAAGATAAACAAGTGGCTATCTAGCTGAGAAACAACAAAGCCCACCTGGAAGAAGCACACCAGCCTGTGTGATCATGAGGTGTCAAAGGGATCAGGTATCAAAGACCCAGAGCAAAAAAATCATAATGTGAATGGGGGTGGGAGGGAGTGCAAAGTGAAAGCCTAAAGCCAATCTGTAAGCAATTGGACATCCCCTTACAGATGGGTCGAGGGGAGAAGATAGGCCAGTCAGGGTGCAGTGTAGCACTGATGAAACACGCAGCTTTTCTCTGGTTCTTTAATGTTTCCTCCCCCCACTATCATGACCCTAATTCTACCTTACAAATCTGGCTAGACCAGAGCACGTACATGGGTACAGATAAGAGCTGGAAACACAGGGAATAAGGGACAGATAAACTCCTTGGGACCAATATTGAGAGTAGCCATACCAGGAGGGAAGGGTGAAGGTGGAGGGAAAAAGGGGGAACCAATTACAATGACCTATTATAAACCCCTCCTAGGGGGATGGACAACAGACAAGGGGGTAAAGGGAGACATCGGACAGTGCAAGACATGAAATAATAATAATAATTGATAAATTATCATGGGTTTATGAGGGAGGGCAGGTGGGGAAGAGAAGGGAAAAAATGAGAAACTGATACCAAGGGCTCAAGTAGAAAGAAAATGTTTTGAAAACGATGATGGCAACGTATGTATGGATTGTGATGAGTTGTATGAGCTCTCAATGAAATGATTTTTAAAAATTACAGTTATAATACATTGCAATAAGATTTTTAATTAAAGGTAGAATTGTATTTATAGTACCATATTAACTTCAATTAAAAACTTTAAATTTAAAAAAGCCAAATTCTGTTGGCTTTTTCTCCTTTTTATTCTACTGTACATTTTGGAGCACAAGGGGTACCACCTCCGCACACCGGAACTGAGCTGAGCTTTCATACTTTGTAGGGCATTTGTCCCACTCGGTGAGCATCCAGGAACTTGCTCTGAGTTAGTGCACCCAGTGGCGTCATGTCACGTGGGAAGTTTCTCTCTGGTCATAGTGATTTTTTTCATAAAAGCAGTTTTGCTTGAATCTCACTTGTTGTGATGACTGATTTAAGAGAACAGCGTGCAGCTGTGATTTTCTTTTCCACAAAATTTTCCTGCTCGGGAAAATTGATGTAGAAACTGTTGTGAGGTTGAATACAGTTTACAAGGATGTGAGGGGAGGCCAGATGCTTAGCCTCCCTGAAGGCAATGCTGCCAGACTGCTGTCTCATCCCACCACAAGGGTGGGCCTGCTCCCTGCTGCTGGAGACAATGGATTACCTCTCTCTGAAGCTTATGACCATTAGCTTGGTTCCTAGGAGGAGTTCACATCCTACTGATAATGGTTCCTATGGAGACCCAGGACCAAGTCAAGTTAAGCTGCCATCCTAAATCTAGGATCCGCCCATCTTGTCACATGTATACCTCAATCCCTCCTCTTCCTATTGTGTGTATGTCCCTAGACCACCCCCTCTCATTGCTGTATAACCTATAGTGCAACCCCTTCCTGTGATGTATGTCTTTACCTGTAATTAGTGGGCTTGTACCCCCAAAAGTTATATAGGCCTGCGTCAGCAATAGAGATCTCTTTCCTCCTCACGTGCCCTCTCACCTCTCTTCCCCCTCTCCTCTCCCATCCGAGCCCCCTTGTTCCCTTTCCTGTCCTCCTTCCCTTCCCCCTCTCTCCACTTGGACCACCAAGCAGGGCTGAGGTGAGCAATGCTACCATGTAATGTCCGACTGCATTATTGTATCTCTCGTGATCTCGATGACTTTAATATAATACTTATATATCTCAACCATACAATTGTGCATTACTGAACCCCTGGGTTGTAGTAGTGTGGGGGGGGCAGCTCCCCCCACCTCTCTATAAAATTAATACTACACAAGGACAGTGCTATAGCAAAAGCTCAAGTGTATGAGTGATTTTCTTGTTTCAAAAGGTGAAATTTTGATTGATGACAAACCTCATTATGGATGTCTGGCCACTTCCCAAATGGATGGAAATGTCAACTCTTAGTGCATTTGTAGTTCATTCCACCAAGTCAGAATGTTAATCATTTTCTATTTAGATGTTTTGAAAAGATTGCATAACAGTGTGCAATCAAAAGTGTAATGGAGAGTACTTTGGAGGTGATAAGGTTGTTTTGTAAACAAATTGCAAACAATTGTAAGCAAATACATAGCTTTGAAAAAAATCTTGTTTGGGGGTACCCCCTCCTATTTGGTACATACTCTTGAAATGTATTTCTTTGGTTCTGGTAAACAAAGTTCAATGCAATTAAAATGAGCAAGGGCAAGCAAAACAATAAGGCATTGAAATGCTAGCAACCTAAGACAATTAGGGAAATATAAATACATATAATTATAATTAGAATAATAAATAAATATAATTCACTGTGGAATAAACTAAATTAATCTCTCTTTATTAATGGTAGAATAAAGCCATGTGGCTTAACTATGCCTCATTTATTTGTGTTATATGTATATATTGAGTGAATATTATATTTCAATCATTTCACTAGTACACTTTCATTTGCATAATAACACAAGCTCATAAAACATTTTAAAGTTAGAGGAATTGAAAACTAAGACAAGCGTTTGCTATTATTCAAGGGAGTTATGGATTATAAATGTAGTAATTGTCAGTGGTTCCAAAGAGAGTCAGAGAATATGGGAAACCATAGATGTTTTTGTAAGTAAACAGAAAGAAGATGCCAATATACATACACAGGTATGTGTCACTTAATTTGACCACTATATGTTCTGGAATACAGGGCATTATGTAGTTTGGATGTTTTACCATATTGTATATGCTGTCAGTCTCTTAATAATGAATATGTACCATTCCTAAGTACAATTATTTTATCAGTTGGATAGAAATGATCTGTTAGAGTATTCTAACATCAGTTAGATATTCTGACATTATGACAGGCTGCATATAGGACATTTTAAAGTTATCAGACAATGTTTTTGCCTTCTAGGATCTGTAAATTTTACAGAAATATAAATAGTTAAACAATTCCGTTATTTAATTTGAATTAGAGTAAATATACCTGAGTCAGATTAGATATATGAACCCAGGTGTAATATCAAGCTACTAATGTCTGCTGTCGTCAGTTACCACTGAGTTGATTTTAGCTGCTGACGATTACGACTCTTGACCCCATGTAAGCAGAGTTCAACAATTCCAGGGCTTCCACTTCACCAAAATGCCCCAGGCAAGGTTCAGCACCCTCATCTTTTGACTTGTATTGAGATGTTTACCTATGAAGCTACTCAGGGACCTCATAATGAAATATAATAATTAACATAAAATTATATCCAAATCAAGGACCATGATATAGTGTATATTCTTTCATTAAGAATAGTGACATGGCACAAGGTAATTACTCAGCAAAGATTGGTTGAAATAATAGCCAACAATTTCAAAGTTTGTGTAATTATGAATATATAGAGAGAATAGACGAAAACCTTAGGTAATGTGTGTGGTGGAGTGAGATTGCTTACAATGGCTCTTCTGTCCATGCCCTGTAAATCCTGTCAAACGTCACGGTGGGTCGATGCAAATAGCAGTCTGAAACATTTGTAGAGGGGATTGACTGGCTTTGGCTACCATTCCCTTGTATCTGAGAGAGACATCCTAGAAACCCGAACAAAAAGGGTTTCCAGGACCATCAAGGAAGAAGAATCACCAGTAGAGTGTGTTTGAATTTCTGGTCTAACATGGAGGCAGTCACAGTCAGGCCCTGCTGAGACCAGAGGCCAAGACAAGGAGACCAGAAGACAGGCTAGAGGCTCAGGGCTGAGAGCAGGAGATGGTGAGGCCGAGCAGCAGGTACGCTTCCTGCCCACAAAGGCAGAGGCCAGCAAGTTGAAGGCTGGGGAATAGAGACTTGCTTCTGACTAAGGAGATGTATTGCAGTGGACTCTTGGATGTATCCTGACCCTGTTTTGTGGTAAGCTAATAATCCCCCGTAATTGTGAGCACTGCCTGTGAGTTCTGTGTGGCCATTGCAATGAATTATTGGACCCAGCACGGACCCAGTGCCATGGGAGGAGTGACTGGTGACAGGACAGGGTAAAGAAGGATGAAGGTGGAGGCTTCTCTGATTTCTCCTGGTGGCAATTTCTCCTGGTCTTGGGTGGGTCGAAAAGTGGATCCTCCTCCTTTGTGTAGTCAAAGGAGGTCAGCTGTGGCCTCTAGGCTATTTTACCAATATGAAATATAACTTGTAAAACATGAAAATATGGTGAAGTAAAATTTCATACAGATTCCATCTTTATGAATGACCTATTAAAACCATTGAAATTAGTTTCTAATGAGTGGTTATTACTATTATAAATGTCAGCCATGAAACACTATGTACTAAAAATAAATAAAAATCAAACTGACTGCCATCAAGTGGATTTGAGACCCCACAGAATAGAGTAAAATTGTTCCAGCAGCTATGAACCTTTAGAGAACCCGAAGGCCTCCTCTTCCTCCTGCATCCCACCTGCTAGATTCTAACTGCTGACTTTTCACTTAGCAGCCCAGCATTTAACCCACAGTGTTATCAAGTTTCATGTCTGTGTGAAGCTGGTTCTGTTAAAGAGGCAAGACCAATGGCCCTTGAATGTGTGTGCATTCAGACAGGTTTATAACACAGAAAGGCTCACACAGTTGTACAAGTAGGTAAATCCACTCTCGTTCAAGTCTGTGTCAGACGAAGCTGAAAGCAGGGGCTGAGAACAGGACACAGGAAGGTGAAACAGGAAGACGATAGGCTGGTGGATATGGAGCTGGATAAATCCGATACTGGACAATTAAGTCCATGGTCAGCACTTCACGGATGGTCCCCGGGCTCCAGAGGAAATAGAAGAAGAAGTCAATAAAGCAGATGTAAGATCCAAATCCAGGAGTAGCATCTGTACACTGTCAGTTTACATTAACAGGAGGCTACACCCCAAATGAAGCCTCCCTCAATTGTCTTAAGACTGTGACCGGATTAACTGACTGGCTGCTTCACAGATGATCCCTTCATGGAGGTGAGCACACGATACCCTATCATGTTATGGGAGAATCAAGGCCCACCGGAGTGGCCATAAAACCAAACAATCATACCCAATGTGAGATAACCATAATTAATTTACCTTTGATGTTCCCCCAAATAGGTATTTCCTGCTGTAATTAGTAATTATATGTAATGATCCACTTGAAAAAAATGAAGTTTTTTTTGTTTGTATGATACTTTTATTAGGAAAAATATAAAGTGTTATTAAGAATTAGGGCTATGGTTTTTACATAATTTTAAATATCAAAATATTTAGGACAGTTCCAGAAATAAAATAATTTGAAAGTGTGAACATCAAAATACAGAACATTGTTGCTAGGTGTCACTGAGTCAGTTCCAACTCAGTGACCCGAAGTACAACAGAAACACCGCCCACTGCGGCAGCATCCTCACAATTGTTGGTATGTTTGAGCCCATTGATGCAGCAAGTGTGCTAATCCATCTCCTCAAAGGCCTTCTCCTTTCCCACGGCCCCTCCACTTTACCACACATCCTGTCCGCTCCAGGGAGGGGCTCTCCGACAACATGACCAGAGTCTGTTAGCTTCATTCCCACCAGGCTTGCTTCTGAGGGACATTCTAGCTGTACTTATCCCAAGACATTTTTGTTCTTCTGGCAGTTCATGGTACTTTCTGTATTCTTAGCCAGCACCATAGCTCAGAGGCATCTGTTATTCTTGGGTCTTCCTTATTCTTGTCCAACTTTCACATACATATGAGACAAATGAAAATACCATGGTTTGGGTCAGGCACGCTATAATCCTCAAAATAACACCTTGCTTTTCAACTCTTTAAAGAGGTCTTCTGCAGCACCTCTGTGGCAGTTACATAATCTCTTGTCAACTTGAGGGTCTTAAGAGGGGAGGGGTGGGGTTTAGCTTGTCAATCAGGTTGCAGCTTGATTGGCGGGTGACTGAGATAAATGGCTCTGGGTAAACCGGCCTCTTCCTCTCTCTGCTTCACCTTCCTGTTGAAGAGGCCACTCGGAGACCTGTGCCAGCCCTGAGATGCTACCACCACCAGTGGCTCCACAAGTCTTTGCACCCATCGGTGGCCTGTGATTTCTTGCATTTTTTATCATTGTATGTTACTGCATGAGTCTGAAGAGGGATTTATGGACTAGTATCAGACTAATGAGCTAATATCAGACTTATAGACTTGATCTGAATTGGGCTGGGATGCTTTCTCAATATACAATTGCTCTTTGTTATAAAGCTCTTGCTTATATATACATGAGTGACAATTAATTGGTTTCTCTACTCAACCTGGACTAACACAACATCTAACCCCTAGTCTGTTTCTTTTCAGATATTAGGGTGACTAGTGGTCATTCATTGGATTATTTGATCAATTTTTGTGAGAATGGGAGTGAGTTAAGAATTTCATGGCTCATTTTGGTATAAATGCAGATAGTCATTTTTCAGATTTATTATATCAACAAACATTTTTTAGCATTTCGGGAATAGAGTTGGTTTAGTCATTTCATTTCAACCTTTTGTTTAGATCTGTATTATATTATATTGTACCTATTTGCCTGTATAGGTGCTCTGGTAATGTGGTGGCTGTGAGTTGTTCTGCTAGCCACAAGGTCCTTAGTTTGAAACCGGCAGCAGCTCTGCCAGAGAGAGACAGGGCTTTCTACTCCTACAAAGAGTTACAGCCTGGGAAACCCACAGGGCAGTTCTACCCTGCCCTAAAAGGTCACTTTGATTCAATGGCGGTGAGTTTTGTTTCATCCTGTAAACTTATGCTTGAAGGTTAATGGAGAGTATTTTGTTGAGTTATCACATAATATTGTTTTCTCTGTAGTTACCTAGAAATTCATTTTTTAACAAACAAGGTAGGATGACAGTGACACACGGAGAGAGCTGCCCTCTTAACAGTTTTCTGAGGACAAGCGAAACTGTCAGCATTTTCACTCACATCCCTTTCTGTCCTTATTGTCACTCTCCCTCCTGGCTCCCAAGTCCAAATTAGAGACTAATCTATTGAGAGAACAGCAGAAGTTAAGCAAGGACATTGAAATTATTAGTTCTACAGAGAAAGGCGAGGCTCAATATTCGTGTCCATACATCTCTTCATTGCTGCTTTCAAACACGTGTTTTGTTGTTGTTTTGAGGCTGACTGCTTCTTATCACTTGCTAATTGACTGGATGTTCACTTTCTGCTCATATTGAGCCAGCAGAGAGAAAGCAATAAAAGAGTAATGAGAACTGAAGCAAAACGTAGAGGGATAAAAAGACTGCTGCCCTGAATAGCAACTGCCTTAGAATGATCCTTACAAACTGAAGTGAGCAGAGTAGAGAAAGACGAAAGTTCTGATACCTCCAAACTGTGACACAAAATCTAAGAACTAGGAAAATAGGAATGTGAGGATTTCCTTTTTAAACAATGTATTTCACTTCAATCAGGCATAATATCAAGATTTTTTTTGACATTTATGACCCATCAATTTATTATGATCTTGATTTGATATATGCAATATATGACCCATGAAAGCTGCAGGTCAGAAATCTAACAACATATGGCATTGGTAAGTCTGCTGCACAAGAGCTATTTCAAGGGTGAAAAAGGTAAGATGCTACTTTGAGGACTAAAGGCCCAAGCCATGGTGTTTTCAATGACTACGTATCCATGTGAAAGCTTGACAGGAATACGGAAGATCAAAGAAGGATGGATGCCTTTGAATTATGGGGTTGATAAAAAACATTGACTTCACCATGGATTCTAGAAGAAGGGACAAGTCTGTCTTAGAAGTACAACCAGAATGCTCTGGGTTCGCTAGAGAAGCAGCACAGTGGTTATATGCTGTATAGACACACGGACACAATTGTAGGGGTGGGAGTGTCCAAAGCGTATCACCAGTTTTACTTTCTATAATCCACAGTTTTTTTAACCTTTTATAATTCATTTTGTGTCAACTTGTGGGTTGTAATTTTATATACAATTGGCGTCAACTCGTGGATTGTAACCCCCTCACTGCACCGTCACTTATTTCACTTCTCTGTGCTTTCTCTTTCCTTTCCTAACCATCTAGATTTCCACTGGGGTGAATGTTTCCCTTTTGCGTGTCACTGGTTGATGCTAATACCACAGGGTGAGTTCAGTTCCATGCCGGAAGAGGAAGGGCGATAGACTTGGAGAGCCCACCTTTTCCCTTTATGATTTTTACTTTCGTTCTGAAGTCTTCTCCCACTCTCTCCATGACCTTCTAATGTGATCTTTTTCAGAGCAATTTTCAGTGGTAACAAGGCACCATCTACTTGTCTTTGTCTTAGGGTTATGGACACTGATGTTTGTATGGGTCACTAATTCATTGGAGAAAAAAATTCCATAAGGTCTGTCAGTTTTCATTACTCTCATTTTTCTGGATGGAGAGAGACCAATAGCTATACCTTAGGTGGCTCCTCCGGAGCATTTAAGACTCCATCTGCTACTCACCCAAGTAGGATGGATATAGATCAACTTAATGAATTCTGTTATGTCAATATAACTTGTGAAAGCTGTGTGCCTAATTCCTCAGACCCAGCCACTTATTCTACCAAGGAGTTCTGCCTTATCAAAGAAATATTCACAACTCTGTCTCCTGTATGCTCGACCACATTTATGTATATGTTTGCAGCAAAGATAAGTACACATAATCAACTATCCTCTGTCAAATCTTTATATATTTGTGTGTATGTTCCTACTTTCCTTCCCACACCTGTTGAGTTTGCATAACTGTCTGAGCATCATAGGTGACCACTGTTAAGGCTTGCGTACATATTATTTGCTTTTGTTACCTTTAACTCCTGCAACTCTTCCTATCTTGTACTGACTCTGTTATTTTATACCCATCTCCCTCTTATTCTGTATTACCTGCTTCTTTACCCAAAATAACAGCTCTCTACCTTCTATCTGATTTCCCCTTTCCTTTTACCTTCGCCCCTAGTACTCACCAAATACATTTCTTTTAGTATAAAAATTATTCCTTGATTTCTTTATAATGGTGGTCTCATACAATGGTTGTTATTTGTGGTTGTGACTAATTTCATTTATCATGACGACTTCTATGTTTATCCATATTTCAAAGGTGTTTCAGAGATTAATCATTATTTTTTAGCATTTCTTAGCATTTCATTGCTCTTAATCTCAGTATAATATTGTTCTTAGTTATGAAGGAAATGAAGTTTAAAAACTGAATAGAAAGTCAAAGGGCAGCTCAAGAAGAAAGCTAAATATTATAATGAAATCTGCAAAGAAACAGAATTGGAAAACCAAAATGGAAAAATGCATTCAGCTTATCTTCAGCTAAACTAACTCATGAAAAATTGAAACCTTGAGTTATAATATTGAAAGATTACATGGGCAAAATACTGAATGATACAAGAAACATCAAGATAAAATGGAAAGAATACAGAGTCAAGTTACCAAAAAGAACTGACATTCCACCATTTCAGGAGGTAGTATATGAGCAAAGCAATGATGCTGAAGGAAGAAGGTCAAGGTGCACTGAAAGCATTAGCCAAAAACAAGGCTCCAGGAACTTATGCAATTCCAATTGAAGAACACAACAAGCTGATGAAGCACTGGAAGCATTTACTC
>NW_022107431.1:98518956-98531071 GCF_000313985.2 Echinops telfairi | reverse complement strand
TATTTAGACCTCTATAAATACCCTTTGCCTCCTAGTTCTTTCCTCTATTTCCTTTTACTTTCCCTTTGTCCCAATGGTACTTTCAATGGCCTCTTATGCATGTGAAAGTTGGACATTGAATGTGGAAAAATGAAGAAGAATGAATGCATTTGAGCCAGAGTGCATGTAAAAAATATTGAAAGTAAACAAATATGTCTTGGAAGAGGCAAATGATGAAGCTTTATTTCACATACTTGGTCAAGTTATCAGGACAGACAGGCTCTGGATAGGGACATTATGCTTGGTCAAGTAGAAGAGCAACAAAAAGAGGAAGACCATCAAGCACAGTGGTTGACACTGTGCTGTCACAATGGCCCCAACACAAAAGAAATGGTGAGGTTGGTGCAGGACCCAGTAGTGCTTCCTTTTGTTGTGCGTGGGGTCATTATCCTTTGGAACCCAATTGATGACCCCTAAAAAGAACACGTCTTCATCATTTTCTTCTTTAGTTTGATGAGGCTTTAAAATTTCTCTGAGGTTGCTGTGCAATTTATTAAATCTTCCTTGGTTTAAATTTAGTTGTGAACATCAAGATGAGCAGCTCAAAGGCACCAACAGCCCTGCGGGAGAGAGAACTTCATATTCCCTTAAAGAGTTATAGTCTCAGAAATCCACAGGAGCAATTCTACTCTCTCCTGTAGGCTTGCCAGGAATCAGCATAATCTTGAAAGCCAAAAAGTTTAGGTGAGAACTTTAAGGCAATGGGTCCTTTTTATCTTTAAATCTGTTTGTCTTCCTTTCCAATGGAAGGGTCTATAGCTACACTTTTCCCTCTATCTATTAGGAAATGTCTTCATTACTAATTGATGTATTTGCATCTCTTAGTCTTGTGAGTTTATCTTATTTTGAATACTTTTGTATTTAGGTTTATATCTTATTACGTTTGTTATGTATGTTATTTTCAGATTTTTTTCTATTGTTGTTCAAAGAACTCTCCTTAGTATTTTTGGTAAGGTTGGTCTTGTATTTTATAAATTCCTTTACTCCTTATCCTGAAGTGTGTATAAACCACTGACTTTGCAGTTTTGAGTCCAATGCTTAACCCACCACCACCACCAGTACTTCTTATGTATTCCCTTAGGGCAGCCATTCTCAGTTTGTGGGTCATGACTCTTTTGGGGGTAAAATGACACTTTCATAGAGGTCGCCTAACAGCATTGGAAAACACATAAATATTTCACAATATATATTTACATATTGTTTTGTGATAGATATTTCTATTATGATTCATAACAATAGCAAAATTAGAGTTATGAAGTAACAACGAAAATAATTTTATGGTTGGGGGGTCACCACAACATGAGGAACTGTATTAAAGGGTTGCGGCATTAGGAAGGTTGAGAACCACTGTGTTAGGGTCTACAAAATTAGTTTGTGCCAGCAAATTTGAATTTGCCTTTTTTGCCCTCCTTTTACATTCTCCTTCCCTCTCTCCCATGCTTTTCTTTCACTTCCTCCTTTCCTCTTCGTTCTGTCTGGAGCTGTTTTTTTCCTGAGTCTCGGAATGACTCACAGATTTATCTCACTTTGGTGTTCACTCAAAGGTTAACTTCTTATTAAGGGATTCAGAGGTCACCCACCCTACTTAACAGGATACTTCCTGGCCCCCTGATGCATGCCATTCCTATATATATACACATATATATCTATCCGTCCCTCCTCTCCCCCCGATGTATGCCATTCGTATATATATATATATCTGTCCCTTCTGTCCCCCTGATGTATACCATTTCTATGTGTGTGTGTGTATATATATATACACATATACATTCCTTTCTTGTTTTTATTATGTTTAAGATTTTCTGCCATTCATACTATATACATCATTCATTTTTTTGATTATTGCCCACTATACCTAATGGAATATATATCCATGAAGGTAGGGTATTTGTCCATATTATTTCCTATTGTGTCCTGAGTTCCCAGGACAATGTCTGAGAGACAGTAGATGTAGAAAGATTATTTACTCCTTAAGTAAACTAGTCTGTATCTATATTTAATTCAAAGAAACATACTTAGTGATAACACGTGTCTGCCCAAGGCCCAGCACAACTGCCAGCAATAGAGGAGGAGCAAGACTAAAACCAGATGTGGTGACCAACACAGTCACAGGATGACTTCTTATTTAAAAAGAGCACGAAAGGTAACCATTTAATTAATTTTTTCTCTGGTTACTACAGCATTTTAACGTGCTTATTCATTTGACAACATTTATTCAGCACGGATTTCAGGTCAAATCCTGTTATAGGTACTACATTTAAACACAAATCAAATAGATGAAAATCATCCACATTTAAAACTTGTCTTCTAATAGAGGAATACAAATTGTAAACAAATAAGTGGATGTATCGCTTAGTGATATTGCTGTAAAACAATGGTTCTCAACCTTCCTAATACATTTCCTCATGTTGTGGTGACCCCCAACCATAAAATTATTTTCATTGCTATGTAATAACTGTAATTTTGCTACTGTTATGAATCGGGTGACCCCTGTGAAAGGGTGGTTTGACATACAAAGGGGTCGTAACCCATAGGTTGAGAACCCCTTCTGTAAAACAAGATGGCATTAAATTGAAGGTTTTCTGTTGTATGAGAGGGAGTCTATTTAAATTTGTAGTAGAAATGGGTTTGACATATTGAAGTAATGGGGAAAAAAAGAGAGCAATTGGGATACAGACAAAAAACCCCTCCCATCATAATATCTGTTACAGGAATTGTTGGTTCCCGCCACTGAGTTTGTTCCTGCCTCATATGACAAACAGTGTTACAGAGGGGATAGAACTGAGCGCCTTATTATTGCTTGACAATAATCTTTACAGAGTAATCTGTCAGGTTTTTCTCTCATGTAACTGCTGGATGGGATCAAATAACCAGCATTTAGATTAGCAAACAAAGCTAAACAAAGGAGGACAAATTTTAGGCAATGCAATATGAAGCACTGACTTGTTTTTGCTTGTCTTGTTTTTAAGCAAATAAATAAATAATTTGCATTGAAAAGAAGTCAGTCTAGTTTTGCCTGGAAGGCTCTGTAGAGGGGAGAGAAAGAGGGAGATTATCAAAGTGGTTCACCCCCAACCGATGCAGGGTTGACACAGGAGAGATGAAACAAAGTGGAGAGATTTGAGAGGTGATTTGTTTTTTGAGACAATAGACATGGATAATGAATGAAAAGAGTGAGAGTCATGCATCTTTGGTGCATGCCTTAATATATTTATGGATGGCATTGCCAGGGAGGAGTAAGGGGGTAAGAATCAAGAAGCCTGTTTTATATATGAAAATTGAGACGCCTATCCAACAACATGGCAGGAATGTCAAATTGGCAGGGGCTATATCAATCTAACCTGGAGATATAATGTCGAGAGCAACCAGCACAGTAATGGGAATTCAATCCATTACATTAGAAGGGAGTACTTAGAAAAACTTTGTAGTTAGCAGAGTGAGAAATATTTAGTGATTCATCAGAGGAGCAGATGTAGCCTAAGAGGCCAAATAAGAAAATAGCAAATGGTGGAGGAAGAAAATATGCATGGTGTGATATTAGCGAAGAAAGATAAAGAGAATATTTATAAAGAGGAGTGACTGTTTCATCCTGCTGGGTTCAATGTGCTGGACACCACAGTGAAAGTAGTGATCAGACAGGTTGGCACCATGAAAATGATCGATGGTCTTGACAAGAACATTGGCAACTGAAGCGCTGGGGACAGAAGTCTTACAATCAAACCCGGTGGCTTGGTAATCACCAGATGAAAGCAGTCTGTGAAGCTGACATCAGTTAACAAGTTTTCCTTGAATTCTAATCTTGTTTTTGGACATGGGTTCCATTTTTATGTTTTATTTTCCTGTGTTTGTTTTGAATGACACAAATCAATGACTGTACTCATAATAACATAACATATAATATGTATTTCCATTTAATAAAAAGGTCCGAAGAATAAAAAATCCTCAAATGTAAGTTAGCCAATAAGCTTACACATTTAACAAACTGGTTAAAAATTGTCTAATTCTGCAGCCAATTGTTTGGGAAAACCAATTTGCATGAGGAATTCTACTCCTCCCTATTGTTTCATCAGCGTCTCTATTTGTATGTGTAGGAAATGTCAAATGATTGTTTTCTAAGACACTTTGAATTTAAAATGTCTGGAGGGAATACTTATAATTTAATCTTAGAAGTTCTGGCAGATGGCAAACCACAGTAAATAATGTTGCCTTTTAGAAATATTTTTCTACCAATGACATTATTTAAGTCTCCCACTTGGTATAGCTGGTTGGGTTCCTCTGCATCCCACTGAGAGAGACCCTGGGCAGAGCATCAACAAAATGCACAGACATGCTCTACAAGGCAGGGAGGAAGCTGACATTTATTGTTTAAACTTCCCAGTGGAACAGTGAGAGCTACAAATACTCAGCTTTCGAACAGACCACAGTAGGTGTTAAGTAAAGAAGGAGTAGGAAAAACGATTGCATACTACTTCAGCCTATTGAGGCCTCTTGACATACACAGTATGGCATGTTGTTTCAAATATATATTATTTTTCTGCCTGCAGCGGCCCAACTGCTTAGGAAAGTTTCTTTATGTACTTCAGTCAAAAACAAGAAAATGTCAACAGTACACTTTTTAAAAGCTAACAGGAAACTTTTAAAAAGCTACTTTTTGGGTTTTTTTATACCATTCAACATAATACAACAGAAGTAAAGTCTATACAAATAAAACTCACTTTCTGCCTTTGTCTTTTACACACCACAGCTTGAAGACATTTAGAACAATAAATGCACAGCACAAAGTGTTTTAGGGGAAATAAGTTGCGTAGGTGGTAAAATACCCTGCATCAGGGACTTGATGATTAATAGCCAGATAAAATCACTATGCAATTGTAATTTTTTTTTCAAAGTCAGTATGTTTGTTAAGTGTTTTTCAATATTGGAAGAACAAATACTTACTTTTTAATACAAAAATGGAGATATTTAAGTGTGAAATTATATCATTAAACTTAA
Organism: Echinops telfairi; assembly: GCF_000313985.2. Classification (NCBI taxonomy): domain Eukaryota; kingdom Metazoa; phylum Chordata; class Mammalia; order Afrosoricida; family Tenrecidae; genus Echinops; species Echinops telfairi. The sequence goes on along the minus strand of NW_022107431.1, from coordinate 98,526,040 downwards.
AAAATATAATACAAAGAAAGTAGAATGGGAATCACCAAAGTGTCTCTAAGGATAGGTAGGGATTTCTATATAATTTAGTATGAAATTCCTTTATTCTGAAAATAGAGCCTATGGCTTTAAAAATGAGAGATTGTTTGAATCAATCCTAAAGGGCATCAGTAAAATATTTAAATATATTTAGGAATCCAATTATATGTGAATTCGTCTTTAGTAAAGACGAATTCACATATAATTGAATTCCTTTAATGCCTTCTTTCCTCCATTCAATATCTAGAAATACATTTCATGGAATTTGATTTCTAGAAACCCACATTATCTCATGTTTGGTGACAGTGGGCCAGGGAACATAAAGGAGACCCTCACTGAGGTGATTGGAACTGTGGCCAAAGTGAAGGGCTTGAAGTTTTCATCGATTGTGATGATGCAGGAAGAGCCAAAATTTACTTCAGATGTGTATAGGGTGACTGTGAGTGGGACTGTTCTTGGCAGCATCTATCTGTCATCTATCTAATCTATCTAATCTAATCCAATCTATTCATCTATTGTCTATCGCTGTCCATCTATATGGCTCTGATTGTGTGTACTACATTTAACAAGAAATATAAAACAATCATCTCAAAAAGTTGTGAATATGTTTTACTGAGATTTATGACCTTAAGCAAATACACTACGTAGCATGTACAATGTAACCACCTAAATATAGAGAGATACAGAGGGATTTCCAATAAAGTGTGGCTTTCAAGCTTTGAGCTTACCCTTACTTTTCTCGTGCTTTTCCCTTAAGCTTTTTGACTGTCTGCTTGTCTGCATGGCCTTCTCCCTGATCATGTTCAGCTGAAGTACGCTAAGGTGGAGAAATCATAGATTCTGCTGGTTTTCTTTCGGGAGCAGCCCTGCAGTCACACCGCAGGCTCTTTTTGAGGCGTGATAGTCAAAAGTTTGGAAACGTCTGTGATTGGTTTGTAAACAAATTACAAGTCACTTGTGGAATTCATCAAACAGAGGCAGTATTGATAATAGTGATTTATCTCGGCACAGATAAGGGCATTTTATGCTAAGCAGAATAAATGTCTGATTATTTCTTAATGGAAAACCTGAAGCAATTTTCTGGTAATTTGAATGCCTAAGTGTTGAATCACATTAGCTTAATCCTCACTTCATTTCTCTGAAACCAAGCAACATTCTTTTCTCATTGAAGTACATTGATAACATATTTTCCATTTAAAGACTTGATCTATGATTAATGAGTGCTTGGCACCCAGGATATCTGGAATCTTTTTTATTAATTCAATAACACTCTGTCATGTATAGCTTTTTACTTTTTGAAATTTTAAAAAATGATTAAATTAAACCAATGGAGACTCTGACATTGTCCAAAGAGTTTCTATTTCATTCATGGGAGTTAATGAAATGGTAACTCAAGCCTTCCTTGATAAACAGGTGTTCAAAGCAGGTTTTGTTGTTGTTTTCCTATTTTAAGTGTAAAGGTTAGGTGTCAATAATATTTGTTGTCTTTGAGTGACTTTCCAGAGAAACAAGGAGCTTAAGATGGACTAGCAGTTTCAGGTATTAACTATTGCACCTCTTCCTCTTAAATAGCTCCTATTTAGCTACTGTCATTATGATAGCATTGTGGGTTAAGCCTTTGGCTGCTAACTGGAAGGTCAGTAGTTCAATTCCACCAGCTACTTTGAAGGAGAAAGAAGAAGTGGCCTGTTCTAATAGAGATCAACATGCTTTGAACCCCTTTATAGGGAGTTTATGAGTCAGAATCAATTTGATGGCAGTGGGTTTTTTTTTTTTTTGGTTTGTTTGTTTATTTAACTATGTCATCTCAGGACAGACTTACAGAAAAAAAGTTGATATTCATGCATCTAGGGTAATGAAATAGTAATCATAAAGTAAATATGAGTGTTCATTTTTGTGTTGTATTATTTTATTTGAATCTCCAAACCCTTGAAGGAATGATGATGGTGATCATGCTTTAAACACCTGTAAATGAGGGTGCCACCGTCTTCTAAACATACCCTCTAATTGGACAGCGATTTAGAACAGTTTTTAGGGGCAGAATGCATTCCCTGTGGAAGTTGAATGGGCCCCTCATTCCCCTTTGTGAAAAAGGATCGGCTTATTTCCTTCATGCAGTGGTGACATTTTGACTCAAACCAAATGACTCCCTGAAGTCAGTTATTGCTCTGCTTATTGTCCTTAATTTAATAACAAGGTATATTACCATTCTGTTCACAAAGGACATTTCAGGTTCCCAGCAAGTCAGATTGAATGAAGCAGGGCAGGTGTGCATTATTGTTCTCAGTGGTGGAATTCAGACTTGAGCCCAAACCTCAGATTTGATACTCAGTGTTTTACCTCCACTAGACCTTGTGGATTCTCACAGCACATCAAAGTGCAAACGAACACTCCAGGCCCTGCTAGTGCAGTAAAGCATTTCAAAGAACTTGTCGGCCTTGGAAGACCCTCTAGGAGGGCAGGGAGAGGGAGAGAAGCAAGATGGTAGTCAATTTCTTTCTCCATCTCATCCTATTTTCTGACTTAGGTGGCATGCTTTCCTAAGATTTTTAAGTCCATGGTGATGGTGTGGCCTAAGAGAGAAAATGACTCATTGTCTTCCATGTTTTCTCCACACTGGAAGAATACCAGAAGGTGGCACTTGGTGGAGATAGACGGTTGAGAGAAGTCCTCTAACCTTCTGTGCATTTGTGGTAAATCATTAGTTCATCTTATAAGACAGTGCTTCAGCTTTTGACTACCATTTTATCTTTATGTTTCTAAGTGCATTGGGTTGGCTTGCCTTTTTCTATATCTGAAAAATAAATAATGCAACATACTCTGTTGTAGACTTGGGGATTTGGGGATGGTCTAGATGAGATGTACAAATTAGTCATTTCTTATTGCTCATTTCTCTTGCAAGTGAGTTTAGAAGATCTCATATAGCTATTGAAAATCCTGGAAGTTGATAGCACTTCTTTTATGTATAATTTTCTCTTTGTTTCGATGTGACTTTTTTTTTATCTTAAGGAGATAATCTGTTATATTCAACCGAAGAAAAGTAGGTGTCAGACAATGGCAATCAGAAATGTGCTCAGAAATAAATCAGGGCTGTTTTCTGTGGTAAAGGTAAACATAGCCCAGTAAAATAAAGACCCTTCTTGCTGTACATGCTATATTTATTTAGAGAACATTGGACTCCTTCAACATTATACTTCTCAATCAGTATGGAGTAAAATCAGATAGGGAGGTAGTAAATAGTCAATGATGAAGAGGTTCTAAAGCCACTTAGCTTTTTGATACATCCTATGACACATACACATAATACACCTCCAAATAAACTTATTTTAAATTTTTTCTGAAGCTATTTGAATTTTCTATACAGTCCCATAATTCAAGAATCAAAACAATATGAAAAAGTACAAAATCAATCATCTTACTTTACCTTATCACTCATATGTTTCCATTTTCTCCATAAATAAGGACTAATTTAATGTTCTGAACTTCTTAATGCAGATATAAATTCAGATTTAATGCAAATATTGTTTTTGTTTGGGGCATATTTTAGAGCAAACGAATTATCAAAGTTGCTAAGTTTGTCGTTTCATATTTCATTTAATAGATCATAGAAAATGTGACCACCTCATAAATCTAGAAGGATTGGTGACTGAGGTAGAAACTATACTATTGTTTTTGGGGCCAGGATGTAGAGGGATCGGAAACTTCCTCCTGCTCTCCCAAGAGCTTGCGGTCAGCTACCAAGCTGTGAGGAAGCACAGTGGGGCAGATGGGAAGGAACTATGGTCTGCAAGCCCATCTGAAATCCAGCTGATTTCTATCACTTAATTGCCAACAATTTGAATGAGTCACTGCTAGCTAAGTGATTTCAGTTGATGCTACATGGACCAGAAATGAGTTGTCAAAGTTGAATCTAGTCCAAATTTCAAATTCATATAAACATGAATATTGACATGTAAGCCATGAAGTTTTGGAGTGGGTTGTTAGTCAGGTTGTTAGGTCATTACAATTGAATTATGAATTGCTTTGTCCTTTCTCTCATGATGGACAATTTGGTTACTTCTAATCATTTTATATTAAAAAATTCGATGATTAACCACCCATATACATCATACACATATAGTTCTTGTTATCATTAGCTGCCATCAGTCGCTTTTGACTAATAGTGACCCCTGTGTGCAGAGTCCGAAGCTCCATGGTGTTTTCAGTGTGACCTTTCCGAAGTGGATCACTAGGCCTGTCTTCTGCGGCACCTCTCAGTGGGTTTAGACCACTGACCATTTGGACAGCTTCAAGTGAACTGCATTTTGTGCCATGATATTACTTCTTTCATGTGTATATGCACACAAATGTGTATGAACATATTACTAAATATTGAATATATAGGCAACTATGAGTCTAGGCTAAATTTATTGTTGTAAAGTCATAGAAATCTTTACTAAACAAAAAGTATAAAGATGCAAAACTATTGTTTCTCAAAATACTCTCCATCTCTGTATAATCACTAGGGAGGTGATGTTTCCATCGGCACTCACTGATTTGTACCACATCTAAATGGCAGTGCGGGCATCTTCAAGGGACTAAAACTGAGTTCCTTTTAACTTTTGAATGTTCTTCTAGTTTGGAGAACGAAAAGAAGATGGAAAGGGCACGGTGAGATCTGTAGTGGGGTTGGGTAGGCTCCCAGTGAAATTTTCATAGGACTACTCTGACTACCTTGAGAACGAGCAGGTGCATTGTTGTGTTGGGAAAACATTTTCCTTTGCACAACTTTGCTGGCCTTTTCCAACCAACGTGTTTTCTACTTTCTTTAAATTTCTAATAATTCTTCATGATTGTCTATCCTTTGAGAAAAGCTATGAAGATGACCCTTTGGGAATCTCCAAATAGTCACCGTACCCTTCCAAGCTGAGTAAGCAAAATTTAAAAAGCATTGCTACAAAAATATAAACTCTTCTGCTTCTCAACATACCCTCCATTGAGGCACACACACTTCTGAAGACTGTGTTCATTTTCCTAACCCTCCTCCAACGAATTTGGTGCTTTTGTAGTTCTACAATGTAAACATTGACATTTTCATGTCCTCCAAGTACTTATATCATGTTCCTTTGAACTGTTCTTGGAGCTGTGGAACCAGAAATACCTGGGAAGAGTTAATATCAGAGCTGCAGAGTGGATGGTTTCAGGATTCCCACTGCTAGTGTCCTAGAACAGGTCTTGAGACCCCGGGAGAATTAGCAGTTGCATTCTCATGATGAGAAACTTCCCTGGGAAACTTCACAAAGGAAGTTTGCTTTTTCTTAAAACATCTTCCTACTAATCCCTTGTGTCTATCCCATGTTTTCTGAGAAAAGCTGATCCAGACTACACCTTTGGGACCTTCCTAAACAGCACCCATGGCCCTCTGGGCTGCCCTCTCTACCTCGAACTGAATGGACCCACAAGATATCTGAAGCCACTGCCTTCATTGGACACACTTCTGTTTTTTCCTAAGTGGAATTTATTCTTTTAAATGTTTTTTACAGTCTTATTGACATATAATTCCCTACGATTCAAAGGTTTAGACATATTAAAAAGAGCTGTGTAATCAACATCAAAATCAATTTTAGAAGATTTTCTTCATCCTTGTATTCACTATTATTAGGTCCCCATTTCCCCTAGACTTCTCCTGTCATAACCCTAAGAAACTATTAACCCAGTTACTGCCTGGGTAGATTGCCCTATCCTGGATTTCATATAAAGAAAAACATACCAAAAACAAGCAAATGAAAACACGGACACCTTTCTTTCTGACTTCTGGACTCGAATTTCCAATAAGGTTCATTAATCACCCTTGAAGATTGTCTTTTGAATTGGGGTTACCATGGAACAATACTATATGGCAAGAGTTGATTGGTTTTTTCCTGTCCCCCAAGATATGAGAAACTGACCCCAGTTGAGAGGAGACCTCCTCTGTCTAAGTGGGTTTTAAGATACACGAATAAAGGATTTATGTATGGTTTATTATGTTGGAAATGACAGATTCAAGAAAATATAACATTGCATTCATTGTCAAAAAGGACATTTCAAAGTCTAACTTGAATTGCAATGCTTTCTGTGGTAAGATAATATCTATACCCATGTAAGGAAATTTAGTCAATACAACTATTTTTCAAATTTATGCACTTAACACAAAAGTCAATGATGAAGAAATTGAAGAATTCTGCCAACATTTTTCATCTGAAATTAACCAAACATGTAATCAAGATGCATTGATAATTATTAGAGATTGGAATGCAAAAGTTGGAAACAATGAGGAATGAATACTTGTTGGAAAATATGGTCTTGGTGAAGACGTGAAACTGGAGATTGCATGGTAGAATCTTGCAAGACCAACAACTTAATCAAAAACACTTTTTCCATAACACAAAAGGCGACTATACACATGGACTTCTCCAAAGGAAATACACAGAAATCCAACTGACTACATCTGTGGGGAGAAGCTTAATATAAGGATCTAGAGCCAGGGCATGGGCCTATATAAATTTAGGTCAAAGATAAAGAAAATTCAAATAGGTCCATGACATCCAAACTACAACTTTACATCTATCCCACCTGAATTTTGAGAACATCTTGATAACAGATTTGTTGCTTTGAACACTAATAACAGAATACCTGCTGGGATGACATCAAGAACATCATTCATGAAGAAAGCAGTAGGTCATTAAAAGGGAACGAAAGACAGAAATGATCAAAGTGGAGGTCAGAAGAAACTCAGAAACGTGCTGTTATAGAATAACCAAGGCAGATGAATTAAATGATCAAGTAACAGAAATGTTTGAAGACAGCTCAAGAATACAAATATAAGTATTATAATGAAACAACATATACCAAATACCAAAAAGGAAGAACATGATCAGCATATCTTAAATTGAAAGAACTGAAGAAAAAAATCAAGCCTTGAATTTCCTTATTGATAGATTCTATGGGCAAATATTGAATGATGCAAAGAACATCAAAAGAAGATGTAAAGAATACATACAGTCACTGTGCCAAAAAGAACTAGTAAACATTGAACCAC
>NW_022107431.1:98514270-98518469 GCF_000313985.2 Echinops telfairi | reverse complement strand
ATTTTTAAGGTAAAATTGGGGTCATGATAGTTGGGGGGGGCATTAAAGAACTAGATGAAAGTTGTATGTTTCATTGTTGCTATCGTGCACTCTGACTGGCTCATCTCTTCCTTGTGACCCTTCTGTAAGGGGATGTCCACTTTTCTACAGATGGGCTTTGGGTTTCCACTCCACTCTCCTCCTCATTCACATTGATATGATTTGTTGTTTTGGGTCTTTGATGCCTTATACCTGAACCCATCCACACTACATGATCACACAGGCTGGTGTGCTTCTTCCATGTGGCCTTTGTTGTTTCTCAGTTAGATGGCTGCTTGTTTATCTTCAAGCCTTTAAGACTCCAGATACTATATCTTTTGATAGATGGGCACCATCAGCTTTCTTCAACACATTTGCTTATGCACCCCCTTTGTCTTCAGCAATCATGTCAGGAAGGTGAGCATCACAGAATGCCAGTTTAATAAAACAAAGTGTTCTTGCATTGAGGGAATACCTCAGTAGAGGCCCAATGTCCATCTGCTACCTTAATACTTAACATATAAATATATGTACATAGATCTATTTCCCTTTCGTTATATATAAATATATTTACATGTGGAAATGCCTGTATTTAGACCTCTATAAATGTCCTTTGCCTCCTAGTTCTTTTCTCTTGTCCCACTATCATGTTCGGCCTTCATTCAGTTTCAGTAAATCCTCTTGGTTACATTGCCCTTGATCAAGCCCTACCAGGCATTGTATGCCCGCCTTGCCATTGAATTTAGATCACTGTTGTTCCCTTGTCCCTAGGTCTGTTAACACCCCTTTCCTTTCCCACACCTCCCTCTCCCCTCCTGTGTCTTCTGGACCCATCGCCCCTGTTGTTTTCTCCTTGATACTGTTTATCCTGTCTATCTTATCTAGATAGACATGCAGAGACAATAATATGCACAAAAACAAGACAGAGTCAAACAAAACAACAAAATAAATTTTTTAAAAAGCAAAACAACAGAAAGAAAAGCTTATAAATAGTTCCAGTTCCATAGTATGGATATACAGTGTCATTGTACTCCATTTTATGGATATTCCACAGATTTTTAAACCATTTGTCCACTGATTGAACTGTGCTGCAATGAACATTGGAGCACAGATGTCTGGCCGTGGTTTGTTTCTTGCCTCTTCTGGGTATATGCCCCATAGGGTGATTGCTGAGTTGTACAGTAGCTCAATTTCCATCTCTTTTAGATATCTCCAATTCGATTTCCATAGTGGCTGTACATACCTACAGGTCCACCAGCAGAGGACGGATTCCTGTCTCACCACAGCCCCTTCAATACTTGTTACTTTCTGATTTTTTGAATTGGACTATTTTTGAAAGTGTTAGGTGGTATCTCATTTTGTTTTAATTTGCATTTCTTATATGGCTAATGATCAGGAACATTTTCTCATATGTTTATTGACCATTTGGATTTCTGCCCTTGTGAAACTTCTGTTCAGGTCCTTTGCTCACCTCCTCAGTGGGCAATTAGTTTTTTTTCTTACTGTAAGCTAGTAGAGTACTGTAGATTTTATTTATAAGGCCTTTGTCTGATGTGCCATTGCTAAAGATGTTTACCCAAACCTGGGCCCTCTTATTACTCTCTTTGTAAATTCTTTCTATATACACAGGTGTTTTATCTTCAGTATGTCCCATTTGTCAGTTTGTGCCTCATTTGTATTTGTTTCCTTCCCTATTTCTGATAGCCTATGTATTCCCTGTGCAAAAGTTCTCAAGTTTGTCCCAATTCCATCATTGATGGCCATAATAGTTTAGGGTTTTACCTCAAAGGTCTGTGATCCACCTTGTTTTTTTCTTGCGATAAGGGTCTTGCTTCATTTTTCTGCAGGTAGATATCCATTTTTCCAGCACCACTTGTTGAAGAGAGTATCCACTTCTCACCTGATATTTTTGGGGCCCTAATCAAAGATCAGTTTTCTGTATGCCGATGATTTCATTTCTGGGTTTTCAGTTCTTCTCAATTTGTCTGAGTATCTGTCATTATATCAATACCATGCTGTTTAGACCACTGTGGCTGTATAATAGGTGCTAAAGTCAGGTAAAGCAAGCCCTCCCACTGTGTCCTTCTTCTTGAATTCTCTGCTTCTTCTTAGGCTTCTTCCCATTCCATATGAAGTTGGTAATCAGTTTTTCCAATTCTTTGAAGAAATATAATGTTATTTGTAATCCATGGAAAAGAAGAAAATACAGTGTGGGGAAAATAATAAATATTGTAGGCAAAGTGATTTGTGATGAACAGCTTTTTAAAACTGTATTTCAAAGAGAAATGTAGCTGAATAATTGATATGCGAGCTTTGTTACTTTGATTTTCATTTGTTTAATGAGGCTGTAACTCGAAATGTCGGCAGCATATTTAGTTTGCAGACTTTCACTCTTTTACATCACCCTTATCACCAAAGTAGGACATGGTCTTGCTTTCCAGTGAATTGTCTTTCCTTGTGAAAAATCAGTTTTTCTCTAATGAAGTGATTTTGTTTGTCATCTTCTTAGTTAAGTACTAATATATGCTAGTAAATCCTTCATAATTTAATCAGCATCAGAAGAAGGAAAATTAAGTGGGACGTGCTGTGAAAATAAATTCTGGCTCTGTAGTCAATGATTTAGGGCCAATTCGTCATTGATTAGTATTATTATACTTATTATTTTCCAATTTAAAAGTAAAGGTAAAAGGAAAGTGGAAGGCTAATTCAAAACTGCAGACACCAAACCCACTGCCATGTAGTGGGTTCCAACTTAACATACCTCTCCAAGGCAGAGTCAGACTGCCCTTTTTGGGTTTCTAAGACTGCCTATTTTTAAAGAAGTAGAAAGCACCATCTTTCTTCCAAAGAGAAGCGGGTGCTTGCAAACTGCTGCCCTAAACTTAGCAGCCGTGGGTGACTCTATCACTGGGGCTCCTCGAGGCTAATATAGGGCCATCAATTCACTAATGCAATCACAGTTGTGTGTGTTGTTTTTATTTTATCATTTTATTTGTTTTATGTGTCACACTAGGAATAGAAATTAAAAACATTAAGTAGCATTTCATGTTACATTTAGACCCTATGCTTTTCAGATGTCTACTAGATTTTATATTGACATTTATGGTTACATTCCTTTTTACCTTTTTAAATACTAGATAAATAGGACCCTTCGTAGCTTCTTAATCACTCCTTTTCATATACTTTACATCCTTCCATTCTCAGGACTACAGAGTGAAAGAGGTCTTATTTTCCTCACTTTTTAAGTGGAAAACCAGAGACTCAGGCAGCTTGAGACTGTAACATCATCTGACACTGGGCTTGAAGGTTTTCCTAATATGACATAACATTAGAATCTGCAATTCCTTGTAAGAAAATAAACAGGAGGTGAAAAGGGGTCTGAGGATCATAAAGCAGACACACTCTTCCCCAATTCGGCACCCTACTCAGCTCTGTGTTCAACCCCAAGCAAAAAGCAGCTGTTCGCTTGAAGTAATCTCTCCAATCAATGAATCATGGCCTCCAGGTCAGAGATCTTCCAGTTCATTCGATGTTTTCACCATCTTATTTTTCACATCTTCATGAGTAGCCTCACTTTTCTTCTCTGCATAATATCTGTCTACTGGTTTTTATTGAATGCTAAATAATTTTCCGATGTTTTGTACACCCCTCCCCACCAAAACAGCTATAGGCTTCCACATAAATTAAATTTGCTTTTTTAATTAAGCAATTAAGATCTCTAAGTTCTTCCCCTGTAAATGGGAATGCCTGGGACTGCTCCTGATCTGTGGAGCCTGCACCCTCTGTGCCTGTTTCTAGTTCTGATTGTTGTGCATATGCTTTCTTTTGTCATATAGATATTCAATACAAAAGTTTTAACAATGGAATATTATATAAAGAATAACGTGAACATTCCTGTCTTCCTTCTTCCTTATCCTATCAATTAAAAAAAAATCCCTCAGTGGCAGGGAGTTGCTTCTGAGTTATAGTGACCTGATAGGACCGAGCAGCACTGGCCTGTTTCAGGAGTGTGCATCTGACTCATCTTGCTCTCAGAGCAGTGGATGCTTTCAAACGGCTGACATTTTGCTTAAGAGCCCAATACATATCCAACTACCTTACATGAGTTCTTTCTATTAATTTAGTTCTCTTCTATTTCCCTACCCAGTGATAATGAAGATTAGTAGTTGGATCTACAACCT
>NW_022107431.1:98511697-98513805 GCF_000313985.2 Echinops telfairi | reverse complement strand
CATGTTTGTGCAAATATGCACATTCCTGAAAATTGCCAAAATTTGAAGTATACATTTTCATTTCATAAGTCAAAATTATGACTTTCTCTAGGCAGGGATTATAGAAAGCAATAATAATATCATTTAGGTTTCAACAACAGTTAATATATTTAGCAAAAATATCTATAGATGATTTTATAAGAATTAGCCTCAGTTTGAGCAGAAAAATATACTTTTATAGTAATTTAAAAAATCAAAACTGCTTTACTTAAAATAAAATGAATTGAAGGAGAGTAGGGTTGAAAACACAGTTAGGATGCTCTTCAGAAGCAAGGATGGCAAGACTTCATCTCACTTATTTTGGACATGCTATCAGGGAAACCAGTCCCTGGAAAAGGACAGTTATTGGTGAGTGAAAATGAGGGAGACCTTCAGCCAGATGGATTGACAGAATGGCTGAAACAATGAGTTCAAACATAATTCTGAAGATGGTTTGGCGTGGACAGTGTTTTGCTTTGTTATTCAGGTGGTTGCTATGATTTTGGAAAGGCATTTATTATTTCTTGTACCAGTTTCCTAGTAGTTATAATAGCAGAAACATTTTGAGCAACTAGGTTAAGTCTATCAATATACCTAGAAAGCTAAAACTCAATTCTAATTACTTTTTGATTTTTCTAATGCACTCCAGTGAGAGCTGTCATGAATCACGGATTGCAATGATGCTTTGAGTCACATGATTTTCCTGTCAATGTTTTGTCAATGTCACTGTTGGTTATTTTGTCAAATTTTCTCATGTTTTAGCTACTGTATTGTGGCAATTGTGAACGTTTGTTATTTGATTTTCTGGAATTAAGTAGTAATTACATAAAAAGGAGAGAAATTGTAAAGGCTTCTAATCAAGTTACTAATAATGCCATAACTAATAACATAATTCAAATTAGAATAGTTTTTAAAAAACAACTTTGTTTAGCATTCATGAAAGCTAAGAAGTATTTCATTTAAAATAATTTACAATTTATCATAAGATACTTGATGATTAAAGAAATGAACCTTACTAAGAATTCTGTATCATCTAATATCAGACAAGCCTGTGTGTGCGCATAGTGGTGGTGGTGAGGAGGTTGACACCTGAGTTTAAGGCACAAAGTGACATCAACCCTATGGAATAAGTACTAGCTAAAAGCTGCCAATTCAAATCCACCAGTTGCTCCATTGCCAAACATGATGCAGTGTATTGTAAAAACTTACAACCTTGGTCTTCTTAGAGCGTAATTCTAGTCTGTCATAAAGAATCAGTATAAACTGGAATTGACTCACTGTCAGTGAGTATTGAGATATTTTAAGAGTGAAAACAGAAAAATCAAAGGCACTTCTATATGTTAGTAGTTGATATTTAGGAATACACTGGTTAACTATTTTTTAATAATTAAAAAATAATAATTTTATTGGGGGCTCGTACACTGGTTAACTTTTTATTTTTAAGTATTCATTCGTGTTCTTTTGTATAAAATGTATTATGTACCTTACAGCCGAAATAAGTGATTAAAAAAAACATGTGCATTGAAACAGCAAAGATGTGCACCAATAACTTCAAAAAAACAAAAGGGAAATTGTTCATATCCTTTTTTGGTAGAGAAATATATAAAACATGAATTGAATTAGTAGGTTATAGCCGTCTGGGTCTCAATGGTAAAAGGTGCCAGTCTAATTAGTTGCTCGGGTGGTTGAGTATAGCAGTATATTCTCATTTGCTGATATTTACTATGCCTGCTCTGAGAACTTTTAATCTATGGGCTGGATCTGAAAACACATCTTTTCAGTATTGTTAGGCAAGAAATATCACTGTATCTACTCAATAAAAATAGTGAGAGCAGGAATCTAGCAGAGAAAGAATAAGCCCATGCCAGCCTGTGCAATCATGAGGTGTCGACGGGATCAAGTACAGGCATCAGAAGACTCAAAGCAAATTAACAAACAAAAACATATTGTTGAGAACAAGGGGCGTCAGAGCAGAGACCCAAAACCCATCTGTAGACAGTGGGATATCTCCTCACAGAAGGGTCACAGGAAGGGAAGAGTCAACCAGGGTGCAGTGAATAAAACACACAATATTCCTCTGGTTCTTTAAG
>NW_022107431.1:98497974-98511419 GCF_000313985.2 Echinops telfairi | reverse complement strand
AGAGGAGCTGATACCAATGGCTCAAATAGAAAGTAAATGTTTAGAAAATAATGATGGCAACCTAAGTACAAATATGCTTGATACAATTGATGTATGGATTGCTATAAGAGCTGTAAAAGCCCCCAATTAAATGACCTTAAAAAAAGGTGATAAGCATGATAATTGTTAAAAATAAAATCTCAGTTCTTTTGCTATATAAAAAATGTGTATTCATGCTAATAGAACTAAAATAATTATCTATTAATAGAAATATAAAAATAATTTTGGTCTGTGCCAGACTCCCTGATTTGGGTCTAATGATGGGGCATACCATCCAGGGGCACCACCGACGCTAGAGGACAAGAGAACTCTGGTGATGCATCCATCGCACCATGGCTAGACCTCCAGTCAGAGAATATTTCCTGTAGGTGGAGAGTGGATGTTGAGGGACAAATAGAAAATATGCAAAGTATACTATTTGCTTGAATCCAAGATTGGACAGAGTGTAACATCCGCGATTTCAGAGATTTTTTAAATGAAAAGTATTTTTAATTGAATGTGGTACTTATATAATCTACTGTCAATTTGAGACTTAAGAGTGAAGGGGTGGAGTTTATCCTGTCAATCAGGTTGTAGCTCAATAACCTCATTGGGAGGTGCTAAGGAGATAAATAGCTCATTGGAGGTGAGGCACACGCTCACTCTCTGAGAGATATTCCTGTTGAGAAGACACATGGAGCTATGCTGAAACCCTGGAGCTGGAGGAGCCACGTGCAGACCCCTGCCAGCACTGAGATGGCTTCTACCGCCACTGGATCCACAAGACTTTCCACCCACGGGTCTGTGATCTTCCTGCATTCAGCGTCATTGCATGTGTTGCGTGAGTCTGAAGAGGAATTTATAGATTGATATTAGACAGATGGGCTAATATCGGACTTATGGACTTGATCTGGACTGGGCAGGGATGTTTTCTCAATATTCAATTGCTCTTTCTTATATACATATGAGTGTATATGTCTATAAATTTGTTTCTCTAGTCAACCCAGACTAGCACATTGAATAAAACATAATGATAGAGCAATAGATAAGAACAAAACAAAACAAAAAAGGATGAAAGAAGTGGAACAGGGCTTAAGGTAGTTATTTATATTCATAGTACAGTAAATTTAGTATCACACTTTTTGATAGTAGCAGAAAGTGTAATACTAAGTTTTTAAAACACAGGAGTCAAAAAAGAAACCATAAATATTAAACATCTATTTATTTGATAAAATAAAGTTAATGAATTAATATTGATTTTTTCTTTAGGTTGATTTCAAGAAGAGTACACCCTATATATCTTTGCTTTAAGGTATAATGATTTGAGTCCTAATGTGAATAGAATCACTCAAATGGGAATTTGGGCATGGGTTTATGTTCAGTTGAAAAAAATATGGCAAGGGGTGCTCTAAGAAAAGCCAATGAGACAACTCTGAATGTTAATTTTTATGTCTGTGTATTTGAGAAAGGACCCTTGGGCTGGTAACCATTAGGTCAGCAGCTACCAGCTGCTCTGCAGGAGAAAGATGAGGCTGTCTGCCCCACAGAGAGCTACAGTTTTGGAAACATTGTAGAGTGCTGCTAGGATTTCAAAAGGACCCAATGGCATTGTGTTTGTGTTTGGGTATGCATTTGACAAGATTGATATTTTGGATTCACTTTGCTGTCTAGCTCAAGGCAAAATTGGATACTACACATAGTTAATTTTGTTAGCCTCAGCTTTTCTAAATTTTATTATTTCTCCCTGTATGTGACATCCAAACCAATAAAGGGGGAAAATGAGGTTTAGCTTTATATTGAAGTATTTTGCGAATGTCTTAAAAATTAAAAACAAAAGCCTATATTAGAGTGTTATAGAATTGTCCTGGGACCCATTTATGAAACTCAAGTAAGTAAAATGATTTTAAAAATTATTTCAATAAAAATTAAACAATTCAGAGAGGTGGAATCTAAATAGAAGTTGGCGACCATAATATCCACACCTGGTGAGAGGACTAGTCAACATATTGAGAAGTTATCGGAATTGAGAAGAAGTAAAACTTAGAGATATATGGTACTCGTCCTATACCACCTTATACTGATCAGAGAAGGTGCTTCCCTAAGGGTAGCAAATTTCCTTTTCCTGTTGAGAGAGGTATAAAAGCAGTTCATTAAGAGGAGTATTGCCATCAAACAAAAATGTCAACTTATTGAATGTGGTTAGTTCGTTCATCAAAAGACCTATACCACCTTTGATTATTAGCTTTTAGAATGTGGCTGTGATTTGCCTATTGAATTACTGCAATTCTTTTTATTTTGTAATGAAGAAATAGAGCTACAGTGAAAATGGCCTGGAATCACTAATATTGAAGGCATTTGAACAAGGTAAATTATTAAGAGACTGATCAGCTTAGATTTCTAGAGTCTTAGTTCATGAGGACAACTGATAAGTCCATATTAGTTTTATTCCATCCCCTCTCCTTGTGTACACTCAGTCATATCTGATTGGATCAGCATCTAGTAAAGGAAGTAGGGGCACTTAACTTTGGGCTAAGTAGCCTGTTCAATCAGAGATAATTTGTAAGTGAAACTGTTTGAAGAAAAATGGTTATAATCAAGACATTATCATGAAAAGTAGAACTGAAAAAGTACACGAGGAGCTGTGATATTTCATAGTATTTGCAAGAGCAGCTGATTATAATATGTACTTAGATTTCAATTACAGTTTAATTTTTGGGTGTACACTCAATTTAAATTTTATATATGGATTAAATGTGGACTAATATACTAAAACAAATTGTATTTTATTTAAAGAGAAACACAAGAGCTTTCCGTGAGGTGGAGTGTTGAAGCCAAATAAAACAGTCAAGAACTGCATAGGGTCTGAGATTTTGCCCTACGTTCCAGTCAACAATAGCCTGCCAGTTTCACAGATTCTTGGCAAAGACGATCTTCAGCCGCGTGTCGCTGGCCTGTGATATCAGTGACAATGCGCTATAATTTTAGCAGGCTATTGCTTCGGCTTCTTTGGGAGGAGTGAAAAGTAAGGCTCTTTTCCAGTCAGTTAGCCAAGTAGCTCTCTTCCAAATTTCCTGGCATAGATGGGTGAGTGCTTCTACTGCTTCATTAACTTGTTGAAACACTTCAGTGGATATTCTACCAGTTCCTGGAGCCTAGCACTTCATCAAATTTTGAAGCATTTCAGTTGGTAATCCATCAGTTCCCAGAGCCCATTTTTGGCTAATGCTTCCAGTGAAGCTTGTGCTTCTTCCTTCAGCATCATTGGTTCCTACTCACATGGTACTTCCTGAAGCGGTGGAATGTCGACCGTTCTGTTGGGTATATTGATTCTGTGTCTTCTTTCCATCTTCTTCTGGTGCTTCCGCATCCTTCAGTATGTTGCCCATACAATATTTCAATATTTCAACTTGAGCTTGGATGTTTTCTTCAATTAGGATATGCAGAGCATTTGTTTTCTTTCTGGTTTTCTAACTCGAGGTCTTTGCACATTTCATCCTGACATTTGACTTTGTCTTCTTACAATGTCATTAGACCGGGTTATCTAGAGAAACAAAACCATGGATGCTTATATGTGTGTATCTAGGGAGAAAGTAGTGTCAAGAGAATGGCTCACACAGTTGTACAGGCAGACAATTCCATGTCTGGGCAGGTTTTTCTGGGCTGGATTAAAGGTTATGCTGGACTATACTCCTGATAGCTATGTGGTTTCACAACCAGCCAATGGCTGGACATGTGACTAAATCCATGTGCAGCAGGTCAGATGTGTCACTTCAGAGGTCAAATAAATCTGAGGTCAACAGGCCAGATAATAGGCTGCTAACTACTCCCAGGATCAGCAGGCATTATGGAAGGCTATTAGCTCGAGTCCAAAGAACCCCAGGTTGATGAGTCAGATACAGCACCGAGACTCGTTAAAAAGCAATCCTGCCCCTCCCTTAAAAAGAAAAGAAGCTTTTCCACAGAACCATTTATATTAAAGCAAGCCACTCTGCCAATTCCTTTTAATTTATTGCTTCAGGGCTGTGATTTGAGTAAGGGGGTTTGATTCCTCTTTAATCTTTTGTATCTGATAAGCTGTTATTACATTGTTTTAGGTCAGGTCATCACTGCCAAGCAACTGACAATCTTGGCTCAGCCAAGTGTACATAAAACCTTGAGTCTCACAACAACTTTAATATTTTGTTTACTGATCATCATGCTGTCATTAGTGTAGTCATGAGGATGTTTATTCTCTTACTATGGAAGTATAATCCTTGAATACAGGTTTTGTACTCCAGAAGCACAATGGCTCCGAAACAGTCAGTAAGAAAGGAGATGCATTACCAGTTCAGATTTAAGAGCCTTGTCACTGATGACTACAATTGTATCACTGCTTCATGTGTAAAAATGATCAGTTTTACCAAGTCCACCTCTCTTTTTTAAAATCATGTTATTGGGGGCTTATACAATTCTTATCACAATCAATCCATCCATTGTATCAAGCATATTTGTACATTTGTTGCCATCATCATTCTCAAGCCCTTGGTATCAGCTCCTCATTTCCCCACTTCCTCCACACTTGTCCCTCCCTCATGAACCCTTGATAATTTATAAATTATTATTGTTTTGTCACGTCTTACACTGTCCGAGGTCTCCCTTCACAACCTTTTCTGTTGTCTGTCCCCCAGAGAGGAGGTCTTATGTACATCCTTGTAATTGGTTCCCCCTTTCTACTGCACCTTCCCTCCACCCTCTGGTACCCCCTTACAGAAGAGTTACAGGGAGGAGATGAGCCAGTCAGGGTACAGCGTGGCATCAATGAAGCATACAACTTTCTTCTAGTTCTTAAATGGTTTTTCCCCCCTCCCCCCACTATCATGGTCCCAATTCTACCTTACAAATCTGGCTAGACCAGATGATGTACATTGGCACAGATAGGAACTGGAAACACAGGGAGTCCAGGACAGATGATCCCTTCAGGACCACTGGTGAGAGTGGTGATACCTGGAGGTTGGTGGGAAGGTAGGGTTGAAATGGGGAACTGATTACAAGGATCTATATATAATCCCCTCCCTGGGGGATAGACAACAGTAAAGGGGGTGAAGGGAGACATTGGAAAGAAGTAAGATATGACAAAATAATAATAATTTATAAATTATCAAGGGTTCATGAGGGGGTTGGGGAAGGGAGGGGGGAAATGAGGAGCTGATATCAAGGGCTCAAGTTAAGAGCAAATATTTTGAGAATGATGATGGTAACAAATGTACAAATGTGCTTGACACAATGGATGGATGGATGGATTGTGATAAGAGTTGTATGAGCTCCCAATAAAATGACTAAAAAAAAAAAAAAACAGAAACCAATCCAATCCATATGTAGTATAACACCGAAAGTGGGATCTAGACCCTTAGCATATGACAAAGAGTTGAGAGAGGTTGGTTTCGTATTAGGTTTTGTGTTAACTTTCTTGAGCCAGGATCTTAGTGGTGTAGCCCAACCCAACAAAGCACAATGTAATCATTAACTATCCATTATTATATCCAAGGGTAGGACAGGATACAGCACCCTTACTTAGGTAACAGCCCTGGTGCAAGCAATTGGAAGGAAATTACCTTGGTTTGTGATCTGATTTTCATAGAAGCAGACACTGTGGAAAGCTTGCATTCCTTTTTACTGGATCTAGGTAAAGCATCTGGCTTTTTGGACTTGAGCCAAAGACTTGATGTATTGCCTGCTGTTTCTAGGAGTTGTCTATGGCCTGTCTTCTCACCTGGGGACCTTGGATTCATTCACCTTTGCAGCTGCAAACTGGGACTCGCTAACCTTGAATTAATTTTTCAGCAGCCACAAGTCTGATCTTCCTGCCTATCCTAGGTTTATTAACTTTCACAGCTGCGAGAGTCACGAGAAGTTTTAAGCCTAATATTTTATCCATGGACTTGGGTTCTTCTTGGGGTGGAACTTGCCTGTTTCTACAACTATGTGAGTTGTTTTACTAACATAAATATAGCTACATATATATAGGTATAAGCAACACTAGTTTTGTTTCTCTAATGAGCCCATCCTAAGACAGTAGATCTTGAAATATTTTTTTAATAATCATTTTATTAGGGGCTCATACAACCCATCACAATCCGTACATAAATCATTTGTGTCCAGCACATTAGTACATATGTTGACTTCATCATTCTCACAACACCCGCTTTCCACTTGAGCCCTTGGTGTCAGTGCCTCATGTCCCCCCCCACCCTCCTCCCCCTGAACCCTTGATAATTTATAAATTATCATTATTTTATCATATCTTACCCCATCTGATGTCTCCCTCACCCACTTATCCGCTGTCCGTTCCCCAGGGAGGATACCATATGTAGGCCTTGTCATCTGTTCCCCCTTTCTCCCTCACCATCCCTCCACTCTCTCGATATCGCCACTCTCTCCACTGGTCCTGGGGGGTTCATGTGTCCTGGCTTCACTGTATTTCCAGTTCCCATCTGTGCCAGTGTACATCCTCCGGTCCAGCTGGACATGTAAGGTAGAATTGGATCATGGTAGTGGGGGCGGGGGGGAGGAAGCATTTAAGAACTAGAGGAAAATTGCATATTTCATCATTGCTACACTGCACTCTGATTGGCTCATCTCCTCCGTGCAGCCCTTCTGCAAGGGGATGTCCAATTTCCCCCGGATGGGCCCTGGTTCGCCACTCTGCACTCCCCCTCATTTAATGGAGAACATTTTAATAACTACTAATGTTTTGGGGTCAGAAATCATACTATAAAATTGAGACAACTTGAACATTTCTGTGAACTTGAACAAAATTTTCCTCTACAACATATTCCTCAGTCATGATTTCATTTTGTAATGTGACTGGTATACACTAGAATCCACAAATCTAGGAAGAATCTTCAACTCAGCCATCTTAAGCCCATTATCTCAATGTTAAGTGATTTTTTTCTTTGCTGAGTGGTTTCAAATTAGCAATTACACTACCAAAAAGAATAATTACTATATAACCTTGGGGGCCATCATTATGAAATTAACAATCTGTTGAACTGATATACTATCGAGCATTCTGCTTTTGTTCCAGAGGGAGAAAATAAAATCACATGCGGATCTAGTATGGTCTTGTCTTACATATTCTATTCATCTATCCATGAGAGAAAATAACTACTTTTGTATAATCTAACTCAGTTTTCACTTTCTGGTAATTAAACATTTAGTTTTGAACTTCATCAGCATAATCTTGTTATGCCTTTCATGATGCCTCTTAATAGCCTAACTATTGAGGAAATGGTAAGAGGGTCAAGTCTGACCTCCTCCAGTTAGAATCCAACTACACGTCTGCCCAAGGATGATTCTTATGAATCAGAGGTCAGGCATGTTTCTACCCTCCATTCTTCTTAATCCTGTTCTGACACCAACCATCCATCTCATAGCATGGTACGTCTCTGCTGGGTTTGCTAATGCTTTGCAATGGCCAGACAGCACGCACAGAAACTATTCATGGTTGTGTGGCTTTATTAAGGACAGGTTACATTAAACATTCATTTTGTCTGAAGTCCCTCTTTTCAAACTTGTCAGCAGGCATGTATTTCTGATCCCCAGTCTCTCAGCCACGTGGTCCCTTGCCCTGTGCTTTTCTCTTACAAAGTTTTACAAATGGCACCTCAGTATGCAAGCCAGCATCCTGCTCAAAGGCACTGAGCTTTACTTGTTCCATGGATAAGGAAGTCCATCACCTGTAGCATGGTTTCTGAGCAGCATCTCTGCTCTGCCTCGTGCTTTAGGCATAGCTCCTCTGTCTGATCTCACGGTCTCCATGTCTGGACTGCTGGTGTCCCTGAAGTTTTCACCACTTCAGGCAGGGATCTCCCATGTGGTTCGTTGGTGGCTTTTCTTTCCTGATAGTAAAGACTACGGATAGAAGAGCCACAGCAAGACATTCCTCTTTCCCACACTATAAAGCCTTAGAAGATTTTCTGTGACTACTGGATGGAGGCAATAATGCAAATATTAAATGATCTCATTGTGTTTGTGACCTTAATTTCATCATTACTAATTGACAAAATAGGGCTATGAATATTTGGGGGGGGGGCAGAAGAATGGTTGTAAGAGCTTCATTGAACATATACATTAATTAATTTTTAAAAATGCATTGGTAGTCCAAATAAGAGCTTATCTTTATCACAATAGGGAAATAGGAATGTAAATATTGTTACAATGGGTATAACACCCACATTGCATATTCAGTACTAAGAATCATTATGATGTCTTCAAAAAATTTTTGTGCTACATAAGACATCATAATTTAAACTATATTATAAATTAATTATCCAGACTATATTATTGGACTAGATTAAGGTGATACTCAGGGTATGAAGGTTGGATTGGGGAAAATTTTTATCCAAATAGGGATCCAATGTCTGTAAGCTATTCCAAAATGAAACTCCAGTTTTGGAATTTATGAGAGTAACCACTAGTGGAAGAACTTTCAAAGTTGCTCGACTTCAGATAATGTGATGTCACTATCACTATGCACCATCTCTCCTTAAGATGCTGTGATTTTAGGAAATATAAACTTATTAAAATAAATGTCTAAAGTACCTTCCTTGGTTTGTTGTGTTTTAAAAGCACTTTTGTAGACAGAAAGTACTGGTAAAAAAGCTGTCATTCCTAATATTCCAGCTCTGGTTTGTCATTAACTTTTAGGATTTAAAAATAACAACTGAACTTATATCTGATTAATTCATAAATTTAGAGCTGGCCATCATTTGAATATTTAATTTTCAGGAATGATTCCTATTTTTAATTCTTTCTTAGTATTCCTATAGGAAGGATTAAAGAAAATAAGGAAGAAGGATCTTTCTATAAGCCTCTAAATAGACTGCAGACACAAGACATGAAAACACTATGATTTTGTGTTGTTGTGTGCTGTAGAAACACAAATGAAACACTGTAAGAATTGGATCAACTAATGGAATTCCAGCACCAAAAAATTGGTGTTGGTGTGGGGGTTATTTTGGCCGACCACCGGAACTTTCTTTGAATAGGAACAGAGGAAACAATGAAATCTATTGAAGCAGAGCTAGATGATATTTGGGGATATTCAATCAAACAAAAAGTAGTGTATTTAAGAGGAAATCTAACACATGATGTTACAAAAAGCTGAGGCTCATATATTAACAGACCATAAATAAATACCAAATAGCTCGGATTCTGCTTGTGGGCTAATAAGCCAAGATCCCATGTCCCATACTGTTATATTGTAATACTTAGTTCTTTAGTTCTTAGCATGGAATTTTTCTATTTTTATCTAGTTATTAAAATTATAATTGTTGTAATACAAACATGTAATGATCCCTGATGTAGGTAAGATTTTGCAATCCTTATTTCTGGACTACTTGATTAGTTGAAGGTGTTGTTTCTGAAATATCTGTATTTTTCCTTGGACAGATCTTTAAACTGTCTAGAAAATATCTAATGTTTTGCCAAGAAAAAAAACCCGCCTGCATTTGTAGTGAGATAAGGAAATGGGTAAAAGCACACATGTATTCTTTCTAGAAGGGTCCTCACATCATCTTGAAGTAAAGACTGCTTGGCAGTCTAAAGCCAGTTATTCTTTAATCAGAAGACGGTTTTGCACTTCCTGGTAAAAGATTAAAGCTTAAGATACAGATGAAACAAGTGGAGTTACATGGAAGTAAATGAGTTTCTGCCAAAGTATAAATGTATTTGTCGTTCCCAGTTTCACAGAGAAAATTATAAATTTGCCTGAGTTTGGCACAGGTAGTTTATGATGGATATGGAGACGAAGAAAGAGGTTCCTGGGGATTGAGGTTCCTGGGCAAGATGCTCTGTACCAAAACACATAATATAATAGACTGATGCACGGGAGAAAGAATTAATGGGGAAGACATTTTCAAACTTACTTTCCACCTATATGATGTGTCTTCCCTCTGTCTATAATTTAAGAGAAATATCTACGTTGTTTTCTGGTTCTCCATATTTCTTACTATTTTCTCTGTCATCGAGTCTACATGCTGACTGGTCTATGCCATACACAAGGGTAGGTAATCAAAAGTACTATTACAAAACCATAGGAACCTTCCTATCAAGCCCTGGTGGCATAGTGGTTATGCGTTGGACTGTGATCCACTGCTATCCTTGTATCTGGCAGTTCGAAACCACCAGCAAGCAGCTCTTGGGGGCGGGAGGTGGGGAGAAGACTTGGTTTTCTACCCCAATAAACGTTATAGTTTTGGAAATCCACGGCGTGGGGGTCACTATGAGTCAGCACTGACTTTATGGCAGTGAGTTTGGTTTTTTGGTTCATCAAGAGGTTAAGGTATTGTTTTTAAAACTATCTTCCCTCTAGGTTTATAAACCTAGGAAGACTGTGTTTCTGTCTCTCAATCATTCCCTGAAGAAATATGAAGAGCTTTATGAAGAGCATAGATTGGGCAAAGAGACAGTTTGGGCATCCTCAAAGAACTTGAATCCTCTTTCCTGTTCCGTATACTTTTGAGTTGGGGAACAGAAGGTCAGAAGGGTCAGATCAGGGTTGTAGTGTGGATTGATGGCAGAGATGCTGAAATATGTTTTGTTTGGAATAAGCCTTTACATATAGGAACTGGAACCCTACAAGAAATACTATATTAGTTATCCTCTTATTTCACTTTCTTAAGACTTACTTTATAAAAACTTCCCATGTCGTCTGAATTTACTCAGTTCCTGGACTCATTTGACGCACATTGGGCCAGTGGGATCGCAGAGGGAGGGTGGCTGCGGTGTCTGAGACTGTTTGGTTTGCTACTTTTAGGCACAGGGTGGTGAGAGAGTTGAATGATGAGAGGTATTTTGGAAACTTTATTTGAATATATTTGATTCCCGATACAGCGCCTAAGAATTTACAGAGCTACAGTTGTTTGGCATTAAGCAGAATTCAGAGTCCTTCTGTCAACAGTGTCCCAATATTCATAGACTGTTTACTATGGTACACTAATTATTTTTAAATGTTGAGCTGAGAGATAACCCTTATCCTTACCGAGTAAGGACTAGAATTTAACAGTAGAAAAATGCAATAGTTAAAATCACTGTGGTGTTTCTCGTTACGTATATGGCTTTGGTAACTGGTACTTCATTTATGCTGTCATGTGGGCTTGATTTAATTAAACTCGTCTGGTCCTTATTGTGAAATTTTTACCAAGTCCCTCAGAAATGTCTGTCTTTAATGCTTTGGCCTAAAAACTTCACGTACCTCACCTGCCTGAAAGCCATCTTCAGTTGTATTTGTAAATAATTACTGGCACAGGCATAAACTCAGGAAATTCCAAGAAATCAAAATATAGTGAGTAAAAGGACGCCATCTTGGCTCATGAGAAAGATTAAAGTGTCGTCTGCTTTAGGGAAATCAGCTTATCCCTGCTTAGTTCCCTGCACTCCAGTATCATGCCTTCCTAGAGCCTGGGGAACAAAAGCAAAAGCTTAGCACTTGCATCGTGTCAGACATCTCATAGACGAGCTTTCCATACAAACCCAGAGGTGGAGGATCGTACTGTCTGTGCAAAGAAAACAAGGCATAAGCACTCTCTGGTCCACGGAGCTAGAGCTCAGTGCCCCTTGGAGTTGACGCTTACAGCAGAGTGGGCTGCTCCTCGGGCATTTATTAACAGCCCAGAAACCACTTGCTAACCTGTCCTGAGAAAGAACTCAACCCGGAGCATTTCTCACTGACATGAACTTACAGCATACATTTTGTCTGTGATCTCTCTTTAATCATTTCAAAGGATATTAGAACCCAGAGATATAAAGAGCATTGAGGCAGCACAATTAAAATAAAGTGTTGTGCTCCTGACCTATAGGCTTGGTTTAAACACAGCAATATCATGAAGACAGCACATGGTCAGGCAACATTTTCTTGTTTTATACGTAAAGATACCACGAGTCAGAGCCTACTAGCTAGCAAATGACAACCATAATAGTCTTGAATTTTTTTTGAGAGGGGAGTATTAAGTGAACAAGAAAAATCAGAAAATGTAACCTGCTTTATGTAAATCAAACATTCAAAATAATAACCATCCCAAATTATATGCAAGCATGTACATATATGTACTGGTTCATATTTACTTATAAGCATAAAGGGGGAAAAGCAACAGCTGATGGATTAGAACTGCTGACCTTGTGGGGATTGAGCATGACTGGCAAGTACTTACTACTGCTGCACGTGATAGTCTTATGAGTGGAAACTCATATGCTGACGGCTCCTGAGAACAACCACAAGGCCGTCCTGAGCTAAACTAGTCATGGAAGGACTATGTGGGGCACTTAGTCATGATCATATTTTCAATCATATTTTTCTAAGACATAATTTAGGAGAACAGTCATACTGTGTGGAGTTACTTGCTTAATAGGTCATCTGTTCCAAAGATCTGTCAACCTTATATGGCCATATATTTACTCAGACAAATTTTGAAAGTGATCAGGAGAAATACTTCTGTATGCTTACGTTTCTAATACTTCTGTAAAATGAACACTGCTGCAAGTCTGTCTTAAAGTGCACCAAATTGGGTAATCTCCCAGGCTATAACTATTGAATTTTCCTGGTGATTGGCACACATAAGTGTGAGACAGGAAAGGAAGGATGTAGGATGTAGACATAGGTAACGATGAAGAGCTGTAGGGGAGGGAGCTGTGGGCTAAAAACTTGAGATAGGTAAGTGACTCTTTCGTCTATTAGCTATGTATTTGGAAAGGTCTCTTAAAAACTCTAAATCTTGTAATTAAGATTCAGCATGTATAAATCATGGTCACAATCCAACTCAGGCATATTCGGATGGATTATTTACAGATACATAAGCAGGGATAAAAGAATTAGCACATAATGCTGGGACACCCACCACCTAACTGTAGTGGAAGACCATTCCCTCAGTAGACTGACAGAGTCAAGGAGGGTAGAGAGACAGTATTACTGGGCCCTGGTGAGAGTGTGCCAGTGCAGGAGGGACTCCCTCTCAGTACCTGAGCCCTTTGTAAGGTGGCCAGATGTTAACATTGGCTAAAACTCATATTCTGGCAAAATAACCACATGGCAGCCGAAAACCGTACACCCTAGCTTGTTGTGCATTCTTTCCAAAAATCAGGACTTTTTTAAAACACTGCAGGACGTGGGAAAATTGTTAAAAATCAGGCCTGTCCCACCCAAAGTGGAACGTCTGGTCACCTTACCTTTGACGGATCCAGGTGCAAGGAGGAGCGAGGCAACAGAGTTGGAGGGAAAGCAGGGAAGGAGCAGAGGAAGAACTGTGTCTTTTCCTGCCTGAACTGAACTCAAAACCAGTTGTAATGACGCTGATTCAAACCCCTGTCCACCCCATGTTTGTGTCAGAGCAGAACTACACACCATGGTTTTCCAAGTTTATATTTTAGAAGCAGATCTCTAGGCCTATCTTCTT
>NW_022107431.1:98485841-98497375 GCF_000313985.2 Echinops telfairi | reverse complement strand
CTATCTTCTGAGGTGCTTATGGGTAGACTAAAACCTCCAGCCTTTTGAACAGCAGCCAAGCACATAAACCATTTGTACCACCAGGACTGAACCAAGAGAGGCAAGAGGGGAAAGGTGCTCAGGTGATACCATCCCCCTGGATAACAGAGAAGGGAAATGAATAATGGAGTGACTATTGTAGAAGAGATTTATCCAGAAGACCAGAAAAGGCAGTGTTAGTACCTAAGATAGTTAAGGTTTATTGTGACAACCTGGCCAAAAAACACGTGGGGTTAATTGAAGGGTGAAGAGATACACGTCTTGTTGAACCTCGCCTTTCTAGTTCTCGGGTCTCTTGCTTTGTGATGGTCACACCAGGGTGAAGCTGCCTTAGGCAAGGCTCACTTCCTGCAAGACATCCCTGAGGAGAAGCCACATGGACCTACCCGGACGCAGCCCTGGGTGCAGCCATGTGGAGACCCCTGCCAGCGTTGAGATGCTTATATGCTCACTGACTCGGTGTCATTGCATGTTTTTTATGAGATTGAGGACAACTTTGTAGATTGGTGTCAGACATATGGGCTAATGTTGGACTGATGGGCTTGGACATCACTGGGTTGGGATGCTTTCTTTTTTACTATTTAATCATTTTATTAGGGGTTCATGCAACTCTTATCACAATCCATACATGCATTCATTGTGTGGAGCATATTTGCACGTTGGTTGCCATCATCATTCTCAAAACATTTGCTTTCTACTAGAGCCCTTGGTATCAGCTCCTCATTTCCCCCCTCCCTCCCCATATACATGACTTTCTCTGTATTTGTTTTTCTACCCAGACTAACACAGTACCTTTTACTTATTAGTTTACACTTTAAGTGAGGTTCTGTAGGTAAAAAGTCTTTATGATTTTTAATAAGCTCCCACAAGCCATTGGAAAAATAATTCAAACTCACTCCCATCCAGTGGATTCTGAATCATAGCAAGTCTATAGGGCAGAGTAGAACCATCCCTTTGGGTTCCTAAGGCTGTACATCTTGATGAGAGCAGAAATTCTCATTTATGTACCATGGTGCAGCTGGTGGGTTCAAACTGTGGACCTTGTGGTTAGCAGGCTAACACCAAACCCATTCTGCCTCCAAGGTCGCATAAGATTATAATACATTTAGCTAGTCTATAAAGTTCTCCATCATCATCAAAGAATAGCCAAAGGGACTTTCCCTTGCACAGACTGATTGCCCTTCCTTGTTTCAACTTATTTTCTTCTTCAAGACTGCTTTTGAAATTTATTCTGAACACATTTTAACTGGATAAAAATATTGAGCGTGGGAAGGGAACAGCTTACACTATTATTTTTCCTGGCAATCAAACCTCCATCCAGCCCAGGAATGACCCTAATTGTACATAGATTATACCACAAAATATCTGTCATCAACTCTATTGCATATTCTTTCACTGATGCCCCTTGAATGAACATTTCCACAGTGACATGATCTCATAATGCTATTTGGAGTTATACTCAGCCTAACAAGGGTTTATGTTTCATGAAAGCAAGTTAAGTGATTGGCATGGGAAACAAATGTTACTGTTACTGAAAACCCTTTAATGTCAGAGCGTTCTCATGTCAATCACTGACACACCCATCACATTTCTGCTAGCTCTGCCATGATGGTCCTGCGAGACTCTTGCCTGAGCCCCGATGACTGCCACATAAATACCTTTGGGAGACACATGCACGCAGAGTAAGTTAATGGAGTTCTCCCACATTCTCTGCTGGGAAAAGATAGAAGCTAACTTTCAATTGGCACTCCCAAAATTTGACTTTATATGTGCTCAAAACATGAAGTTTCTTCATGTTAGAAGCACTTTTTATTTACTCATCTGTTCTCTCCCGCAACTGTTTTCATTAACGTAAGTCCTGGAACATGTGCTGTTCACTGAATTCCCACCCCTCATTGCCATGCAATCAAAGCAACCGCATCGGATATAGAGAACAACCTCATAGGATTTCCAAAGTGCCGCTCAGCTTAACCATCTTACAAGCAGAACGGCACATCTTTCTCTGACATAGCAGGTGCCGACCTTTCAGTTAACAGCAGGCATTAACCACTGCATCACTCAAAAGTCTTTATCAACTGAATTAGCCTTCTCATTTCTCTTCCAGATCACTATGATTAGATTGTAATGTCTACTTATATCGCTGTTCTTGAGGTTGCAGATACAAGCACACCAATGAGCTGTGATTTAACTCTGTGCTATAACAGATCCAGGGGGCAGTGGATCGAGCGCTGGTTCTATAATCTGGAGAGCCAGGAAGACAGAAGACGGAGGTAGAGACAGGGAGTCCAAGAAGAGGCACGTTTTCTGAGGGGGCCTTTCCATCTCACAAATATGAAGGCAAGACTCTCTTGGAGTAAGGTGTGTTGTCTTTGCTCCTTGGTTCTGCCTGGAGACGTCCCAGTATCCCCCTTGCATACATAAAATTGACAGCCAAGCTAAGGATGACTAAATAGGGAGCAAGAGAGGTGAGTCCTTGGAGAATAATGACAAACACAAATTAACAAAGATCTGTGAGATAGTAAAGATTTATTGTGCCAACCTGGCCAATAAACCCATGTGGGATTAATTGAAGAGCAGAGAGAGAAATGGCTCAGTGAGCCTCACCTTTCTAGTTCTTGGATCTCAAGGCTCACTTCCTGGAAGACATCCCTGAGGAGAAGCCACATGGACCTACCCTGCTGCAGCCCTGGGTGCTGAAGCAGCCGTGTGGAGACACCTGCCAGCACTGAGACACTTACATGTTCACTGATTTGACTTTCCTCCTGCATCATTACATCTGTTTTGTGAGATGGAGGAGGACTTTGTGAATTGGTGTTGGACATATGGATTAATGGGTTAATGTTGGACTTGTGGGTTTGGACAGCACTGGGTTGGGATGTTTTCTTAATGTACATTTACCCTTTATATAAAACTCTCTCTTATACATAAGACTTCCTATGGATTTGTTTCCCTAGTTTACGCAGATGAACACAATCTGTCATTTAAATGGCATAACAATTCCTTTTTTGACTAAAATTAATCCATGATTTGGGAATCACAAACAGGAAAATACATATGTAATTCTTATACTGCTCTTCATACATTGATCTGTATATACACATGTTCAATTTCATTTAGGTCATCTCCAGATTTCAAATTTCTTAAACTTCTAAATCCAATTTATCATAAGGGGAACACCATGCATATATTTTCTTTTGTTCTGCATTATGAATAGCATTTTTTAAAGTGCTTAAAATAGTAGCAAATTAATTTGCAAAATAGAAACAGTAAAAACTATGATAAATTCCCTGCTCTGGTAGAGTAATAAAGGGGGGAAACTATGATAATATGTTAACTAATTGAAATGTATATGCATATTGATAAGAATCCTAATCTATGCCTATTTTTATTTTGTACCTAACATCTATATTTTGATAAACTATTTAGGGTTAGATATTTGTTCATTAAGCAGATCCTCTCATAATGAAATTCATACTCGTGATCTACTAGTACAATTTTTATAGACAATGAGAATTATATCATAGCTATTTAAAAAATCTTTCATGTTAACATTAACATTCGTACTTTTGAATTCATAATGTCCTACAAATGGCACGCTGTAAGCTTTGCATTATTTGTGTACAAGAGTGGCAATGCTAAATATTTGTTCTGAACTTTATACATCTTCCTTTCCAAATTTCCTGGGACCTAACAGCATACCTGTGTGAAATAGTGGTCCAGATAGACTACGACACTTAAACATTTCCTATTTCTGTATAAAGTTTATCTATTTTGAGATTTTTTCAGGCCTTAACTCCTCTTCCTTTTTCATTAGCAAGTCTTTCCAGATAACACCAAAATGCTGCTTTATGTAAGTTGTCTCACCCACCAACTTTGTAGCCCAGTGTCTGCCATTCTCACGGTCTCTTGAATCTTCTTTCAAGTTTTCTTTAAGATGATGTGACGCCTCAATTATAGCTCCTTATTTAAGTAGCCATCACTCGTTGGCACGAGTGTCGGCTGCTGCACGGCCTGTCTGCTTGACTGCCAGTGGCTCTTCTGATGGTGTGCCTCGCAAGCTATTACTTCACTCATGAATGGACGCTTAGCCTGGCCGAGCTCCCAGTGCATGGACCCCAATGTCCTACTAGCGTCTTTCTGTGGCTGGCACTGTTGTACGGAATCCAGTCTGCCAGAAGTCTTGCAACCACCACATGCATCAAAAGTGTTCACCAATTTATTGGCTTTTTTCATTGCTACGCCCAATCCAAAGTCTGACTTTGCTTCTGCAGTATTGACTACGACGGAAATCTGCTCCAGGCTTCCTTTGTCACCTGCAGCACTTCCTACATGTCTGCGGCTCTGCACATTTCTGATCGCCTTTCTTCTCTATTCTGAGACTCTTTGCACCCGGCTCTGAAACATGATGCCGACACCCCTCAACAGTCAATAGATTGTCAAATAACTTGGGACACTAATGTTTGGATTTATATTCTGAAATAAGAAAGTTTGCTTTTATCTCATAATTAGTGGAAAGTATTAAGGAAAATAATACAATTCAACAAGAAAAATATCAATGTATAGTATTGTGAACAGCACCCATTCCTACTTTTTTCATTGAAAGGTATCTAAATGTGGGATTTTGTTGAAGAATATTATAAAGGGCTGTATTTCTCATCTACCTTCCTAGCATCGAGTGAGTGTGTGGTCCAATCTCTCAACAAGTCTTTTATATTTCATATCCAGTAACTTTCCAAACAAGTTTTCTGGTTCACCACAAAACAACCAATATCTACTCCCCATAAAAACAGCCTGACTCACCATCTGCTCTGTACCAGCTTGTCCATATGGATAGAGTCACTGTCCAATGATTCTTAACTTTGTCCCATTAACTGGTTTTATGGATGTTTGTGTGACAGTCACAGGTTCTCTTGGCAAGATTCAATCGCAGTCCAACATATGTTGTTCAATTATTGAACAGAAAGACGGGCGTTGAAGATTTCTAGATGTTAACATATGGCATCTAGGTCTCCTAATAATTTGTAAACACCATGGAAGCCTGTTCTAGACCTGGTAAGTCTTGCTTATCTGAATTTTGCACATTAATTCTCCCCAATTTAGACCTCCAGATATTTTCCCATCCTTTGCAAAATAAACTAAGATGAACAAATCAAGGAAAGGATACACATGCCTATTGTTACTGTTGTTTTGGGAACATTTATGTCCAAGTTGTAGGAAGTCCAGAATGGTGGACAAACTCAGAGGTCATAGTTAGGGGTCACATGCTCCCCTTCCTTTGGGATTGGTTGCACTGGCTTTTGTTCTCTTCTTTCCTTCCCCGCTTTATGTTTTAGAAAGAACCACTAATTCTCAGGCCGCACGAAAAACACAAACTACTAACAATGTAAAGGCATTCTTAGCAAAACCGATTACTTTCCTGGTTCCCACTGTCCTTGTGATAACAAAAGCCTCCTATGTCCAGGCTGTGCACTTGTGACTGCCCCGACTAGGACAGACTGAAGACAAACAACATCATAATGTCTAACAGTAGTGTATACGACTGATTCCATCTTGTGTGAGGAAAACACACATGGAATCTCTTTGTATGGTCAGCCATTATTTCTAAGTAATGTCTGTCAGACACTGTTCCTTTTATTTTTAACTTTATTATGATAAATCTACATAACACGAGTTAGCCATTTAAAGTGTACAATTAATTAAACTCAACATGTCCCAAACTCACCATGATCTATTTCCAAAGTTTGTTTTTGGTCATCGACACAGAAATTCAGTATACCTTAAACAACAGTTCTTCATCTCCCCCTTTCTAATCACATCCCGTTACCACCAACAAACTGTGCTTGTACTTATTCTTGATCGTTTGTATAAGTGGGATCATTCATTTATCTAACTTAGTATGATATGCTTTCAAGCTTCATCTGTATCGTAACCTGCATCACAGCTTCATTTATCTTTATGGCTGAATAACAGTTCATTGAATGTATATACCATTTTGCTTATTCATTATTTTCCGGCAATGGACATTGGTTGTTGTTGTGATTAGGTTGTTAAGTTGTACAGCAGACTGAAACAATGCCTTCTCCTGAGCCACCTTCGCCATTATCCCTGTTCTTGAGCACGTTGTTGTGGCTACTGTGTCAGTCAATCGTGTCCAGGGTCTTCCCCTGGTTTCTTGACCTTCTACTTCATGAAGCATTATGTCTTTGTCCAGAAACTGGTCTCTCTTGGTAACGTGCCCGAGGTACGTGAGATGAAATCTCCAGGTCCTGGTTTCTAAGGAGCATTCTGATTGTACTTTGTGAAGATAGATTTCTTTGTTCTTCTGGCAGTCCATGGTTCTTTTGATATTCTTCACCAGCATTACCATCCAAATGTATCCTCCTTCTTTGGTCTTCTGCATTCAATGTCCAACTGTCACCTGCAAATGAAATGATTGTAAACACCATAGCTTGGGTCAGGGGCATCTCAAAATGACATCCTTGCTTTTCAACACTTCAAAGTAGTCTTGTGCAAAAGCAGTGTTTTAACAAATGCTTCCTTGAACATTGGTTGTGGATCCAAGCATGATTAAATCCTTCTGAACATCAATCTTTTCTACACGGATCCTGATGTTACATATTGATCCGGTTGCGAAGATTTTTGTTTCTTTTACATTAAATTATAATCTGTATTGAAGGCTGCAATTCTTGATCTTCATCAGCAAGTGCTTCAAGTCCAGCCATTTAGGCCGTTTCAGTCTTTTGGCTATTGTGGATAATGCTGTAAAGGGAATGAATTCTGTGGGGGAGGCATTAGACGCTGCTCTGGCGACACAAGGGAGCAGGAGAATCATCATAGTCAGCATCACCTGTTCAAGGCAATGCCTATGATAGTGAGAGCTATCTGTGCCCCCCCCCCCCCTCATCCAATTCTGGCATGACTGTTCCTTCCACACTACTTTCTAGCTGTGTTAAATAATCCACTGCAGTGGTCACACAGTACTCACAGACCACACTTAAAAGTATGGGTTTTATTTGAAAGGTCAAAGGATTAAAAATGCCCAGGGTACAATGATTCAGACAAAACAGCTATTTTTAACCATCCCTGCAGGCAGGCTTTGCTTTGGGGTTGGGCATCTTTGTACAGACACCTTGGGCATGCATGCTCATTGACCTCTGCCCTGATCATGCAGTTTTACAAAGCTCTTTTAAAGTTTCCAATAAATGCCCAAAGAGAATGCCACTCTGGCATAAGCCTTAGACGTAAACTACTTAACTCTAGATTTGTGAAACAACAAACATAGCTCCTCCAATGAGGTGCTTGGAGACCCCCACTCCACAATCCAGTCTCCTGCCAAAAGGCACGCAGCTCTACTTGGTCTGTGGACTGGGAATTCCATTGGTCTGTTTCAAGCTCCTGCTCTTGGTTCTGTTACTGTTCCTTGCTTCTGTCTCTCTTCTCGTGTCAAAGCTATCTCCTAGATCAAGGATTTTCAATGTGCAGAGATCTTGGAAGTCACCCCCCCTCCTGCATCTGAAATGGCTCATATTATCCCTAGCAGGATGAGAGTCATCATCACAATTCAATCCTATCAGCGTTTCCCTCTACGTTCTCTTACCCAGACCCACCAGAAAAATGTCACAGGTACAGCAACTTTGGCTACAAGAACAACAGTAAATAATCCAGTGCACTTAAGTGAATCTATGGGAGTTCTTGATATCAGTTCTTTAAGGAATATACCTTGGCGTAGAATTATTGGCTATAAGAATATTTTAATTTAATCTTGCAGAAAACTTACAAAATCACTTTTTTTTCCTTTCTTTGATTTTAGGTTTAGCTTGAGTAGTACCAGTTATAAATTGCTATGTTGTTGGAGGAAAATAGAAAAAGGTCAGAGAAGTTAATACCAACTGTGAAATAGTAATCTATAAAATGTTTGTGAAAGTTTTTCTTTGAATTGAACTTGAGATGTTTCATTATCTATTTTGTTGCCAGCTGGCACTATATGGACAATATTTTTCTTAGGCTATGGCACGCAAATTTGTCTTCATGATGCTGATAAATCCCATGTATGGCAACAATCCCTATTCTCAGATGCTTATCAATCATCCACCACATATACAAGTAACACTGGAAGCAGTTGAAGAACCAAACTAAATGCCGGGGCCTTTTTCCTATTTTCTTAAAGCAACTTCCTACTGTCCCTGTGATAGTCCTATGCCCTTCCAGAAAATCTGTAGAAATTATCCCTTTGAAATCCCAGGAAACAGCTTCCATTACCACTGACTAAGACGAGTGTACTGTGGAGAGAAGTTATCTTCAGCCATTCCCTTATCCCAGGGACATGGTTAAGCACATTGTATTTGAAATAAACTCGTGCACTTATGAATTGGAACGCTAGTGGCAATACTTTTTGTTGTATCCTCAGATGTATAAACAAGAAGTTTGCCTTTTTAATTACTTCCTATGTGGAGATTATTAGCATTATGTGGAACTTTTAAAGGTGAGCTCAGCACAATAGGAACAAGAAAAAGAATGTGGTATAAGTTGGCTCACACAATCAAAACCCATGTTCTTCAAGGGTCAACTGTGTTTTGATTTCCAAATTAAGGAGAGGGATTTAAAGCATAGGCTTTGTCAAATTGATGGTTTTTGATGTGTCTGTGAGGTATATAGATGATATGTTGCACATTTTTGTTTAATGTTAGACTAAATGTGGATTTTAATGAACTTAATTTTTTACCTATTTTAAATCTGACTCACTAAGGGACAGTTTTACAAATGCTATGAGTTCTGTCTTGACCATCAGCATCTCATTATCTTTTCTAGCCTCCTATTGTATAGATTTTGGACATGATTAATATACATTTCACATTCATTCTTCCAAAATATTCCAAATGGCCAGCTCCTAAATCATGTATTAGGTGCCATAGTGGCATAACGGTTACGTCTTTGCCTGAGGCCAAGAGTCCTCTGGTTCTAACCCACCAGCCACTCACTCCATGGAAGAAGCGAGCTGGTGATCTGTTCCCGTATCGATTACCATCTAGAACACCATTAAGGGCAGATTTACTCAATTGTACAGGTCTTCACGAGTCAGTATTGACTTGACAGTAGGTAAGACTTTTAGTTTATTAGGAATAAAACAGGGAGCGAACTAGACAAAATCTTCCTTTCAAGTAGTGGCTGTTCTAGTTGAGAAGGGAGACATTGGGAAAAGCAATTTAAGAGAACAGTGAGTATTTCTAAAAGATGAAATATCGTGATTGAGAGTGCTGTGATTGGGCGCTGTGCTGGGTGGTCAGGGAAATGTCCTTGAAAGCGAGCATCGGGCTGCCTCTCCCTCAAGAAGATCGACGCATCCATAGCTAGAAAAGGAGTGTTGCGAGCTGATCAAACATTAGGCAAAACCCCGAACTATTCAAGAGAGAGACAGAAGGCACAGGGAGCAAGCGGGAGAAGGGTATAAAACGAAGACCAAGACAGATAGGAGGCCGATGGCGTGAGGGCTCTCATGGACCACGAGAGAGGGTTTGAACATGACTCAGTGTGCGGTAGAAAACTTCTCATGGATGTAAAGCAGGAGAGCGACACAGGCTGGCTTGTCTTCACTCTCCCTTTTCACTGTACAACAAATTCAACATTTCTTCCTTCCTCCATGGACAGGCTGAGTTCCCCTGGCCTTTTCAGTGCACAAGGGCCAACACTTCCTGCCCCCGCGAATGTGCTTTCCTCCTCTTCCTGCCTCGGTCTCCGAGGATCCAGCTAAAGGTCTGCTTCTCTAGGAAAATCTCATTTTTCCTAGGCAGTGTCCTTGCTCCTCTCCCTAAATGGCCACTTCTGTCTCCTCTTCACATATGATCTTCATCAAGCCTGAGATCATTTATATACCATCTTCCTCTAATAGCTTGAAAGTGTGACTTGACTTCATCGTTATTAGAACCTCACAAGGCTTTCAAATCCAGTGTTCCTATTTCAAAGTAGCTAACCCCCAAATACAAACAAAACCCTAACCGCCATCAGTTCAAGGCTGACTCATAGTGACGACCCTCTAGCTTAGATATGGGGATAGAGATTGATTTTTTCAACTAGAAAAATATTAAAAATAAACAATTTTATTTGAAGTTTGTATGTTTTCTAGTGAGAAACTGGCTTTTGGTGCTGCCTGTGGACCAGTGTCCCAAGCTTAGTTACAGGGATGGGAATTGCAATGAACATTTTGAGACTCTTGAAGAGTAAAACTTTGCCACCGATGATTACATGCTTTCTCTTCCCTTTCAACTTAATTTGATTTGTTAAACATCTCTGAGTATTTTTATAATTTTGTTATATTTCTCCTATGTTGACCTCCATGCTAATCAAGCTAAATGAAAAAACAGAATCACAGTCTTTTTACATTTATTGGGAACCCTCGCACTACCTATTAGCTCTTCTGAATGGTTGTTTGTCCAATTTTCAGTGTATAATTTTTTTAGACTAGTTTTTAATTACATGAGATTCTATAAGGAATATTTTTAGTAATTTTCCCCTACCATACCTTTTAAAATTACTGTTTAACTTTTTTGGACCTTCCTTTATATTCACATGCAATTTGTATTAATTTATTATATTAACATATGGATAGCCAATAGTTCAGCTGATATCAGTAGGCCTGGATTCAACTATAATTCAGTTTTGCTAAGTATGTCAGTTAACTCTCAGAACAGAGGGCTAGGAAGGCTACAGTTGTCTATTTAACCATGGGGATGAATAGCAAGTTCGATCCGGCGAGTCCATTAAGGGGGGCT
The DNA here is from genome assembly GCF_000313985.2 of Echinops telfairi. Lineage (NCBI taxonomy): Eukaryota > Metazoa > Chordata > Mammalia > Afrosoricida > Tenrecidae > Echinops > Echinops telfairi. The sequence continues at coordinate 98,486,570 of NW_022107431.1, read as the reverse complement.
GTTTATAAGAACTAATACTTGAAGAGAATGATGAAATAAAATGGCTGGATATATCTCTTGGTAAACATGAACTTATTTTTCTAAGATCAATGCTGTACTTTATTCTTAGCGATTCCTAGACAAATTTTTACAAACTGGGTGGCTTAAAACAACAAGAGCATATCTTCTGAGAGTTCTAGAATCTAGAAGTCCAAAATCCAGGTATAGCCAGACCGTGCTGCACTGTACAAAAAAATGCTTCCTTCCTAACTCTGTTTGGTGGCTCCTGGCAACCCCTGACATTCCTTAGCTCATAGAGGCATCACTCTAGTCCCTGCTTCCCGCATGGCTTTCTCTCTGTGTGTGTTTCTTCTATGTTCACATATCCTTCTGATAAAGTACATCAATCATATTGACATTCACAGATTACCATCCACTGGTGGACATGAATTTGTCTGTGCAGAGGGGGGGATGGGGTGGCGGCCAGGGGGCTGTATCTATTGAGTACAGATAGCTGGAAGTGAAAGGTCAAGGCAGAAAAGTTTATCTATTTAAAATACTTATTGATATTGCGAAATGGCTTTCCCAAAAAACCTTTGTACATGGTATGTGCTCAGTATATGCATTTTATCAATTTGGTTTTCTGTTATTTGATTCTGTTATGCTATCAATTTGATTTCTAGTTATTTTTATAAAAACTAAGCAAATTCATTTATTAACCTCATTTGTCTTATTCACTGTCATCAGCCT
>NW_022107431.1:98479676-98484666 GCF_000313985.2 Echinops telfairi | reverse complement strand
AGAACCTCACACGTGTAGTTCTGCCCTGTTCTGTGGGGTTGCTATGGGTCAGAACCGACTCTATGGCAGGGAGTTCCGTGAACGCACACATAACTGAGAGATTATATATGCAGATGTAACTAATTGATATAAAATGAACCGTATGAATATTTATTTCTAAATAGTTTCTAACTTTTTTTTTTCATCCTTGAAGAAAGTATTCGGAGTAGGGGTGCACTTTCCTTTCTTGTTCACCCACAGTAAGACACTAGGTGGCAGGGAAGTTCCCTTCATTTCCTCAGGCTCAAAAACAATGTCCTCTGGGGAAATGGTACCAAGCAGGTAGCTTGTCTCTCCCCCTTTCAAGTCCCTGTTCTCACTCTCCTAGCAAACGGATAATGGCATTAGTTTCTATGCACATGTCGTTTTTATTGGGGGGAAAAGGAAGAAAATCTCAAAAATTTTGATGTTTCTTTTCGAGTGCCAAAGTTAGAATACCGCAAAATCACAATCACAACTGTGAGAAATGGCGCAGCAGCTGTCCACGCAGTCAGAGAAGGTGCAAAATCCAAACGTTCGGATTCAGATTTCCAGTGCGTTATACTGCTTAACCAACAGTTGTTTAGCAGCCTGGAATAGCTTCTCTCCTATTTCCAAATATAGTAGTTTTATAATCAGTAGTGCATTCAATCCCTGCTTAAGCTGTATAGGAATAGTGATTTTCATAAAGTACACACAATATCTATTACTGATTGTAATGTATATTTCATAGAATAGAGTAGCAAAATATTTATCCTTTTGAAGAAATTATAACTATCCAAGTTGATTCAAAGAGGTGAGAAACAAGCTTCATTATTTTTTTCTACTACCAAAGGCAGTTTAGTCATCTGAGGATATAATGTCATTACAACAACAAAAAATGACAAGTTTTATCGATCAATTATTTTTCTGTTTCTCTTATCTGCAGACCTATTTCCTCAATGACCTGAAAGCATTCCTGAATAAAAATTTGAAATGTTTATTCCCCAGATATGTTAAAAGAAAAGGCGAAGCTCAGAAATTATTGAGTGTTTGTTCACCAAAGAAACCACTTCCTCCCGTTGTTGCATTTTCTTTTAGCTACTGATTTCCCTGGAAATTTGTTTCATTCTGAATTAAACATCCTTCTAATGTTTCTACAACACAAGTGTGGAAATCAAACAATCAATCAATCAACTTTAAAAAAATAAGAAATTACATAATCAAATAGCTACAACTCTAAATGCAAACAAGTTGTAGGATCCCATCTGAAAGTTTGCATGATATAAATGGGGATTAAAAAATCATGGCATGCCAATAATGTCAAGAATCACATGAAATTCAAGTTTAGAGAAACTAGCTTTTGATTGTTAACTATCTAGAGCAATTCCATTGAGCAATCAAAAGGTAGTTTGTTATCCAAATGCCACCATTTTGCTATCAGAATTATTTTATTCCTTCCCATTTCCCAAAGGAACCAAGTAGGGCCTGAACTCAGGGGACTCAGTGAGCCTAATGTGGGCAACTGCTCCTTAATTCCCTCTTTGTTTTCTCTGGCCATCGAACTTGGAATCTGGGCTACAGTGCTGCCCTGCTGGTGCACACGGGCATGGAAAGTGCTACCTGCCAGACAGCTTCTATCCGATGCAGGGGCTGCCCCAGACTTTGCCTGGGGTCAGTGCTCACCCGGCCACAATGGTGGTGGCTATAACATGCTACCACACACAGATGCCCCACTTCTGCTGAGACTAGGCTGTTTTTCTTCCACTCACTCCACGTGCTGTTTCTCATCCCCAGTTGAAGAGCTGAGGAAGCCACAGTAAGGAAACGTGTTCTTCCTCTGCCTCCCATTTTGGGAGTCAGCTGCTCCTTAAGAGACGGTCATGTTTAGTGTGAGAGCCTTCCTAGCCAACCATGTCGGCAGACACTTGGCAAAACATGCTTTCTCAATGTAGCAAAACTTGTTTCTATGATCTTAACTCCATGAACTCTTCATCTGTCAGGGAGACAAGGTGGAATACCTGGCCAGGTTCAGGGTATCTGTCCCCATGAACTTTATGTGAATGCTGAAATAGTGAATCCCCCATTTTCCTGAGATTCTATCCTTTATGTAACCCCCATTAGTACATACTTCCCATTTTTCCTCCTCCTCCCTATTGACCTCCAGAAAATGACCAAGCCCACTTGCAGCAAGTTCATTCGGACTCATAGGAAGTTTATAGGGTGGAGCAGAAATGCTCTGTAGGGTTTCTGAGGGTGTAAAGCTTCATGGGAGCAGACAGCCTGATCTTGCTCCTGCTTGGCAGCTGGTGTGTTGAACATGCTGACTTGGCAGTTAGAAGCCAAATTCTTAACCCACTACATCACCAGAGTTACTTATTTCAGGTTCACACTGACTTTCATGCACAACATTACCTTTCACTGACCCTTATAACATATCCACGCACAATAAATGTAATCACATGCATACAGATCGACGTGCGGGAAACTAACAGTGACAGCATGGTTATAGGAGTCCCCGGGTGGTGCAGATGACCAAAGCCTTAAGATGCTAACTGAAAGTATGGAGGACATTGTCTACCTATAGACAGCTCAACATCACCAGAAAGCTTTGGTGATATAATTCTGAAAAATAAGCTATTGAAAACCTTATGGAGAAGAGTTTTACTCTGACACAGGGTTTCACTGAATTAGAGTCAGCTCAGTGGGAACGTATTCATTGTTACACATCACACCTTTATCGGGGTCTTTGTCCTGTGTCAGTTTATCTAGCCTGGAACACCTTCCCCTAGGTAGTCACAAGATGCACTTAAATGAGATGGAGAATGCGGTGGTAAGGTAGCAGCCGTGATACTGCCAGGTAGGCTTGTATATGGCTAGGTGATTAGAGGCGGTTGCAGCTCACACATGTGGCTGCGAACAATTTACTTTATGTCGTTGGGCCCTCTAACAAACATTTGCTCATTTAGCTTTATAATAATGGCCACATACCGCATCTCACCTACATGTTGGGGTCCTAGAAATAGAGACCAGGTTTCAGGTGACCCATCGCCCCACACCTCTAAATCAGGTTTCCAGACCATTCTCACGGCTCTCTTTGTCCTTGCTCCAGTCGCCCTCCATCCTCGCCACTCTTCACACATTTAAATTCGTCTAGTCCTTTCAACTCACTGCCCAGCGGACTCCAGGAACATAAAAGTGTGATGAGCTCTCAGAGTCCTGATAATCAATTCTATATTTCTATGTATCATTTGTAGTCTTCCTCAACCATAAGTGGCTTCAGAGGAGTTTAAAGCTGAATCTTCTGGATTGACTCTGGAATATTTGACATCGGCACTCTAACTTGTTTGGACTTAAATGATACATTACCCTTTTCTTGGTCATAAACATGGCCATGATATGCATTAGGGAGGAACAAAGAGGGAAAAAGAATTATATTGGGATAATTCACCTATAGCCTTCAATACAAAAATTGAATATAATGTAAAGGGAACCCAAATCCTCATAAGTTGTCATGTAGATAAATGGAGCAGATATTGAGGTGGTCAAGAATTTCCTCTTGCTTAGATCCCCAAGGTGTGTTCCTGTGGAAGCAGTCAAGAAACCTAACGATATGTTGCAGTGGGAAAATCTGCTGCACAAGATGGATGCCTCAGGATGTGACCTTGAGAACCAAGGTGAGCCAGCCGGGGCATCTCAGTCACCTCTTATGTATGTGAAAGTTGGACATTAAGTATGAAAGGCCAAAGGAAAATCAATGCATTTGAATAATGACATCAGCTAGGAATATAGGATGCACTATGAATTGCCAGAAGAATAAACGCATCTCTATGGAAAGAAGTACAGTTTGAGAGCTCTCTGGAAGTGAGGATGGCGGGAATTTATCTCACATACTCTGTACTCGTTATCCAGAGAGATGGGTCTCTGCAGAAGGACATCACGGGCTCAAACATAGGAACCCTTGCCCAGAGAGTGCAGGGCCTGGCCATGTTTCACTCTGTGTGCCCAGAGACACTACTGACTGAAGAATAAGTGCCTATAAGATTTCATTGATAAAGTAAGTGCTATTATAGACTATTTCAGTATAAATAAATATATAATATGGTTAGTTGGTTGATGTATACATATTGGAAAACTTCAGGGATTAAAAATTTTCAGTTTATTGCTCATGTTAGCTGCTCAAGGTCTACATAAGGGATATGTTAAATTGATTCCAACTCAGAAACGCCATGTATCACAGAATGAAACATGACCTGGGCCACCACCGTCCTCACAATGGTTTTTAGTTTTTAGCCCATTTTGTCTGGGCTAATGTATCAATCCATCTTGTCGAGAGTCTTCCTCATTTTCAATGTCCCTCTCTAGGAACTGGTCTCTCCTGATAACATGCCTAAAGCATGTGAGACAGAGTCTCACCATCCTTGCTTCTAAGGAGCATTCTGCCCATACTTTTTCCAAGACAGATGTGTTTGTTCTTTTGGCATTCCATGATAATTTCTATATTCTTCACCAGCACCAAAATTCAAATACATTGATTCTTCTTTGAGTCCTTATTCAATGTCCAATTTTCACATGCATATGAGACCATGGCTTGGGTCAGGTGCACTTCAGTCCTCAAAGTAACATCATAAGGAACATTGAAAACTGTAATTTTCCTAAAGGGAACCTTATATTCTATTACCTTAGGGTAGAGAATCATGTAAATATAGCCCATAGTCTAATATTGAGAATGATTAGTTAAAACAAACAAGAGTCCTTATGTCAAATTAGAGCATTGATGGGTAAGGATGGGGCCTCGAGAATAGAGAAGGAGACATAATTGGATGAAATCAAAGACCTAGAACTCCTACATTTTATCTGATGTCTTTGCCTGTAGAAGCAACACTTCTGCCTCTGTTTGAAGACCATTTTATGGACTTTCTTGAGACAGTTGTAAGAAATGATTGATTCATTTCACAGCCTGCCTAAGATCGTTGTCAGGCTCTATTATTCA
>NW_022107431.1:98471588-98477622 GCF_000313985.2 Echinops telfairi | reverse complement strand
TTTAAGTCAACCAGTTAGCTCTTTGGAAAAATAGAAGACCCACAAATATACTTCTGAAAAATCAGGTACTGAAAACCTTATCAAGCAAAGCTTACTCTGCCAAACATGGCAATACAATGAGACAGAAGAGCCAATGGCACTGATTAGGTTTGTAGGGTAGTGACCAGCAACTCACACTCTGATCAGACAAGGTTGACTGTGCTAAATGTTTGTATTTGACAATGGATGAGTCATTTAATTTCCTCACTGCTACTTGCATCTTCTCATTTGTGGAACAAGGCTAACTGGATATTTACTTCTAAGATTTGTATCCTTAGAATACAAAGGATACAAGTATTCTTTATTGTATCCTTAAATAGGATTAAGTAACCTATTTAATAAAATATTTGCACCTTGGAGGTTAAATGATCCCTGATGGCATAGTGTGTTATGTATTGTGGCACTAATCACAAGCTCAGCAGCTTGAACGTACCAGCATCTTCATCATACTCCATGGAAGACTTCCTGTTCTCATAAAAATATATAGCCCCCAAACCCACAAAAGTTATTTTTACCCCTATCCTACTGGGTCAGTATGAGTCAAAATCAGCTAATTCACAATGATTTTTTTGTTTGATTTGTTTGTTAGTTTGGTTTGCAGCAAAGCTCCAAACCACCACAGACATTAATGATAAACATGAGGGCAACTTAGCTAGTTGCAGCGGTATGTCAACAGGGAACTATTAGAAATTCAAGACCGATCCAGAAGACGATAGGGAGTAAGGGACATCATTGTTAATGCCAGATGGATCTTGGTGGAAACCAGAGAACACCAGGGAGATTTTTACTTGTGTTTTATGAACTATGCAAAGGCATTTGATTGTATAGATGTTAACAGACAATGGATAAGATTGAGAATGGGTTCCAGAATACTTCATTTCATTCTTGGCAAACCTGTACCTGGGCTAATAGATAGTTTTTCCACCTGAATAAGGGATACAAGGGGACACTGAATGGTTTAAAATCAGGGAGGTATAGGTCAGAGTTGTAGCTTGCTATCCCGTATTCTTAAATACTTGTTCAATCTGCATGCTAAGCAATCAATCTGAGAAGATGGACAACATGAAGACGTTTGCTGAAAGCTAAGGCCACTTGGGACACAATGAAAATCATAACTAAAGCAGCTCAATAGAAAGAAAACAAAAAGCCTCACACCTGGGCCAAGAAACAAAATCAGAATTAACAAATAAGATTGAGGTCGTCGAAGATTTCACCTGACTTGGATACACAATCAAAACTCAAGGAAGCAACACTGAAGTAACAGAAAGCCACATTGCCTTGGTCAAATATGTTTCACAGATTTTGTTAAAAAATAAAATTTTTACTTTGATGATTAAGGCATGTCTGACCCAATTGGTAATCACTCATAAGTCTGGGAAAATTATATCATGAATAAGAAAGTTCACAGAAGAATCAAGTCATTTAAATTATGATCCTTCGTTTAAGGCTTGCTGCCACCAACTTGAAATTCTTTGATAAGTTTTGAACAGCGGGGTCCACATTTTAATTTTAAACTGGGCTCTGCAAATGATGCGGCTGCTTCTAACTATAGATGGTGGTTGGCAGCGTCCGCAGGAGCTCGGGACGTAGGCCTTACTGTGGAAGGGGCTGGGTGGTATAGCAACAGGATGAATTATTGCTAACATACTGATGTAGAGAATATACATCTAATACAAAATTGAGAAATTCAAAGTAAATACATCGAATGATAAAATTGATTAAGAAGGTAAGTCTCAATTTTATTCAGTTATGTTCTTTTTCCTGTGTGTCTAATAAAGCAAAAATACGTTAACTTTTCTTACACCTATTTGAATGACTAGAGGGAATCTAGAACTTGAGTAAAAATAAATACATAAACCTTACATAACCTACTGTCTCTGTAAAAGAGCCCATGCCTTTGTGCCATTAACTATTCAGCTGTGGGCAGCACAGTGGAAAAGCAGAGACTTGAGATGTGAAGCAGACATTTGGATCGCCTGGCTAGTCACATGCTGGGAATTGTTTTCACATCACTCAGTATGGGAAAAGTACAAAAACCAAACCAAAACACCAGTTTCTCTTTTCTTTTTTCTTGACTATCTCAGCTAAAGACACTTTGTTTTCTAGATTCTCAGCTTTGAGTCAAACTCAAATTTTGATGTTTCTTCTGTTAATTTTTTTTCTAGGAAATAGTTTTCTTGAAAGTATTAAATTATTTAAAAGTTTTAAAAACTATTAAATCTGAAAATATTAATTATGGTCTTCAAGACACAGAACAAAATGAACAGTTCTAAATATGTTCTCAGTAAAATGTAGAATCTGTGGGTGCGCGTGGGTAAGTGCAGGGCGACTAGCCCCAAATGGCTAGCACGGGACCGACCTCCCCGAGGCCTCTGCGTAGACTGCGCTGGCTGCCTCTCACCGCACGCTCGCGTCTGGAACCTCTGGGGCAGTTCCGGTCTGCGCACAGGGGATTTCCATGAGTAGGAATTAACTTGATGACGACCAACAACAGCAACATCAATTGTTATATTTAGAGATATCAGCAAAAAGATTTGCAATAAATCCATATCATATTAAATCTGTGTTTGCCAATTATTTAATTTCATGTTTTGAGAAGGGATCATATATCGATGTTTATTATAATAAAATGCTAATCTTCCCTCAGGTTCAGTCTTTCACTCAATACCTAATTAGGGATGTCTAACATTTTACTTTGATACACTTTCCTATTTTTTGCCTTTTTATTTTATATTGATCAATATCAACAAAATTATTAATTAACAGTCCATTGTAATTCTAATATATTAATAGATTTAAAAATATTACTTTGACGTTGAAAAATCACTGGGAATTTGAACACACAGTAGGTAACAGGTCTTATCTTCATTCACTCACTCCCGCCTAGTCAATGCAGTCTCAGAGCTACCCTGTAGGACAAGGTAGGCCTTGCTCTGTGGACTTTCGAGACTGTAACTCTTTATGGAAGTAAAAAGCCCTGTCTCTCTTCTGCCAAGTGGCTGGTAGTTTTGAACTGCTGACTGTGTGAATTATCGCCTAACAAGGTTATATCCTAGTTTGGCTTAAAAATTTGGCAGGATAATGATTTACAGTTAAATTAGCATACTTTCCCTGGAAGCCTCTCTGCTCATAAGAACTTATGGTAACCAATTTTCTAAAAGGGGGAGGCAGTAGCAAAAGCAATTGACTTGGTATATAATTAGGGATAGCAAGTGAACATAAAAGAGTGCCAAGATTAGGGTGCGAAGTGGTATAGTGTAATGAATGAAATCATTTATCTCTGGAGTCAGGCTCATGGACTCAAATCCCAGCCCTGCCACCTCCTCTAGAATGTTGGCAATTTAGTCACCTCACCCACTGAGTCTCAGCTCTCCCGTCGATATACTCTAACGATACTCCCTCCATGGTTTTAGGATCATTATATCAGTTAATATGTAAAAAATATGTACCATAGAATAAATGTCATATTTGAATTTTTAAAGAGGGAAATAATGATTAATATGCCGTGCATTTTACACACTTTGACTTAATTCATTCTTTCATAAACATTTATTTTCACTCTAAGGTGATGAAATTGAGGTTTCGATTAAAAAACAAATAAACAAGAAACATTGCTCTCAGGTTGATTCCCACTCGTGCGTGATACTTCATCTATTACCGAGTAGAACTTCCCCATAGGGCTGTTTAATTGTTATGGGGAAATTAGCAGGCTTTTCCTCCTGACTACAGCTAAAGGTTCAAACCTTACACCTTTAGGTTAGGAGTCAAGTGCAAACCATCTGTGCCATTCACAGACCTTATAAACTACATATGCTGTTTGCTGCCAAACAGATAACGGCAGTCACCATCACTAAGACCACTCTGCTGCAGCAACAAACACTTCAGCGACTCCCTAGGTGGAGGGTGGGCTGCAGCTCTACAGAGCCCAGGAATAGAAGTCCCATTAGAATAGCTGCTAATAGATAGGAACAAGCTATAATAAAATTGTGTCTATAGGTTTGTCTTGTTGAGAGGATAACTTTATGCATAGATGTCTCTGTTAAATAGATTAGCTTGCGATCAATATAAATTTGGTCTCTTAGAGCCAACTACTACCTCTTTGCAATTGGGGCACCTGTGTTAGGGGAAGTTGTGCTCCTGAGAGTCACAATGGAACATGTTAGAGTGCTTGAGTCTACTGCCTCGTTAAAAGCCTGTGGGAGAGCATACCGAGCTGCCTCACCATTATGCTGTGCTGAGCTCAGTAGACTGAAAGTGTGATAGATATGTGAGTCTGATTAGAGGGATGCAGTATGTAAAATCAGATTATAACATTCATCACATGATTGCTCATAAATAATATTGCTTAAGAGTATGATGGCCATTCTGTTTTCTGAGGAGGATATCCTGATAAATATATCCTGGCTGACACCCTGAGGATGACATCCTGATATGCCCTAATAAATATCAAGGATACTTATTAACAGCCCTAGCTTCAATTCTAAAAACTTCAATTTGTACACTAAGATGATTCCCCTATATATGGCTAGGTAAGATAGTTCCTCCTTTTCTTTCTGTCTCTTCTTTTGATTTCACATACCGACAAGCCTGCTGTCTCCACTATTCATTCATGTACACATGGTACATTTTTGCATCCAAATTGTTCTTTATTACCCTTTAAAACATAATAACATAATAACTTAGAAAACAATGATCTGTTGAAGAAATAAAAGTGGATGAAAACTACACATTATCATACACTGTTATCTCAATATTATTTGTTTCCAAAAATGTTTGAACAGAAAAAGCAATTTGCTATTTCACTTATGCCCCTGAAGGTGGCACTGATGATATTAAAACTTTCTGACTTTGTGCAACGTTCTAGGAAGGGTTAATCTGTGAGATCTGGCCATTTCCTATGATACCAGGGGACACTGTCCTGTTCTCAGGGTGTGATTTGCAAGAGGGGAGTCAAATTTGTAGAAACCTGTCTGATCTGGATTATCAGTCTCTCCATCATGCCAGCTCCCATAATTTTAATTAAACTCGGTGTATAGTAATCTCTTATACTTAATAAAGCAGTTATTGCATTTCTGATCTCCTTCTAAACATTTACAAACTTCTACTCCAGGCTCTATGTCAGGAACAAGAATACCCTTCTGGGAGTTTTTAAAACAGCCAGCAAAATATAGTTCCGTCAAGGAAATGAAAAAGAAATGCAAGGAAGCAATGGCCACTTTCACCATCAGCTGCAGGGCTTCTTATGTAAACAGAAGAGGTGACAACTGAGTGTGGCCAATATTGCCTGTGCTAGAAGAGACCGGAATGAAATACTGCGTTTCTTCAGAATGCCAGCACTCTAATATACTGAAGGGCTTTATAGTCAGATAAGATTACAGTATAAAACTTGACTTTTGTGAATATTACTTATCCTCTCTGAACCTAGATGTTTTCATTTGTAAAGCAAACTTAGTAATACTAAATGAGATGACTTATACAGAACTTAGGAAATAGAGTGTGCTCACAATAACTCTCAGTGAACCGCCCTGCCCAAATTTGTCCAGTAGATTTGCCAACCATGTTTACTCCTCTTAAAATAGCTTGTAGTACATGAAAATCAAAGGCATTCATATTTATGTGATCAGCGCTATTTTGAAAGTATTGAAAAATTTGAAGAGAGTATTAAACATAATGAAAACAAATCCCAGAAAACAAAGAACATTTGCCAAGGAATGAATCTGTAAGTTACCACGAAATATTGGCATTATGCTTAGCACAAGGCCTGGCATAAACGTGGTATTGAAGAATTTCTTGATGAATATTACATTCAGGTGCTTAGTAATCAGTTCCTGTTTTGTTTATCTCATTTTGGTGAATACATTGAGTCCCAGAGAAGCACATCCCTCTTGTCTAACCATCACGTTCAGCCTTCATTTGGGTTTAGTAATTCCTCACTGCTACATTGTCCTTGATTGAGCCCCACTAAGCATCCTACGACCTTCCTTACATTGATTTT
>NW_022107431.1:98468660-98470940 GCF_000313985.2 Echinops telfairi | reverse complement strand
ATGAAACACACAACTTTCCTCTAACTCTTTGATGCTTCCTCCCCCCACTCTCATGACCTCAATTCTACCTTACAATTCAGATTAGACCAGAGTATGCACACTGTTACAGATAAGAGCCAGCAGGGAATCCAGGTTAGATAAACCCCTCAGAGCCAACAACTAGAATAGAGATACCAGGAGGATCAGGGGAGGGTGGGGGGAGAAAGGGGGAATCGATCACAAGTATCAAACTAGACCCCCCTCCCAGAGGGATGAATAATGGAAAAATGGGTGAGGGGTGACACAAGACGATGTAAGATATGGTGAAATAATCTATAACTTATCAAGGGTTCATAAGGGAGGGTGAGCAGAGGGAAGGGAGGGAGAAATGGGGAGCTGATATCAGGGGCTCAAGTGGGAAGAGAATGCTTTGAAAAAGATGATGGCGGCATATGTGCAAATGTGCTTGACACATTGGAGGAATGTGTGGATTGTGATAAGAGATGTAAGAACCCCCAATAAGTATTTTAAATAATTACTTTATGTTACCTCTTGGAAACCACTGATATGACGTTGCCTCCAAAGTAACTGGAGAGTTTGAAGTGCTAACCCTACAGTTAGCAGCCCAACACATAACCTACTATGCCTCCATTCATTACCTTCTTGACTCTTCCTAAAACTCCTTTAGAGAGTATCTCTGAACAATGAACACCACTCTATTTTCCAATATGTGTACTAGGCTTTTCTCATTATGTAATTACTAGCAGGAGGAGGGTAGTCTGAATGGAGGAGTGAGGTGCTCCGCTACTAACTGAGAGGTTGTTGGGTTGAATCCATCCAGAGGTATTTAAAGAGTAAAGCCTGGCAATCTTCTTCCGAAAGACCTCAGCTGTTGAAGATTCCATGGAATTCAGTTCTCCTCTGACACGCATGGGTTTTCATGAATTAGAAGCCACTTGAGGATAACCAGAGGAGCAAAAATATGAGAAGGACTCTGTACCAGAGCTGTAAGGACTACTGTCCATGGCCTTCAGTCTCATGTCTATCTTCCTCATCTGTTTGAATACAACCATGCTATGGATTGAGTACAAAAAGCCTATACTGATGAATAGAACTGGCTCTGTGGGTTTCTGAGGGTATAATCTTTATAGCAGTCAAAAGCCTCATCTTTCTTCCAGTGAGTGGCTGGTAGATTCAAACTACTGAACTTATGGTTAGCAGCTCAACATGTTATTCATGATCCAAAGGGGGCTACCTGTTGTAGATATGTATAATGAATTCTAACTTCTATGTATGTATTCACAATTTTGTTTGGGAATGCCTTTGTTATTTTAATGAGTCAAAATTAATGTAGGGTATATCTTGAGTCCATTTCTTTTAAGATAAAATACCAGATGATTAATCAAGGGAACCGAGAGCAGACAGCAGAACCAGACAGCAGAAGCAGAAAAAGGGTTGGTTTTCTGTTGATGCAGTGCTCTTACTGTGGGCTTCTAACCTGCTGCATTGTGAGAAAACACATTTATGCTTGTTATAGCCATTTATGGATGTTGTTTCTGTTATATACATAGTAGATAACTAAAACACTGGGTTCTGTGTCGTGAAAAAAAATAGAATTGAAGTTTTTAAAATTTTTATTTGTTTTTTTAATTTTATTTTGCGTACTATTCCTTTATTGTTGAACATTTTGGGTTTTACTTTTGATCAGCTACTACCTCTTGAAGTGGTGTGCTGGGCAAATTGTCTGAGAAGCTGGACTAAATGAAGACTGTGGCATCAGGGCTGTACTTTTGGTGTGTAGATGACAGAACTTGGTGTGAAGACTTGGTGGTGCAGATCCAGGATTGCATCTTTCAAGGATTTCATCTTGCTTGGATCCACAATCACTGTTCAATTGTGAGGATGGTGCTGGACCTGGGAAGTGTTTCATCCAACCCTGATGCTTCGGTTTTCTATCCGAAGGAACCAAATGAATTGCACCTAACAACAACAACGACGACGGCGATGGCGGTATTTATTGCTAATTCTCTATTCCCTGACAAAAATTATTTAAAACGAACAAAATGTATTCATTTTTTTCATTTGATAGAGTATATCCATGTTGTTGTGTTAAGTGTTATTCAGTTGGTTGTGACTCATGATTGGTTCTTATCCTGTGTATAACAGGCTGAGCCATCACTGCCCAGTGATGCCTTGTTCAAAATTGTTAGATTTGAGCCCAGTATTGTCCCCATTCATCTCACTGAGGGTCTTCCTCATTCAATGCCCTACTTTACTAAGCATGGTGTCCTTTTCAGGGAC
>NW_022107431.1:98454044-98467024 GCF_000313985.2 Echinops telfairi | reverse complement strand
CCCTCCTCGCCATTGATTTTAGTTCATTTGTTGTTCCCTTGTCCTTGGGATTGTTATCACCTACTTCCTTTCCCCCACCCAACCTCCCCTCTCCCGTGTCCCCCTCAAACTTTCAGTCCCATTGTTTTCTCCTCTGGATTGTTTATACTGCCAATCTTATCTAGATAAACATGCAGAGATAATAATAAGCACAAACACAAGACAGAGGAAAACAAAGAAACAAAAACCTCAACAACAACAAAAAAAAAAAAAAGGAAAGAAAAGTCTATAAATAGTTCTAAGTCTGTTTGTTGACCTTTAGGTATATTTTCTGGTTGAGTCTGATGGGGTGCCATGCCCTGGTCACAAAGTCTATTTTTGGTATTACCCAGGAACTTCATTGCTTTGCTCCCGTTGCTGCTCTATTGCACGCCCTTAGCGTTTCGCCCTGGTGTGGTGGGGTCAGAACGGGTACAAGTCCTGTACTGTGCCTGTAGTGTTGTCCCTCATGCCACTATCGATAAGTGAGGGATGTTGTGTCTTGTGATGCAGCTGGCCCTATGGTCCTCTCTGTTCTTTGGCAGAAATATTGTCCTTGGGGCTTGATGGGCTGGGATGTATCCCACTGTCTCTCCTTCCCTTTCTTTTGCTCCTGTGTGCTCTGCTCAGATGGGCCCCTCTGCCTGAGCTAGAGCTTCAGTGTTGTCCTCTGAAGTGAGTTCTTATGGGGGATTGAGAAGGGGTGGTCCATGTAGTTGGGATTGGGACTGGCCTTATTGGATATTCTTACAGGTAACATAACATTCCATAGTTCAATAACATCAAGCATTATTGTACAATTACTACCACAGTCATTTTCAAAGCATTTTCTTTCTTCTTGAACTCCTTGGCATTGTAGAATTGTTTTAATTTTGTTCATCTTCAAATTAGACTTACTTATGAACTACTGATAATCTGTCTAACAGTCAGCCCCTAGCCTCATGTTGGCTGCTATTGTTAAGCTTCTCCATTATCTCTTCCTACCAATGTTTCCCTTCCTAACACTATTAATTACTGACCGCTGTGCACGCATATGCACCTACACACAAACAAACATATAAAAGATGCAGTCATTAAAAAAAACAACAACCAACAAAACAACTGGTAGAAAAATTATCTTGATCAGAGCTAGATGTTACCATCTAATTATTATCTGAGTGGTAAGACCGTTAGAAGCATGATGAGTTAACCATAGTAACAGGAGAAGAAGAACAAAACACATCAAGGCTATTGACTTGATCCTGACTCTTCGCAACCCCACAAGATAGAATTTCCCCAGCATTATAATCTTTGTCATGCGTTGTAAACTGCTGACCTTGCAGTTAGCAGTCCAACATAGAACCCATGGTGCTACCAGGCCTTTTGTAATGACAGGAGACAAGATAGAAAATTTATAGAACTAGAATTATGTGAGTATTTGACTGATGTCTAATGAGTTTATTTATGACTTTTTTGGACCTGGGTTTATACTTCTTCCTGGGTTTATAATTGTTTGGTCACCATCTTGAAAGTGATTGGTTACTTTACTATCCACATGAACAGTTTACAAATTGTTCATAAGATTATTATCTACATGAAAATTGCAAGTGATTTGTCAGTTTAAGGTTCAAGTATCGATAACTCATTGCCATCAAGTCAATGCTGACTCATAGTGACCCCGGTTTCCAAGAATGCAACTGTTTATGGAAGTAGACAGCTGTCTTTCCCACAGAGCTCCTGTTGGTTTAGAACTACCGACCATGTGGATTGCAGCCCAACATGTAACCACTTCACCAATAAGTGTCTGACAAATGCGCAGTTTGTGATCCACGTAAGAAATTGATCACTTTTCAAAAGTCACTCCAACATTGAAAAGGGATGTTCTTATATGAGCAGCCAATTTCACAGAGGGTCTGGGAGCTTCATGAACATCAAGAACCTAGAGTGAAGTACATAATTTGATCATAGGGTCCCTTTGTTGGGAACTTTCTTAACCCTCTAGAATTTGTAATATGGGTTAAAGATTGTAACTTTGAAGGGCAAGAAAAAGAGCAGCTTTGAACAAGTCGACTCAGAACAGTGGATCACAACAGAGGTAGTGACTGCGACGGTATTAGAAGTTGAGAAGACAACAAGCCGACACAGTTGGTACCCGCAGAGGGTAAAGACCTAACCAGAGCAGAATGCTGAGAGGACTCACAATACCTAGGTTTTCCAATTGGAAAAGTGAATTTTCCTGTTGGAAGTTTACTGATGGGTGTGAATGAATACTGGATGTTGGAAAGCTTAAATGGTTCTCCTTTTAGACCCGTCTCAAAATTCACCTTTTGGATATATTCATCACTCTTTATGTCCTTTGTTTATATCATTTTATTGTAGTTATATTGCTTCTTAGAGTTCTCTATGACCTTTCTACTTCAGTATCAAGCCCAGTAGATGGAGTGCTGGGAGGATAGCAGTTGGCAGGAGATGGTGGGAAAATTGCAGAATATTTTCCTCCTTATTGGAATCAGTGTTGTGCTGATTCTTTTGGGGAGCTCTTAGAGCTCTTAAAACATTCCACACATCAATTGTATCAAGCATATTTGAACATATGTTGCCATCATCATTTCCAAAATATTTTCTACTTGAGCCCTTGGTATAAGCTCCTCTTTTTTCCCCTCCCTTTTGTATTGTTATTTCAAATCTTACACTGTCCATGGTCTCCTTTTACCCACATTTCTGTTATTCGTCCCCTTCAGGTGACGGGGCGTATATCCCACCTTGTGAGGGGTTCCCCCTTTCCCCTCCCTCTCCCCAAACCATCCCCCTGCCCTACTCTCACGACTGTTCCTAAGGGGTTTATTTGTCCTGGATTCCATGTGATGAGCACTCTTATCTGCACCAATGTGTGTTCCCCAGTCTAGGAAGATTTTTAAGAAAGAACTGGGTCATGGTAGTGGGCTGAAGGAAGCATTCAGGAACTAGAGGAATGATGTAAGATTTGTTGGTCCTATACTACACATTGGTTGAATCATCCCTTCCTTATAACCCTTCTGTGGGGGGATATCCAATTGTCTACAGGTGGGCTTTGGGTCTCCACTTCAACCACCTCCCACGTCACATCAATGCTGTTATCTGTTTGGGATATTTTTATACCTGATACCTGATCCCGTGGATATCTCATGATCACACAGGTTGGTATTGTTGTCATCAGAGTCATTTAACTGTGACTCAGTAAATGCTTCAGAATGTTCTCTGGTTGTTTAAATTTCCTCTGCATAATTAGAAACAAATTCACCATTGAAAATTGAGACCGGATAAGAGAAGAGGAAAGAAAAAGGATGAATTGATGAAAGAAAAAGTTGCCTTAAAGACTCATTTAAAATTAAGTAACCATGAGTTTCAATGTGATTTGTAGCCATAGGAAGGGGTTTCTTCAACCATATTTAACATAAATTTAAATTTGTCCAGGTTTGTTGTTGAGTCTAGGTAATGAGAAATGGTATATCTACAAAATGATTGGCCTAAGTATAAAATCAAAGAACCGATGCCTATCATGACCAGGAGCCAGTGTAAATAACTAGTACCCCGTCGGGGTTCTGGGAGGCATACTTGTAAGGCACGTGCTGTGAAAGAACTACAGTCTTCAGGTAGAAAAAGGCACCGTCTAGACCTGACAAAGTGGATGCAGAAGGACACAGAGCCTAATTTTCAGCCAGGAAGTACAAGGGATGTTAGCAATAACTTAACTTCCACTGGAGAGGATTTTAGGGAATGGTAACCACCAGATCCAAAAACAAAAAGAAAAGAAAGAAGTGATTAAAAATAGTGAGGAAGGTTCTAATGATTGACCTTGAGCTTGAGAATTAATTATGAAAGAACTTCAGCAGATTCATCATGAAAGGCAATTGGCAGAACCATATGGAGATGAGAGTTGGTGCATTTGAAGGATGCGATAAATATTCTTGTAGTGGCTCATCGTGAGAGGGGAAACCTCTCTGAAAGGTCTGTTTTATTCTGAATATGTAGGTTTCTTCACTTATGGCAATAGATGCTTCAAGGACAGGATAAAAATAAATCTAAAATAAATAGATAAAGGTGGAATATTTGTCACTGCTGGGTGAAACTGTTTTAATCACATATGAATAGATTATTGAAATCAAGATAACACAGTATGTTTTGTTAGCTGCTGTTGGGGAGGAGCTTGTTCCATAGAGCCTCATGAATTGGGGGTGCCATGCGATACATAGTGTTGCTTATATAAATTCCTTTTTACTTCAAAACTGTCACATTAATTATTTTTCTCAAACATTATTTCAACTGGGTGTATGTGGATGCAGATTAATTTATTTAAACATCCCCTTGCTGGTGGTGAGTTAAGGTGCTCTCCTAACTATAACATATTATATATTTACCCAAGCAATAAGTTCTTCAAAATACATCTGGAAATGGAATTAGGAACTCTGGGGGAAGGTGCCAGTATTTACTGCCAAATTTAAATAAGTATTAGATTTAAGACTATTTGGAGGCAGAAAGTTAACCTGAGCTCTGTCGAAATCAACCTCAGGACATTTAGAGGTTGTCGACTCATTTGGAGACAAATTCGCCTTTGGATCCAAGAATGACCCTTTCATGGGAAATGAAACCAAAGTCAAGAAAAGATAAATCCAGATCTTAAATAAAGGAGGCACTATTCCTCTCCAGCGTTTGGAGCGCACGTCTTTGACGGTCTTTGGCTGTTCAGGAATGTTACTTGGGTGGTACTTTCACCTTATAATCCCCTAGCCTCTTCCTGGAGCCATGGAGTTTTACTATTATTGAGCCAGATTATTTCGCTCAGACAGAAATATGTAGCTTATTGCTATAAAATGATTGAACTCTTTAGAGAAATGAGATAGTGTAATTCTTGGGAAGAAATTATTGGCATTATGTATCATTAAGCTTTTTATGAGTGCCGATCTTTAGCTGTCGTTTCACAAATCTTGACTAATTATAGATAAGATTATCTTTCTGTGTATCAACATAATTGGATTTGGGTAGAATTTAATTAAAATCAATCCCTTAAAAATTAGATCTACGTTAGATTTAGCCACTGTATAGATGGGGGTTTATTTACTGAAATAGCAGCAGGTATCTCACCTTCATATGCTATAAATATACCAATGATTTTTAACTTTGATTTTGGTCCTCTTTTCACTAAGACATATCTGGTCATGTGTAAAGACATGTTTTGTTTTGTTTTGTCATATTCAGGGGAGGGTGCTACTGACATCTAGGGGTTAGAGGTCAGAGATGCTGTAAGTCAACAAGGTAGAGATTACTGTCCCCCAAAGAAGAATTATATAACTCTAATCTTAACAGTGCAGAGGTTGAGAAATCATGTAATAAATGGCCCTGTGTAGCATCTAGAGCGCTGGCATTCTATAATATAAGAATGATATTTGAAGTTCTGGCAGTTTACAACATAGTTAAAAATTTATGCATTGTCAATAAATGTTGGACTGCCACTGTCTTCCTCTAAAACTTCTGGTACATTTTTAGGCATATGCTTTTATGTGGAATGAATTCTTTATTCCCTGTCATAATTGGGATGTGAAAAGTAGGAGTGGGGTTTCTCTCCTGAACACTCCACTTATATAACATATGTCCTTGATTACACCCTTTATTCTATTAATCAGGAGAAAAATGTTCTTTACCGATAATTTCCCAAATACAGACTCTTAATTGTTTCCCTTAATACAGACTCTTAATTGTTTCCCTTCAAGAATGCCATTCGTACCCACAGAGAATTATTTGTGACTCAAAAGGGCAGTCAATTTTACAGCCTGAGGAAAAATTCTTTTGTTGAGAATGTCTGTCCCAAGAAATTGTGCTTGGCCTTGCCAGGACAGGAAAGAGTTAAAGCAGCAGAAACTCATCTGCAATCGCTGGTGAAAGAAGAACAGAGTAAACGTTAATATTCTCGGGCTCTCTCAACTCCTGAGTCTCTGAACGCCCATCCTGGCGGGACATTAACGACAGCTCTTGGCCAGAACCTATGGAGTTCTTTAAAAACATTCCACAGAACTCTTCATTATCTGGCCGTGGAATGCCTGTCTCTGCATCTCATTGTTTGCGATGGGCTCCAAGAACAACTCCTTAAATGGTGATTTCAAATGTTAGAGGGCATTGGAATCATCAGGGATGGGCATTAACTGGACTACTTCCTCAGCTCCTCCTCTCTAGCTGGAAGCCTGTGCATTGATATTATTTAAAATCCCAGTAATTCTGATACAAATGAAATTTCTATTCCAATCCTCAAAGACTTGATGGAAGTTCTTTCTATAAATTCACACCTTAATACATGCTTCTCCGACTCCCTAGAATGTACTTTTAGCCTCCTCTGTGGTGCCTTTCCACAACTTTACAGGCTGGATAAACCCCTCCCATTTCTGGGCCATCTTGGCATTTTGCATTCTTTTACTGGTTAGTCTGTGAGCTCCTTAAAGAATTCTCTCTTTTTTTTTTTTGAATCACTACAAGGAATGCGTTTTGGATCAAGCTAGGTGTGTCAGGCACTTCAGGAATTGCACTGACATTCTGGAGGTTAATGTTTCTATCTGTGAAAGAAGGAAACAAAAATATTCTAAAAGGCCGATTTAACCTTCTGTCATTTACAAATCACTTTCTCTTTCCTTCCTTTCACAAAAGCAGATGCAGCCATTGAGATTAGTAATTACATAAATATTTGAATACATAAATATAAAATCCCCAAAACACATACTGCCATCAATTCATCTTATTAAGATAGAGATCACTGCATGATAAATAATAATACAAATAACTATTAATGTTAAATGATATGCAAATGATATCAACTCAAGCTGTCTTAATAACTAAAAAAAGAAATATTGTAAACATTTCAGAATGAGTTTAAAACTAAATTTTCATTTTAAATATTTTATTTCATTTGCATATGCTCTATAGAATGAAAAGTTTATTCCGTTCAAATTTTAAATCCTCTTAAATATTTTAATAGTAAACTAAGAGCACCATCTTATTATATTTTACTTTCTGCCATTTTAACCAAAAACTATCAAAGAAAGGATGTGTGGTGGGCCACAGGAAGGGGAATGTGTCAAGTCAAATACTGATCTAATGTATTTAGTTAGTGGCTGTGAATGTGCAATGTTTGGTGTAAGTATCAGAACAATAATAAAATGTTTTGGTGATTCCCTCAAATAATTACCTTGTCTCATTAAAGATACAAAAAAGAAATATGATGAAGAGAGACTAATTTTCTATGAGCTGAATAAATGCCTATATGTTCTTAAGGCTCAAAATTGGAAACTTCAGCTTTTTAGACAGGAAAATTGTAAAATCCTGCTGGTAGAAAGCAGCTTTCATGAATTATAATAAAACACTCATGCATTCCACAACTGTCAGACAACATGCAACCACATACATGTTAGTCATCCCAAATGCAAATAAAAAAATGAGGTAGTGTGACTGCAATAGCATCCCCCACACAGTAGGTGTATTTTATGTTTCTTGCATATAAAGGGATTGTGCTGTGAGAAGTGTAATGGTACAGTACATACAAGGAGACTTCAAAATGCTTGTGGAAATATTCCACTACATTTTAATTCCATTTTCTCACAATATTTTAAGCTCCCTCATATGTAATCTGGTGGTATTATAAGTTAACCATTGGACTGCCAACCGAAAGGGGGCTGGTTCAAACTCAATAGCAGCTCTTCAGGAGAAAGATAAGGTTTTGTCCTCCATAAATATCTACAGCCTTGGAAACCCACAGGGGCAGGTTTTCTTTGTCTTAAAGAGTCACTATGAGTTGCAATAAATTCGGTGGCAATGAGTTTGGTTTTTTGGCCACATATTACCTATAATACATATGTCCTGATATAATGCCTATGTCACTGGTTTACTGTATATGCTATGTATGCTTTGATGTGTAGGTGACAGCATCAAAACTCCAGTATCATATATCTCTTGTGTACTACAGCCTCATCTCTGTGTTTACAATGCTTGTGAAAATCTCACTGTGAAGTGCATCATGGCTGTTAAATACAGCAGCAAGAAGCAAAGGAGAAGTACCAATATGCAACCCAAACAGATGTTTATCACACAACACAAAGGTAGAAAAAGATCAGTGAACGCTATTGCTCACAATTTAGGCATGTTGCACTCTGCTTCTTTAAAAGCTACAAGAGACAAAGAAAATGTGAGAGGAAATTTTATCAGATAAGGAGAGAAATTGCTAATGATGTGCACTGAGGACCAAACACCAACACAAACCCCTCCCAGTGCATTGATGGTCATCACTTAGAGAGGAAGTTTGTTCAAAGTGCCTCACAGAAAAGTAGAGCAAGACTACAATATGGTGTTTACACATCATCTAAAGCACATAACATCCTCCATTATTCACATTAAGCAATACATGATTGCATACATATAAAAATAAAGCATTTTCATTGAGTATATTATTTTAAAGCCAATTGCAAGTTGCTAATTTGCATACAGACAGGGTTTGGAAACCACAGCTGTCAACCTTATTTTAAAGGGATTATAGATCTAAAGTACTTTTTATATTGCATGCAATCATATAATTTAAAATATTGACTGTAATATTCTGCAACAGTGATGAATAATTCTAAAATCCATAAAGAAATCACTTTCTCAATTCTCAAATCCCATAACAGGTAAATTTTAAAGATCCTGAAGTCCTCTTGTTTTATACATTTAAATTTGAGCTAAAGATATGAGGTAGACAGAGAAGGTGAAAATATATGCTCTCTGCAGTGTATTCTTGCACATGTAATTAAATTCTAGTAGTCACCCTTAGCCCTAGCTCAGGGAATCTGTCAAAATCTAAGTTATTAGTAATTGCATAGTATACTTTAATATAATTATAAATAATGCTCATAATAGATATTATATAAAGATTATAAAATTTACAATTATAGCTCATTTAATCCTTAATATAACTCTGATATTATTAGCCATATGAAAAAATATGAGTTAGAAGAGTACAAATGTCTTATAAAGAGTCTCACAGCTAGAACGTGGAAAAGACACATCAACAACAAAATTATCTTAAAATATTTTCTCTGTTAGATCACATTGTATAATTATAATAAGACCATGAGAAAAGACAGAGGATTTATTAGTATTCATAATTTATGCAGTAAGGCTTTGTCCACAATGGTAGAACTAGTTAATAGTAGAACTAAAACCAATCAAACTCACTACCTTCAAGTATTCTGACTGAGATTTTGACTCTATAAAGCAAAGTAGAACTGCTCCTGTGGGTGTCAAGAGTGTAACTCTTTATGGGAGTGGAAAGCCTCATCTTTCCCCCATGCCATGGCTGGTAGTTTCAAACTCCTGACCTTATGGTAACCAGCACAATGCAACTCTCTACCCCACCAGGGACAGAAGTATACTGTAATCAGGAATTCAGATTCATGATTGTTCCTCTTTCCTTTAGAACTTTCAGCAGCACAGTTTATGATACACGCTTCTACTTTCTTCTACCATCTAATAGTAAGCACCCTTTAAATTTTTAAAAACCTTTTTCTTCAAACTTGAGAAAGCTTATTAATAAAATTATTTTAATTATCTGGTTAGATAGGAAAATGTCTAGAGTTCACTTTCTTACTCACTTTCTTTCTTTAAAACTTACAAATTTGAGAAAAGCTATTGAATAAAGTCATTTTTCCCTACTGTTTTTTAAGATGGGATTTCTATTGAAGTAGGAGGAGAATTGATTCTGACAAAACATTAGTTCATTTTATTGTGAATGGTCTGAAAATGTCTCTGATTTCATTAAAGAAATTGGTTTATTTAAGGCACAATATATATACATGTATTTATATATATATATGCAGTCACAAATGTTTAAGTGAATAAATTGGTTCTAGTTTTAGAGAGCTACCTAAGGTAATATATAAACACCATCTTGTTTATAGTATAGAAACACATGGTCCACTATAGTGCTCCAAGAGATGTTTTCTTATGAATGAAATTTAAAATATCAGTCTCATTTTCATAATTATTGCTTAGCCTCCTGGATTTGGCAGCTGATTAAAAAAGATAAAGCATTAAAAGAAGAGGCAGAGAAAAGCAATAAGGAAGGGAAGGACAAGTAAAAGAAAAGGTAAGTATAGAAGAAAAAAATATATACAGGTACATACAGATGTATATTGTATATATGCAGATATATTTATGTATATACAAGGGGGTAGCCAAAAACAACTGGAATTTATCCAAAGCTATATATATATATGTGTGTGTGTGTGTGTATATATATATATATATATATTAACCTGAAAACCTTATCACCTTTGAAGTACTCTCCATTCCAATTTTGGAAACATTTTTCAAACTCAATTGTTTGTATGGCTGACAACACCTCCCTCGTTTTTTCTTCATTCTTATACATTGTCAAATAGTTTCAATTCCATGTCTCTCTTCATTCTCAGAAACAAAAAGAAGTCACAAAGAGCAAGGTTGGGTGAGTAAGGTGTGTGGGGCAAGAGAGGCATGCTATTTTTTGCCAAAAACTGGTGCACTGCGCTGACTGCCTGAGCAGAGGCATTGTCATGGTGGCAAAACGAATCCCCTATTTACCACAAATCAGGCCTTTTTAGTCTCACATTGTTACATAATCTTTTCAAAATTTCTAAATAAAAAGGTTGATGAAGCGTTTGACCTGGTGAAACATCATAAAAACAAATGACATCATCTGATCTTTGATTTCACTTGAAGAGCTTTGGAGGGGCAAGGGTTCTTCCACTGGATTGACTGATGTTTGCTTTCATGTTCATAAGAATATCACCAGGTCCAGCATGGTGGATAAAAAGTCTGGGTCACTTTGGAGCTGTTATTTCAAAGCAAGGTATGTTTCTATAGGAAGCTCTTTTATTTCCTGTCAGTCAAAACCCAAGGCACAAAATTTGCAGCAACCCTTCTCATTCCCAAATTGTTTGTTAAAATTTGCTGAACTGAGCTCCAAGATAGTCCAGATAACTACCCCATCTCTTCAATGGTCCATTGTCAGTCTTTGAGCACAAGTGCACAAATTTTGTTGACATTTCCATCCCTTCAGATGGTGATGGATGTCCAGGAAGAGGTTTGTCATCAATCGACATTTCATCTTTTGGGAAATGAGAAAACCACTCGTACACTTGAGTTTTTCCCATAGCGCTGCCCTTGTGATGTTGAATGTAGCTTACAACAATTTCTGCAACATTTTACCTGAGCAGGAAACAAAATTTCATAGCCACATGCTATCCTCTTAAGTCAGCCATCACAAAACACACTGTCTGAGTGAAGCTGCCTTTATGAAAAAATTCACTATGACAAGAGAGAACTTTCCCTGGTGATGCCACTGGTTGCCCTAGCTCAGAGTGAGTTTCTGAATGTTTGCCCACTGGGAAAATGCATAATATGAAATCTCCGCCCAGTGGAGTTTTTTTCCAGATTATTTTGTTTTTTAGTACCCCTTCTTATATAGGTTTATATAGCAAGAAGGAATATAACAGTTAATTAGTTCACACAGCAGTACAGAGGGCTAAGTTCAACTCACTTTCAGAGAGCAGTTCATATACTAAAAGTCCTTCAACTGATGCCAGCTGTTGGTCCAAGGTCAAGGAAGAAGAGTGTGCAATGTACCCTCAGGCAAGACAAACAGACTGTGGGGTGTGGCAGCAAGAGCCAGTAGCTTGGGAACATAGAGAAAATAGGCCCCACAGAGTCTTGAGTGCTAGCGATATACTAGCAGTGTGGTACAGCAGGTCCTGATGGCACCTCAAGGTCTAGCAATGCAAGACAAGGCCAGATGATCCATGATCCATGGGTTGGCAAATCCCACAAGTAGTGAAGCACATGGTTGAGGCAAAGGACTAGCTGAAGCATCAGCTTGCTGGTCTGATCCTGGCAGAAAGAGGCTGGTCTTAGAAAGCATTTATCTCGGTCACCCTCTAATCAAGCTGTGACATGGTAAATTCTGCCCACATGTTCCTTCAGAGGATTCATTGTCACAATAAGCCTAACTATCACATTCTACTCCTTGCCAACTTGGCACTTGTACCCAATACCACATAGCTAGCATACATATAAATGAAACCACACTGAACCTATTTGTATCTGGCATATTATACATTAACAAGGGAAAGATTCAATAAGCATATACAAAGAAGAAATACTGACAATTACAAACCTCACCTTCCAATTGATCACATGGCCATAGCAGATAGGTAGAACTACCTTCCTCCACTACCCATTCTATATTTCCTGTGACCTGGGCTAGCACTCAGCTGGTCATGGTTCTTTGCCTGGTGGGTGACCCTGACCTTCATTCCTAAGGTGTCTGAGTTATTAGCAGTCCTGTCAGGATTGGGTTGTTGTAATTTATCATTAACTTAAGTCACAGGGCATGGTAGTACTAAGAGACAGCTCAGGGAATCTCCTGTATTCCAGACATATTCTTCGTTACCTCCATTATGTAACACCAGTCCAATTTCCCCTTGGTAATCAGGATGAATCACACCACTCAGAACCATGACACCAAAGACATGAGGAGTCCAAAGTGCCAGGGGGCATTCTTAGCTGCCAATTCAGTGGAATCAGTGCTGTTTCCAGGTGGGAGAGTTCTTTCTTTCAGAAGTAGGACCTCCAGGTGGAGAGAGAGAGGAAATTCCCAGAAGCCTCATGAGAAGGCCATGCCCACAAGGAGACATCATCAGGCTGTGACCTGATTGATAGGCTAGCCTGCACCCCTTCACTCTCAATACCCTCAAGTGGACACAAGATTTTGTAACTACCACAAGTAGCTAAAGCAAATGGAGGAAATGCTGAAGTCAAAGAACTGCATAGAAATATTCAAAAGGCAACTTGAGAAGACAAAATAAAATATTATAATGAAATGTGCAAATAACTAGAGTTAACACGCCCAAAATGAAGAAACTGCCCAACATATCTTAGCACAGGTCAATATTCCA
>NW_022107431.1:98451476-98452697 GCF_000313985.2 Echinops telfairi | reverse complement strand
TACTCTATGATTAAGAGCATATTTCAGAGTCTCTTTTGACACCCACTTTGATCTTTTCCTGTTTTTACTGTTTCTTTTAAATGACTTTTTGCCTTTCTTCATGGCTGATGGCGGGAGAGAAGTGTTGCTCTGGACCAATGATTGTGTCCTTCCTATTCGCTTGCTATTCACTGAAACAGACCTGTACTCTGCAAACTCCCCTCATAAAACCCCATAATCATGATTATTGTCTGTGTGTCCATTGCAAACTCAGCATACATGTAGAGTGGCATGGGAGGAATGACTGGCTCAGAGACAGAGGCATGTCTGACCTCTGCTTCCTGGCCACAGAGAAGCCAGAGAAGGGAAGGCCTATGTCCCCAGGCCTCCAGGTTGTTTCTGCCCTTCCTTTTCTTATATTGCCCTCACTTATCTTTGCCCTCCTTGCACCGGTTGCTTTCTCTTGCCCCCAATATATCCCCCTACCCTAGTCGTTATTTATAAACTTCTGGGCTTATGTCTACCCACCTCTTTCATTTGTTAGTGCCTTTGTAATCACTTTTCATTACCATTGTGTGAAATAGCTGATCGAAATTAACAGAAGAAAAGACAGACTTTAAGATTTAAACATCTGATGAGGTCCTCATAATCATTTAGTAATCATTCCATAAAAAGTTATAAGAAGTATTCATCAGAGCAATAAAGAAGACAACAGAAGTCAAAGACACTTGGGTTTGTAAGTAACCCCAAGAGCTCTCTCTTCGAAACAAAAGACAAAGGTCAAATCAAGTGCTTTGTATAAAAGAGATTAATCACATACATTCTTAGTATAATCAACATAAGAAGACTTTTAGACCAAGGATCTCATTAAAGTTCTCATAAAAGAAATTATTTTAAATTACAGAAGAAAAACCCTGTACTATAGGCATAATATCTAGCTCAGTTTTTTTGCATAAAGTTAGTACCAATGAAAATAGATAAATAAATAATAATTCTTGAAGAATTCATATCCAAACACTTTGGAAAATATATTAGTCTTATACTATTATTTATCTAAAATAAACCGGACCTTTCTCAAACTTTGGTTACGTAATAGAAATCTGAAGTCTAATTTAAACAATGAAAAAATGTTTTTATTTAAGTGGAGAGCAAATGTTTTGAGAATGATGAGGGCAATGAATGTACAAATGTGCTTTACACAATTGATATATGTATGGATTGTTATAAGAGTTGTATGAGCCC
>NW_022107431.1:98448866-98450569 GCF_000313985.2 Echinops telfairi | reverse complement strand
TACATACATACATATCTGTTAAAGGAATCCTGGTGACATAATGAGTTACACGTTGGGCTGGTAGCCCTAAGGTCAACAGTTCAACTCCACCCATGGCTTTGTGGGAGAAATATAAGTTTTTTCACTCCTGTAAAGATATATAGCCTTGGAAACCCATAAGAAGACATACTACTCTCTCCTATAGTGTCGCTATATGTTGTAATAAATTTGATGAGAGTGAATATGGTTTTCAGTTTTGGATACAGAAGTATATTGCAAATATGCATACATATTTATATATAGATGCATATATAAGTATATGTGTATATACATATTATTTTTGTGTTATATGGTGTACACAAAGTATCTGAATATACATTCTATACATGATATACAACTATATCAATTTAGTTGAACACATTACATATGAGAGGGTTTTAAAATGTGGAAAATTTTAATCTGTTCAAATCCATTTTAAGGTTTATATATGTATGTGTATATATAAATATATATCTATATGCATACATATACCTATACAAGGAGTCCTAGTAGTATAGTGAGTTACATATTGGCTCCTAACCCAACATAAATTCCAAATATATACATATACACACCATAGAGGGCTTCAGAAGTTTTTTTCAAATTGGATTGAAAAATTAAGTTTTGCCACATTTTGGAGCCCCCTTATGTGTAATAATTTAAATTAAATTGATATTGTTGTATATAATGTATATTCATATACTTTGGTACTTATCTAGTACATTAAAAATAAATATGCATGTGCACATATTTATATTTGCATATCATAGATGGACTGATATAATGCATACAATGGGCTCAAACACGACAATGATTGCAAAAATGGTACAGTTCTTGACTATATTTTATTCTAGTATATAAAAGGTCATTGAGTTTGGCCTGACTGATGGTACCTAACAACAACAATAAAAATTAATGTGCCATTATCAGAAAGAACTTCACAGCAAATAGTGCATATTAGCTAAGAAAGTACATGCAGTAATTGTCCTCTAGAGGAAATGAGTCTTGAAAAGTCAGTCTGACAAGGGGATCTGAAAAATTAGGATGTACCTACAGAGGAAACCAGGCTTATCCTTTGAAGGCAAGTCTGGGAAAAGGGAAAAAGATAATAATAAATTAACAAGTACAACTTACTCCTCAGTAATTTAAATATAATAGCTTTTTGATTTATTAAATAATACTATCATAATACTCCTGTTTTACAGATAGAAAATAGACTTATTCGTATGACATCAAGGATCACGTAGTAGACAGAACATAAAATTCAAATTGAAAATTAGGTCTGCCTATCTCAAGATGGTTACACATTAGTCTGTGATCTGCAAGGTCAGCAGTTCAAATCACCAGCCAGCTCCAAGGGAAAAGACTGGGCTTTCTACTCCTATGAAGAATGACAGTCCCCGAAGCTCACAGGGTCAGTTCTACTCTGTCCTATAGGGTTGCTAAGAGTCGACATTGACTCGATGACAGTGAGTACAATTTATAAACTATCAAGGGCTCATGAGGGAGGGGGGAGCGGGAGGGAGGGGAAAAATGAGGAGCTGATGCCAGGGGTTTAAGGGGAGAGGAAATGTTTTGAGAATGATGAGGGCAATGAATGTACAAGTGCGCTTTACACAATTGATGTATGTATGGATTGTGATAAGAGTTGTATGAGCCCCTAATAAAATGATTAAAAATAAAAA
>NW_022107431.1:98439241-98447909 GCF_000313985.2 Echinops telfairi | reverse complement strand
TTTGGCAAGTTAGAAACACAAAGTAAATCTTTATAGTAGCATTGATTTAAATGCTTAACTACCCTCAGAAAAATCATATTCCTTGGACATATTCAAATTATTCATATAAATACATTCATTGGAAATGTCAACATTATTTGAATGTGTTTTTGTGGGATAGGTCCAATTATTTTAATGGTTTAAACATATATATGGTGCCTTTATACATCCTTCTATAACATGGAACGATGGTGATTTTCCTTTTTTAAGAGAACTCATTGTTTAATATTATAGAGATCATAGTTTCTTTTTTAACAACAGTATGTTAATATTGCAATGAATAGTCAGGTATCTTATGTCCAATACGAAAGCTACATTGTGGTAGATTCAACTTGTAAAACCATAAGACTGAAATGTATTATTCATGATCACTCTCTGAAAACATAGGAGACTCTAGATGGCTCAAAGGAGGAAGCACTTGCTAACTAACTGAAAGACAAATGAGTCAAGGCCACCCAAAGGGTTGCTCAAAAGAGATTCCTGGATATCTGCTTCTCAAGGTCATGGTCTCGAAAGTCTATGAAACACACTTCTGTTCTGCACTACGGGCCCCAGGAGTCCAAAGTTACCAAAGGCAACTAGCGTATGTTGAAATACACAACGTGTTCCCTATTCCCCACTCTCCTGGCCGCTTCCCAACTCTCCCAGCTCTTAGAACTCGTAATCAACATTTTCTCACCCTCGATCAAGTTGCAGCATTTTAGACATAGATGATTGTTTTGTTTTAAATAATAGAACCCTTGGAATATTAATCATCTTGTAATTTCCTACTTGCATCCATGAGTTTAGTGGATCCAAAGGTTCAGAATTGAATTTTTCTCCTTAAATGGCCTCCTCCTCATGTTCTGATGATTACTCATGACACTGCTGTCGACCCAACTATCCAGGCACAAAACGTTAAAGTGGCTTTAACTCTTGTTTCCATGGATTTCACCTCTAATTTATGAACAAGGTGACTAAGTGTTATCAACTGACCACGTGCAATGTACCTCTCTCTCCAACTTTCTTATTTCCCCTCGTTTGCCTTTCCAGTCTCTCACATCTCCTTTTAGAAGGATCTCCAAACTGAGGTACTGCGATGGGCTTACCATAGCAGCTAATACTACATGATTTCAGGGGATTCCCATAATTTTCAGAGAATAATAGTTTGCGGTATGAACATTTTCTAATTGAACCGATAAAAAGGCTCGCATGCTGGCATTCTCAGCGTTCGACTCCCTTAACCTGTAATGTTGAACTTCTAAGCACTATTGACATTCCTCTCTTTATTTAAATCTTGAATTTAATTAAATACATATGTATTGTGTATCACTGAATATAAATTTATGTAGTACATTTCATTACACATAGGTAATTTTCCTTCCCTTAAGAATTATAGTACTTTCATAGCTAATGAAGAGTTATTCTTACTCAAAGCATCTTTGTGCACAATAGCATAAAGCAGCATCTTGTCCTGTGTCATCGTTATGAAGACTAATGAGGTTCAATTCATGGAAATGCCTTTAGTTCTCTCGAGAATATTTGCCATATACTTCAATTGTTATAATATAATAAGACTAACTTGAATAGGTTTCAAAGGAAATGCTATAATTTTCCCTTCCTTTATCTAACAGATATTTAATGAATGTTTGTCATGATTCTAGATACTGGGGATAGAATAATAGATAAGACAGTAGATAAGATCTTCCTAAATAAAATATTTAAAAACCAAATTCACAGCCATTAAGTGGTTTCGACTCATAGCAGCTCTATAGGACAGGGAAGAATTGCCACTGTGAGCTTCCAAGACTGCCACTGCTTACAGGAGAAGAAAGCTCCATTTATCCTGAGGAGCTGGCTGGTGTTTTCAAACTGCAGACCTTGGGGATTGCCGTCCAAAGTATAACCACTAACCACCACGGCTAAAAGACCATCTTAGAGGAGTTATATTTCCATGGAGTTAGAAAGCTAGTAAAGGAATCTATAAATAATTATGTAATATGTCAGAATGCTTCAGAAATGTCATGGTAATTTTTCTATATTTTTAATTCCATTTTTTCTATGAACTTTTAAAATCTCCCTCATATTACTAGGTACAAATAAACCATATAAAGAAAAATAAACCAGTGTAAGGGAATGAAGAGTCACAAAAGGGATAGAGAAACTCTTAATAAATGCTGTCCGCAGAGGTATTTCAGAGGTTAACACAATTTGACAGAAACGTAGTGGTGCCTGGAGGCTGCCAAGTCAGGATGGAGGAGGAGGTGTATTTCCGGAAGAGGAGGAACAAACACAAGGGCCCAAGGGACAGTAAGCCGAGACGTTCAAAGACCAGGTGATCAGCAAACTGTGCCTCTCATTCCATGCGTGGCTCTTTCAGCATGTCCATGTGGCTCAGAAGTAAAATGAAAAAATGTTAAAGGATATTATTTAGATAATGGTGCTTGTATTTGTTTGTAAAAATATATTTATGTTTCTGGAATAATGTTTAAATTGTTGTGAAAGACAGGATTGGCTCCTCTATCTCAAAAGTTTTCCAATCCCTACCAAAGAACAACCAAGAGGTATTTAAGGAACGATACGTGAATGGCAGGAGTGAGAGTTAGGAGTTAAGTTTGGGATAGAAGACCAAGGGAAACTACCATGTCAGACTTTAGTAGCCATAATAAAAGATTAGATTTTTTTGTTGTAAGACAAATAAAGAAGATGTGGTTGGAAGGTTCTGAGTAAGTGTGTTAAAATTTGAAATAATAACTATGATTTTTCCTAGGAGGAAAAAGCTAGAGAAGTGAAATATGGAAAATCAGATAAATAGTTCAGGCAGCAGTCCAGGCTGGAGAAACTAAGGGCTTAAACTAGGTGTGTGGGGTAATTAAAAGATAAAAGTCTCTCCTACTTAGTCTAAAGCTGTAAAATAGATCTGCCAAGATTTGCTCAAAGTGTGTTGGGTACCTGGTGTAAGAGAAAGAATTTTGGAAAATTACTCTTATATTATTTATGTAATATATAAATTACTAAAAGATGAAAGAATAGAAAAGGAAAAATTGTCTTCTCCATGTTAATATCCAAAAGAAGATGTGAACTAGTTAGATAAATATCAGAAGGGAGAGGTCTATACTAGAAAATATAAGAGAGCTAACGGATTATATATAACATTGAAATCTTGGGATCAAATAAGGTCACTTACCAATGATGGTATGGATAAAGATAAAGATGGTATGGTTTCAGATCCCCAAACTGAAATATTGTTTTTTGTTGTTTGGTGTTCTGGAATTGGTTCCAACTCTCAGCCACCCTATGTACAACAGAGGGGAACACCGCCCAGTCCTGCACCATCACCAAACCCAAGTCAACCCACGACTCTTGATCTGACGCTGACGCATACGCACACAGACCCTGTGGGAGGTTCCTCGACCGTAAACCTTTAAGGGGTGGATGGTCTCATTTTCCTTACCCAGCGCCTGCTGGTTTGGGACACCTATCCATCGGTTAGCAGTTCGACGCTTACTCAACAGCACAACCAGGACATATAGATGAAAAGGGAAATATACTCAAAGCTGTAGTGAGATATGCTTAGATTGAAGATGGGAAGAGTTTTAGATGAGAGACAGCACTTGGCCGGAGCTGAAGTATGGTCGGGATTCCACAATAATATTATGGAGAGGGATTTGAAGCTGAAGTTGCACGAGCAAATTCACATGGTGAAAAAATTTGACCAGAAGTGTGCACATGACAAGTTTCTTGTCACCAGCCAAATGTGAGCATTTGTAATTCTCGGAACAGATCCTGAACTTTCTTTATCCCCCCTCCTTTTGCCATTATGTATCACCATATTCATGGTGATCAAGTTGATATCAATTCATAGCCCCCCCAGTAAACGGGTACTGGGGATGTTGATCTTTCTGCTCTTGGGCTATTCACGTAACTGCCTCTTGGTCCATGTACAAGTTTCACAAGAGCACAATGAAGTGTTCTGGAATTCCCATTCTTCTCAAGGCTGTCTGTCCTTGGTTATGGTCCACACCAGCTATCCTCAAACTCCGGCCCGCGGGCCACATGCAGCCCACCAAGGACATTTATCTGGCCTGCCGGGTGTTTTTGCCCTGCTTGTTTTTTTACTTCAAAATAAGATATGTACAGTGTGCATAGTAATTTGTTCATAGTTTTTTTTTTAAACTATAGTCCGGCCCTCCAACGGGTCTGAGGGACAGTGAACTGGCCCCCCGTTTAAAAAGTTTGAGGACCCCTGGTCCACAGTCAAATGTTTTCTCATAGTCAATAAAATACAAGTAACCATCTTTTTGGTTTCTTGTTTTCTCTTATTTCAGCCAAGACCCATTCGACCTTAACAAGGATATCCCTTCTTCTGTGTCCCCTACTAAATCCAGCCAGATCTTCTGGCGGCTCCCTGTCAATGTACTGCTGCAACCATTTGAATTGTGTGTGACATCAGTGATACTATTCTATAACTTGAGCATTCTGATGTAAGCTTTCTTTGGATTGGGAACACATGGATTTCTTCTGGTCAGTTGGGCAAGTAGCTGTCTCCCAAAATGTTTGCGTAAGTGAGGGAGTGCTTCCTGTACTTCATCACTTGCTGAGACATTTGCACTGGGGTTCCGTCAATCCTGGAGCCATGATTTTGGCCAATGCTGTCAGAGCAGCTTCAAATTCTTCCTTTGTTACCACTAGTTCTTGATCACATGCTACCTCCTGAAATGGTTGAATGTCGATCAGCTCTTTTTGGTAAAGTTCCTCTGTGAATTCTTTCCATCTTCTTTTGATGCTGCCTGCATCACTCAAAATTTTTCTCATAACATTTTTCAATATTATAACTTGAAGCCTGAAGTGTTTCTTTAGTTCTTTCAGTTTCTGCTGTACTGAGTGTGTTCTGTCTTTTTGGTATGCTGCATGGTTAAAAATCAGGAAAAGTGTGCATTAGTGTTCTATCCTCTCACCATAATTATTCAGTCTTTATAATCATAGACTCTGGACTGTAAGAAAAAGAAAGTGGCAACAAGATTGGAGGAATGCTTATTACAACTTGAGATATGCAGATGATATAACCTTGCTTGCTGAAACGGAGGAGGGCTTGAAGCAGTTGTGAAAGGCAGTGAATTATCTATTGTGACTCTTCTAACCAGTCTCTGATTCCCATGAAATAAATTTTTCCTACATGGGTATTGTGAGAAGTGAGGGCGGGGTGGGGGGAGGCACGGCGGGGATTCATCTGTGAGTGATTGTGTGTAGGTTTCCTGATTGCCCTCCTGCCATGTATGCAATGAGCCCTCTGCGGAGCAGGAGGAAGGCTTTCATTACCAGCAAGCGCCAGGGCTGGAGCACATCCTGGAGCGCCAGGCTCCCTATGCAGTGAACCTCCCGGATCCAGGAGACAGCTAGAACGCAAGAGCAGCAGACCATAGACCAGAGTGCTGGGCTTCTCAACCCAGAGTACGTCAACCTGACGGGGTTTGCAGGAGACTGGCTTGTGGAGTTGGCTGCCTCCAGGTACATAATAATCAGGGGAGTTGGGCTTGCTGACCCATGAAAATGGACCTGAATGCCTTTGGGTTGAAGTGTTCTGGAGTGGGGTGCCTCTGAGCACTTCATTCAGGGAACTAGGTTTACTGACCCACAGAGTTTGATCTGAATGCCTTAGGGTTGAGCCTCACAGTGGAATAGAACGCACTGCTGAGCAATTATCAGACCTGAATGAACTTTGTAACATCTCCTGGTAAACAACTCAACCCTGAGAATGTCTCAATAGAAATACTTGTTAACTTTCGTAGTAAACCTCTTAATTATGAATTTTGACTGTGAGTTCTGTGTAGCCATTGCAATGAATATTAGAACCCAGAGATAAAATAGAGAACATTAAGACAACACAATTTGATACTGAAAACCAAGGATTACAACATCCAGTATGGCTTACATTTCAATGTAAAGACAGCCAAATTTCTCACAACTGGACCAATAGGTAACATCATGATAAGCAAACACAATCTTGATGGATTTGTCTTGCTTTGATCCACAATCAGTATTCAAGGAAGCAGCAGTCAGTATATTTGAATGCTTTCAGGTTGAGGCTTACAATGTAGTGGTGGCCATCATTGGGCAATTATTAGCAGCCCTGAAAGAACTTTGTAACATATCCTGATAACTCAACCGGGTGCAGAAGGGGCAGCAAAAAAAGAGGAAGAGTTTACAAGATGTGCTGGCACGATGGCTACAACAATGGGCTCAAACATTAGAATGATTGTGTGGATAACACAGGACCAGGTGGTATTTTATTCTCTTGTACATGGAGTCACTTTGAGTTAGAGCTGACTCAACGCACCAAACAATACATCTTTCTCCCAAAGAGATGCTGGTGGGTTTGAACTACTGACCTTATCATTAGCAGCACAAAACTTACTCAGCAGTGGACCCAGAGTGCCTATGCACCACAACCGGTGTTATTAATGTTCATGCTCTATTGCTTTTTTGTCTCAGTTGTGGTAATAGCGGATTAACGTCTACAAACTAGGTTATTTCATCACAATGCACACAACCTACTTCTTACTACTCATTTTTTGTGTTCTGGAAAGGTTCTCTTCCCAGGCATACTATACCACATGGCAGTGAAACACCAACTGTAATTCAAGAACAAGTGTATCTACAGAATGGAACTCAACATAAATTTATCAAAAATCTCTGACTACTATAGAGAACTCCCACAATGAATGGTGCTTTTATAGATTTGTAATAAACACGTTTGTCTGGGGTTCGATATAAAGTAGGTGTTACTCATGCTACTCATGCTCACTCTCACGTAGAAGGAAAACAGGGATCTCACTGGTAACTGTTATACAACACTGGCTATGCTCTCATTGTGGGGGTGGGGGGCGGTGTTCTCTACAAAAGCCAAAGCTCAAACTCACTGCCATTAAGTTGATTCCGACTCAGACTCACCCTATAGGACATGGTAGAACTGCTCCTGGGGTTTCTGAGATTGTAGCTATTTTTAAAAATCATTTTACTGGGGACTTATATAGCTCTTATCACAATACATACATAGTGTCAAGCACATTTGTACATTTGTTGCCATCATCATTTTCAAAACATTTTCTTTCTACTTGAGTCCTTGGTATCAGCTCATTAATTCCCCCCTATCTCCCCTACCCTCTCTCCCTCACAAACACTTGATAATTTATAAATTATTATTTTTTCATGTCTTATACTGACCGATGTCTCCCTTCACCCACATTTCTGTTACCTGTCACCCAGGGAGGGGGTTATATGTAGATCAT
This sequence comes from Echinops telfairi, assembly GCF_000313985.2. NCBI lineage: Eukaryota > Metazoa > Chordata > Mammalia > Afrosoricida > Tenrecidae > Echinops > Echinops telfairi. The sequence continues at coordinate 98,440,602 of NW_022107431.1, read as the reverse complement.
TGTGATCTGTTCTCCCTTTCTCCCCACACCTTTTCCTTACCGTCCTGGTATCGCTACTCTCATTATTAGTCTTGCGGGGCTTATCTGTCCTGGATTCCCTGTGTCTCCAGCTCTTATCTGTACCTGTGTTCATGCTCTGGTTTAGCCAGACTTGTAAGGTAGAATTGGGATCATAATAGTGTGGGGGAGGAAGCATTAACGAATTAGAGGAAAATTGTATGTTTTTATGGGGTTATACTGCACCCTGACTGGTTCATCTCTTCCTTGTGACCCTTCTGTAAGGGAATGTCCAATTGTCTACAGATGGGCTTTGGGTCTCTCCCCTACCTTCCCCCTCTAACACATTGATATGATTTTTTTGTTCTGAGTCATTGATGCCTGATACCTGAACCCATCGACACCTCAAGGTCACACAGGATGGTGTGCTTCTTCCTTGTGGGCTTTGTTGCTTCTCAGCTAGATGGACAATTGTTTATCTTCAAGCCTTTAAGATCTCAGACACTATACTTTTTGATAGCTGGGCACCATCAGCTTTCTTCACCACATTTACTATGCACCCATAATGCTACTTTGTTATTAGAACAAAGTGTTCTTGCATTGAGGGAGTACTTGAGTAGAGGCCCAATGTCAGTCTGCTACCTTGATACTTAACTTATAAATATATGTACATACATCTATTTCCCTATTGTTATATATAAATATCTTTACATATGTACATGCCTATATTTAGACCTCTATAAATTCTCTTTGCCTCCTAGTTATTTCCTCTATTTCCTTTTACTTTCCTCTTGTCCCACTATTATGTTCGGCCTTTATTCGGGTTTCAGTAATTCCTCTCGGTTACATTGCCTGTGATCAAGCCCTACCAGGCATCCTACACCTTCCTCGCCATTTATTTTAGATCACTTGTTGTTCCCTTGTCCCTGGTGTGTTAACAGCCACTTCCTTTAAGCCTCCTGCAGCTCAGCTGATGGTTTTGAATTGTTGACATTGAAGTTAGCAGCCCAACTCCTCATAACCACTATGCAACTAGGGTTTTCTAGTAATCAAAGTCTCTATTAGTTCCTGACACTGTATTGGTTGAAGCAGGAAGTATACAGGTAGACATAGAACAACAAAGAATCAACTATGAACACAAGAACCAGTCTCCTCACTTAGAGATTTTACTTCTTTCTCTGCTATTTTCCACTGAGTCTTGGTAAATATTTTCTTAACAACCACCTTATTTCTTGCAAACCTTTTTTCCCAGAGAGTATGTTTCTTCTATACAATCCAGTTTATTTGCTCTTTATATACCAATGACCTAGAGATAGTAGACTGCAGCTATGACGTTAAATACATGAGGGCATAATTGCCCCCCC
>NW_022107431.1:98435970-98438404 GCF_000313985.2 Echinops telfairi | reverse complement strand
TTAAGTGTAATGGAGAGTACTTGGAGAGAAGGTTGTTTTGTAAAAAAGTTTAAATACATAGCTTTGGAAAAAATTGTGGGTTTTTTGGGGGGGACACCCCCATATACATTAATTAAAACCCTTTCTTGTTCCAACCACAGTTATGATATTCTGGGAAATCTTATCTCACTGACACCTCACCCATTTTATTATCACGTATTATAATGCAGCCACCATCCTTCTGAATAAGTCATACTGCTAGATTAGTTTGCCTTTAATCGGCCTGGTCTTGATCCCCTTCTCCCTTTGTGATTGACAGCACTGAGGCCCCATGATGCCTCAGTGAACGTTCATTGACATCTCAGCAACAAGAATCATAAAGGAGAAGTACACATATGTCTAAGGAGTAATTACCTGTAATTGATACTATTACTGATAATTGATCTCCTTTTCCTTAAGGCTTAGAATAGTGAGAACATAAAAAAGTATATAAAAAAAATGGAGCCATTCCTTGCTCCCTGAATTCAAGAAAGAGAACGGCCTGGGCAGTTGGAAGAGGGCTCAAATCCGTTGGTGATGGGAATTAAGGGACATGAACTCTAATTAGTCCCAGAAGGAAATATTCTCCTAACTGTGGCATGATGCCCCACACTTTCTCCACCCTTAGTTACATAGGACTCAAGGAATCAGCACAAATAGAAAGCAGTACTTCATTGGCTTAAGTTCACTTTATTCTTATCTCTTCCAATAAGGTATACCAAGAAGGAAACCATGGGCACCACTCACAACAATCTCATGATGGTTTAAAAAATTTCAGGCAACTTTCATTTTTAAATCTGTCTTTAAGTCAAATTTGTATGTAATTTCAGTTAGGTTTATATCTAAAGTCAGTTAGACAAAACTTTCAATGGCACATTCACAGAGGCAGAACCAAGAATACCAGACTAACACATGTGATAAGAAACCAAGGAGAGCATTACAATAGTCAATATATGATAGTCCCAGGCCACCATTCATTGGGCACCTTCAAAATAAATTTGAACCAAAGTCAAATGAACGCCAATTCTATAACCTTGAAATCAGTTACATCTTCTCACACTAAGATTTTACAGCCTTAAGGCCAAGGGAGTATTTCAGCTCCTTAAACCTGCTAAAGGTGAGTTTGAGGTAAATCCCAGTTTACTTAGGGGTTTTCACACAGAATCCTTCTGGTATAACCTATGAAGGATGCTGTGAGGCTCCAGAAGACAAGAGTCTAAAGTCCCAGGCATCTATGACACATGGCCAGGGTCACCAAGGGCTTGATAGAAAGTGTCCAATGAGGAAGACAGTACCAGGCTTATTCTCATTCTGGGTTCTACATAAGTATGGTTAAGCGCCCCCCCCTCCCCCAATAGGAGGTTGTTTCACCTGGATTTCACACCAACAGAAGTAGAATTGCCTTCTCCAAGATATATATGCCCCTTCCCTATGTTTCACTTCCATCTTCAGTTAAGGTTTGCTCATCACTGTTGATTTGGGTGACCTAGCCATATGTTGTATGGCAGAAATTTAATGGTCTCCCTTCCTCCCTAGATTGAGAAATTGACCCATTTGAAGTGACGTCTCCACTGTTAAAGTAGTTTTTAAAGAGGTGTACAGAGGTTTATATATGGCTCATAGGATCCAGACAGTCTCTCTACCTCTTTGTTTGGGACATTGCATTAGATTACATACCCTGTAGCAGATACCTGTCTTCTTCTTGGTGTTTATATTCTAGCAGTGGACTCACTCTATTTGTCCTTTTATGGTTGACTAACTTCATTCAGCCTAAAAGCTTCCAGGACCATCCATGTCACTAGGTGTTTCATCATTATTTTTTAGGAATGCATATATTCCATTGTGTGTTTGCACCAGAGTTTTTATACTTTCTTTTACTGATGTGCATTTGGGCTGTTTGAAGCTTCTTGCTATCAGGAACTGTGCTGCAATGACTATGAGAGATCGCACATCTGTTTTAGTGGTGTCTTGTACTTCTTTGACCTATAACTCACCACAAGTATTGCTCATCTTTCTCCCTTGGAGTGGCTGGTGGTTTCAAACTACTGACCTTGTTGTTAGCAGCCCAACATGTCACCAGTAGGACACCAGAGTTCCAAGCCTAATTGTTTTGGGTATCACCATATCACTTTCCACAATTGTACATATTGGCAGGCTGTCAACAATGGATGAGCATTCCAATCTCTCTGCACCACCTCCCTGGGCACTTGTTATTCTCAGTAGGGCTGTTCTTGGGGGTTATAAGGCGACATCTCATCCTTGATTCGATGCTGTTGTTGTTCCAAGATGGCTAATGATTGTGAGTATTTGCTCATGTGCTTGTTAGCCATTCAAGTGTCATCCCTTGTGAATTGCTTATTCAAGTTCTTTGTCTAACTTTTTTTTTTTTAACATTTTATTAGGGGCTCATACAACT
>NW_022107431.1:98428831-98435092 GCF_000313985.2 Echinops telfairi | reverse complement strand
AAGGAAAACAACGCAAACCCAAGAATACTTTGTCTAACTTTTAATTGGATTTTTTGTTATTTATTTTTTCTTAATGGAAATAAATTATAGTAATTACTCCTTTGTCAGTGTGGTGTCATTGCTCAATTTTCCCCCAATCCATGGACTCCCATTTTACTCTTTGACGAAGTCCTTTGATGTATATATAAGTTTTACTTTAAATGCGTCCCAGTTATCCACTCTGTCTTCTACTGGGTGTGCTTGCTGAGTTATATTCAGTAGTCCGTGTACGCCCTGCATTAGGGCCCTAAAGTTTGACCCAATTTCCTGTTTCCTCACTGATGATCCTTACAGCTCTGAGGTTTACATTACGTCTCTTATCTACCTTGAGTTCGTTGTTGTGTGTGGGGTGAGGCATGGGTCCTGTTTCAGTCTTCTGTAGATGGAGATCCAATTTTTTCCAGCACCATTTGTTAAAGAGGGTATCCTTTTCCAATGTAAATTTTTTTGGTCCTTTCTTGAAAATCAGTTTCCTGTAGTTGAATGCTTTTATTTCTGGGTTTTCTATCCTGTTCCTCAATGCATTTTTCAATGTACCACTACCATGACATTTTGACTATGATGGCTGTGTAGTAGGTTTTAAGGTCAGACAGTGCAAGGTCTCCTACTTTTTTTTTTTTTTTTTTGAGAATTTCTTTGCTTATCCTGAGCCTCTTCCCTCTATTTGGATGAACTTCCTATTGATAATTCATTTCACAGTAAGCAAGTCCAAGTCCAGTGAAGTTAACCATGTAGTTAGAAAAACATTGAGTTGTAAACAGTACCTTGGACATGGTGCCAATAGGAGTAAAGTTTACTGAAGGGCTTTTCCTCCAGGTTGAAGCATTTTCACCATTCCATCTACTCTGTTTTCTATTCCATTCATATAATAGCTCCTTATATAATAGTTATCGTGCTCGTATTGATATTCAGTTTGAATAGTTGATAGCTAACAGTAGGTTATTCATTTATTTGCTAACAAGCTTGAGAATTATTTCATGAGAGCAAATGTTTGCTATGGAAATGAAACACTAAAATATTCTCTATTATCTTTTATATTCTGACAAATATTTTATAGTAAACCTTCTAATTCTCATTTCATGAAGAAACTTCCTCTAACTATAAGCTATTTTGAGAGCATTCTTAACATCCTTTTAGAGTATTACCCATGTAGTTTAGATAAACTCGATTTATTAGCATGCTAATTTGATCCATCTTAGTTGGAGAGAGGCAATGTAAAGATTGGGTGTTATGTTATTTTTTAAGCACATGTTCATAGGATCAATATATAATTAGGTATATCATTTTGTAGCAAAAAAACCCACCTTTTCCCCCCTCTGGTTTTCTGTAAGTTTCCCACAATTGACATGTGAAAAGAAAATTCTCTCACTCCAACTATTTCTCACTTTGCATAATCTAATTTTGAATTAGAGACCACCAAACCAAAATGGACTCAAATAATCCAAACAAATAGAAGTTTATCCTATTTATTTAAAAGTTAGATATGTACTTATCTGCATATGTAATTTTGATTTTAAACCAAACCTGAAACTAGTTGATGGCGATTCAGAAATAAAATCTTTCATCTACAAAATGCTTTGGCTACTATTTTTAAAACCTCTCAGACTTCTTTGACTTAAATTAAAACTTCAAGATTTTGTGATAACTAAAAGGAAGATTTCTCTGAAAATAAGTAGTTTTCAGCATTAAAACTGATGGCTAAGATACTCTATGTAATTTTCAGTATTAAAAATAATTCTCTAATTTCAGTACAACATAGCGTTTGGCACATTTTTGAATGCTAGATTAATTTTTCAGATTTTTAGATCCTTGGTCTATCTGCCTTTTTATTCCTGACTTACATTTTTGTAGGAAATCTCCTAAACCCTCAATTTCTGTTTCTGCTTAGACTCTGTTCCCAAGACATGCTTGGGAAACGTCTTATGGGAAAGCACAATGAAGTTGATTGTCCTCTCTGTTCTCTGGCCTTGACCTCACAAGTTCTGATTTTCTTTTCTCTCTCTCTCTTCCTAATCTAGTCTTTCTTGTTGTTCCCAATGGAATATTTGATCTGATACAGAGTATTCTGATATGTCCAGAAATTGAAGTCTTAGTGATTTATGATGTTAGAACATATTAGCTTCTTGTTTTATTTCTAAAACATCATGAAGATAGTCTTAGAAAATAATTACCTTAAAGTATTTGATACTTGAAGAAGCTCTCATAACGCAGTGGTCAAAGCACTTGCCTGCTAACATAAAGCTCACCAGCTCAAACCAACTGGATGATCCTTGAGAGAAAGCTCTGGCAGTTTGCTTCTGTAAAAAGCCGCAGCCTTAGAATTTCTCTGGAGCTGCTCTGTTCTGTCCTACAGAATTGCCATGTGTTGCAGTGCCTTTGGCTATGAGGTTGTACTCGCAATGCATTCTCTGGTTGGTTTCAGCCTAGGCAGAACTCACAATGGACTAATTGACACACATAGTTGAAACTCATCTACTTGCCATGTAACTAATATACTATATCTATTTATGTATTGCTTACTTATTGTAAGATTGTTCACATTGTGAAAACACATACATGCTCAAGAAAATTTCTTCTAAGCCTTTATGAAGATTTAAAAGTATATTTAAGAAAAAGCTTTCAATAAGTAGATGCAATTATAAACAACTGAGCGTATATTTAGTTTTCTTGTTTAGTGAATTCAGTCCTAGTTTATTGACTCCAAAATCCCATCGCTTGTAAAGGATATCATGCATGGTACAGTAGAGGACCAGCAAAAGGGAGGAAGGCCCTTAAAGACACGGATTGATACAGTGGATGCAACAATGGGCACAAGCATAACAAACACGTGAGGCTGGTGCAACGAGGCCATATCTCCTTCCGCTGTGCACAGGGTGCTGAGAGTCAGGGCTGACTCCAGGGCCCCCGACAACAAGCTGCCGTCTGATGTAAACAGCCAGTGTTATCAAAGTGTATCCAAATGGAAAACCATTCCTTGTAGGAAGATGAAAGGTGGTTTAAAACATGGCCTCATATACACCAAAAGCCAAGTAATTTAGTAGGTTCTGTGGACAACACAGGAAAATCAGAGGGCTTTTCCAAAAGCTTGTGGGGAAAATGAAATAGAAAATGTGTTTTTTCCCAGGATATTTTTGAAACTCCTCATAATTTGTATATAAAAAAGCCTTATACCAACAAAAAGCAAACAAACAAACAGTTTTATTGCTGTAGCAACTATAAGCCTGTCCCAATTTAAAAATTAGACAAATATCATTTCTAAAAGTACAAGACCTGAATGCTAGTTACAAATGAGCGTTCTCTAGGTAGCCTCTATTCTCACTGGAAGAAAAGGGCCTTTGCAAAGTATTTGATGTATTTCTGTGACCCTGAAATCAAAACAATCAGTGACATAAAGAGTTGAATGATCTAAAACATGAACGTCGGATTTCTACTCAGTGTGGAATGTTTACCATCTGGGCATATCATGCATTAATTTACACATTTCTACCTAAAATAAACAAGTCTAGATTGGCAAAGTGCAATACACTTCAAACCAACAGCTCTCACATGCTGGAGCTTCATCAAGGGCAGCGACTTCAATCACAGAAGGTTTCTTGGAGGTTAGACACAGAATCTGGTCAGCAACTTTACCCTGTCTTATTTTCAGGCAACTAGTTTGCACCTTCTTCTCCAGCTATTTGAGACAATAAGACTTTGCATAGAGGACATACTCATTAATCAGAAAGAAGAATTTTGTCTTTTTTGGTATGTGACTACAATCGAATTTATAGCTTGCACCTTAGGGCAATGTTAGTAATATAGCTTTGCTCCAAAGTGAGAGCTATAAATTAGCTTTGTCTTACTTAGGTGGGTTGACCATACCTTAGCTGAGAGGCTTAGAATGAAAATGTACCTGTCTTTGTACTATAAAAGCAGGGTCTAGATCCACCAAAGCTTCACGGAGTCTCCATCAAATCACAGAAGACTGATAACATGAACTATTACCCCAATGTAGGCAACAGAAACATGTGAATCACATGTTTATTACTTCAGTTATAACCATCAAACATATTACTTACTGCTTTTATTGAAGGTACTAGTTCACATTCAAATTGCTAGGTAATCTACTAAAATGAATCATCAAATGTTCCACATAAAGTAGAGCCTCATGGGAAGCATGCTCAGAGAACTGCTTCACTTTATGAACCATTACACAGTATAGAGCTAAGCACCAGTTCTAAACAGGATAGTGATTCCTTAGAAAGCATAAACACAATACTATTCTTAACTGTGGTCTCATGAATGCAGAATAAAGAGAAAAGCATAACATTTTAATTACTCTCAACTATTCATTGTTATTTTCTTGGGGGCTCTTACAATAATATCAAGATTTGATTTCATTATCTAGTAAAATGTATCTTCCTAGAATTCATATGAAGGTTTTTATGGAATTATTTTCTTGTTCCAACTTCTTTCAGTGGTACATAGTAATATACTTAGATGGAAGAGGTTTGGAAAGGTTGATGTTAGAAAAGCAAAGTGGACAGTGTGTGGGAACATTTCCATCAAGTAACTAAAGTATGGATAAGGGTATACATCTTGGGATGTGTTAATCGAAGCAATGGGGCAGCAGTGAGGATTCAAAGTAACTTTATTCAGCTTTATTGTGAGATTCAGATGATATATTACAATTATCGAGGAGCTTCCTCTTTTTCACTGTCCTTTTACTTTACCAAGCAAGCTGTCCTTTTCCAGGGATTAGTCTCTCCTGAGACTAGTTGGATAATTTCATGTCAACTTCATAAATATATGCAATGGTGGAGCCCAGTCTGTCAATCAGGTCACAGCCTGATGATGCCTTCTTGTGGGTGTGGCCTTCTCAAGAGGATTCTGGGAACTTCCTCTTTCTTCCTGACAGCCACCCACACTCTCTCTCTGCATAAAGAAGCACTGGGCTAGAGGGCTAAGCAGAAATGTCAATACTGTCATGGAGTTGGAAAACCAAGAATTGGAATCTAGAGGCTGTCAATGCGGACTGGTTCAATCAAGCACTGGAGTCAAAAGACAGGAAGCAGAAATGATTACCTCACTTTTATGGGTCAATTTCAAGTTTGAGTTGAGTTTACAATCCTCTTGCTGGAATTTTGAAGAATTTTGTAGTTTGCTCTGAGAATTTGGTTTCAATTGTTGAGTGAAGTAGCCAATGGTTGACACACTCCACTTTTAGCATTACTGAAAACTTATTTTATTTTTAAAACACAAAGTATTGGGATATATATTACAAAGATACATCAGTGAGAAAAGATTATCTCTTACTTCTATCAATAGTTGAATGTGCATCCTAAAATCATTCCCTTACCCAATGTATTTAAAGTTTCAGATTAAAACCCTTATTTCGTCTTTATTTATCTGGTTGGGATATTTCAAATGGCAGTTGGCTTCTGGGAATCTTGAGTACTTCAAGTTTGCACATAAATAAAAATCAGCTTTTTATTCTAATTCCATTTTTTGTTATTTAGGCAAAATGCTTACAAGGAGATCATTTTGAGACTATAGAAACCATCATCAAATGTAGTAACTGAATATCCTTTGAGGTTTCAGTAAAACTTTATATTTTAGACATGATTTATTAATTTAATGAGTAAATAAACCAAACTAAACAATAAAAATTATACAAATAGAAGAGACAGTTTACACGAGTCTCATCAGCGTCCTTTCATTCCTGAACTTTATTGCAGTGACCAGTAAGTCTACTGCCATTGAGCTGATTCTACTGTTTACCAGACTCATTGTAATGACTAATGGAAGCTATAAATGAAAGATATATAATCTCTAGTGACAACAGATGAATACCCTTTGCTTACTGAAACATCAGGAACTTCCACTGAAAATAGTAGATAGCAAAGTTATATTGAGCTAACTTCCAAGTTCTCCTCCAATAGGTGTCATTAAAATTGTGAAGGGCTAGTGGTGTCAACGGTAGCGCACCTGATTTATTACCCCCAATTTTGTGAGGCAATATTGGGAAAGAGGGCAGATGATGAAGCAGATAGGAATACAAGCGAGTATGAGGAACAGGAAAAAACACAACCAAATTTGACAACATCAATATCTACACCTACATATCTAAAGAGTTTCCTGATAAAGGAATATTAAAATAAAGACACCAACTTTCAAGTATTCTTTATTTAAATTTCTCATTGTTTCTATTCATTTGTTTTTAAAGAATGTGACACAAATTCA